>NC_067414.1:100255254-100603795 GCF_009764475.1 Pristis pectinata | reverse complement strand
CTGTCAGACTCTTGCTATTGGGGCAGGCACGGTAGCAAGCACCGTGCAAATTCACCACACACATACACCTTCTTCCGATGGTTTGCCTGCGGGGGCTCTGCAAAGGAGAAGGGAGAACCTATCCCCACCCTCTCATCCCCCCACCCCCCAGTCATCTCCAATCATCATCCCCCCACCCCCCAAAATCATCTCCCCCCCACCCCCCCAAATCATCTCCCCCCCCCACCCCCCCCATCATCACCCCCCCATCATCACCCCCCCACCCCCCCATCATCTCCCCCCCCACCCCCCCCCATCATCACCCCCCCCACCCCCCCATCATCACCCCCCCCACCCCCCCATCATCACCCCCCCCACCCCCCCAAATCATCTCCCCCCCACCCCCCCAAATCATCTCCCCCCCCCACCCCCCCAAATCATCTCCCCCCCCACCCCCCCAATCATCTCCCCCCACCCACCCCCCCAAATCATCTCCCCCCCCACCCCCCCAAATCATCTCCCCCCCCCACCCCCACCAAATCATCTCCCCCCCCCAACCCCCCCAAATCATCTCCCCCCCCCACCCCCCCCAAATCATCTCCCCCCCCCACCCCCCCAAATCATCTCCCCCCCCCACCCCCCAAATCATCTCCCCCCCACCACCCCCCCAATCATCTCCCCCCCCCACCCCCCCAAATCATCTCCCCCCCCCACCCCCCAAATCATCTCCCCCCCCCCGCCTCCGCCATTTTGTGACGACAGTTGACGGACCACGTCCCGCGAACGATCTCCCGCTCCCGCCCTCCCCCGCAACGACCAATCACAGGGTCAGCTTCCCTTTCAAACGCCAAGGCGGACCAATAGCGAAGCAGGAGTCTGCGCTTGCGCGGTGTGGTTCGGCGCTCGAGCGGCTCAGAGGACGGGACCGTTTGGTTTTTTAAAAAAAACCGCCTTTTTTTAAAAAACCGTGAAGCGCCGGAGGTTTCTGCGGGAAGGAGGAGGCGAAGGGTTGAGGTAAAGAGGGCTCCTGTGTTCTGTGAGGAGGGTGGACGCGCTTTCCCCCCGCTGCGAGCGCCGGAGCGGTTTGGGCGGCGCAGTTTCCTGCCGCCGGACGGGCTGTCAGGGAGAATCGGCCCGGGGCTGAGGCACCGGGGACAGCGGTCCTGACCCGCAGCCCTCCGGGGGGAGAGGGGGGGCATCGTGACCCGCAGCCCTCCGGGGGGAGGGGGGGGATCGTGACCCGCAGCCCTCCGGGGGGAGGGGGGGGATCGTGACCCGCAGCCCTCCGGGGGGAGAGGGGGGGGGGATCGTGACCCGCAGCCCTCCGGGGGGAGAGGGGGGGGGATCGTGACCCGCAGCCCTCCGGGGGGAGGATCGTGACCCGCAGCCCTCCGGGGGGAGAGGGGGGGGATCGTGACCCGCAGCCCTCTGGGGGGAGAGGGGGGGTCGTGACCCGCAACCCTCCGGGGGGAGAGGGGGGGCATCGTGACCCGCAGCCCTCCGGGGGGAGAGGGGGGGGATCGTGACCCGCAGCCCACCGGGGGGAGAGGGGGGGGATCGTGACCCGCAGCCCTCCGGGGGGAGAGGGGGGGGGGAATCGTGACCCGCAGCCCTCCGGGGGGAGGGGGGGGGGATCGTGACCCGCAGCCCTCCAGGTGGGTGGGTGGAGGGATCGTGACCCGCAGCCCTCGGGGGTGGGTAGAGGGGAGGGATCGTGACCTGCAGCTCTCCAAAGGGGGTGGCTGAGCGTTCCCGTTGGAGGGGGGTAGTGGTGGGGTGTGCGTTCCGTGGAGGGGGGTAGTGGTGGGGTGTGCGTTCCCGTGGAGGGGGGTAGTGGTGGGGTGTGCGTTTCCGCGAGGGGTGTGGTTGGGTGCTCCCTACCCGTTTCGGTGGGGGGGGGGGGGAAGGCTGTCCTGCTCCCAATGAAGAGTACCTGCTCCCAATGAAGAGTACCTGCTCCAGGCTCGCCAAGTCCCGGTGTCCTGGATGGAGCATGTCCTGCACTAAATAAAGTGCACCCCCCCCCACCCACCCCGCCGAGCCTAGGGGCCCCAGCGCTCTGTGCTGAGACCACTCCGCAATTCACTTGCCCACTGCGTTTGCACCACCACCACAAATCTTCTGCGGTAACTTTGATGACTTTAAACTAAATTCCCCTGTTTTTAAAGCAACCACAGGATTGCGTTAAAGTTTTAATTCCTGTTGTATTGGGTGGCATGGAGTGCATTTCCATCTGCTTTAAGTTTTGATGATTGTCATATTAAGTTGTGCATTTTTTTCCTCAAAAGTGGAAGGAGTGATGTGTCTTGCTTCACAAGTCGGCAATGTATCTTTGTTTCTTCATGTATGGGCTGGAGTGCAGCTTGCCTTGCGTTTATGAATGGGCCCATGGACAAGTACATGGAGGAATTTTCCCTTTCAGACAAAATATCCAGTGCGCTTTTGTACCATTCTAAGTAAATATGCTGCCATGCCATTCAGTTTATCCAAACAGCATCAGAATGGATGATGATAAACCAGGTGGGCGCGGGTAAATGATCAAGTCAGATCAGGTGACACTTAATTGGCACCTTTGTGCTTTGGAATCCAAATCTTCCACAGCTTTTGACAAATATTTAGTGTTGGGCACTGGTTTTGGTTAATAAATTACATGTTTGAAACCACAACTTGTCAGGTTTCTGTATTGCATAAGCTGCAGTAAGTACAAAAGGACAGCTGGTGATTGTGTGTATTCCATTTGTGTTCTCTTTCACAACTTGTCAAGTTGATATACCCCTGTCAAATTTCATTGGCCTCATTAATTGTAGTGTTTCAATGGAATTTTGGTATATTTCTCCTGGTTTTTCATTTCCTCTCTTGCATTGCACTTGTGTGAGAAATGTGTTGACGTTGATATGTCTGGAATAACTTTTATCTGGAATTTGGTGATTTGATAGTGATCCTATTCCTAACTATGGCTTAGTAATTACAAAAACTGTAACAAAACAACTACTACTACCACATGAAAAACTAGTTGAGATATCACTGGTGTTTCACTCGAGTGAAATTGGTGTCTTGAAATTCAATATCAACAATAACATAATTCACGGGACCTGTCATACTAAAATTACAGAGGCCTCATAATGATTTAGGACAAGTGGTGAAAAGATTGGTTAAATTGGTAGCCTAGGCAGCTGAAGACACAAACATCAGTTGTGAAGTGAATGAAGTTGCAAGAAAGTGGGGCTAGGAATGGAGGAGGTTGGAGGTTTCAAAAGAAGGGTGATGATTTTAAAACCAGGGAGTCGTTGCTCTGGTGGTGACTGCAGGGCAGCAAAAAACAGTTTGGTTTGTGTTTGGTAAGAGTGGAAGAATTGAATGAGTTATGGGGTATAGAATGCCAATAATGGAGCATGGAATGGTTGGATCCTGATGCCCAAGGCAATATTATGGGTTTCCTCAATGGGTGGCAGGGTGCAGGTGTGGAGATAGAACTAGGAAAATCTTCGTGATGGGGAGGATATACAGCTGAGAGCAAATTTAAAAGACTTGTAGGATGGCAACACTACAGTCTAGTTCAGCCTCGAACAATGACCACTGAGCAGGATGGAGCTGGTGACTGGGAAGTGCAGAGTAAAGACTATTGCACCAGGTTGATCTTCCTGTGCTTGTTGCCATATATTGGTTCCTGATTAAGCAACACTTAGGCTTTACATTTCTTGCCCTTGCTTTCTATGCCTGCCATTTTTGGGCTTCAGTATGTGGGAGTTTAATCCTTCCCCCATTTGTGGCCATACTTTGAATTGCCTTGGCTCTGAGTTCCAAACCTACCCCTAAACATTTTTAAGATGTACCTTAAAATCAAATTGTTGGTCACCTAATGCCTCCTGTCACAAACCAGCAACAAAAGAAACACACTGAGCATGATTCAGTGTTAAAAACTATTTTATTAATCACTACTTATGATAATACGTAAAATAAAAGTTAAAAAAAAATGTTAGTATGTTAGAATTCAAGAATGTTAAACCTCGAACGTTAACCCCAAAACTAAACTCGTCGTGTGTGTGTGTGACAAAGTCCAAAACTCCCAGTTCCTGAATGGTTCTTAAAGTTCAGTTCCGCAAGCCATAAGGTGAAACATGAGCAAGGGCTTCTTCAACAACCACCGTTGTCTGAAGATAAGATGTAGATGTAGAAAAACTTAGAGAGAGTACATACGAAATCCAAATGTTCCACGATGGAACCCAAACGACACTTCAGTGTTTACTCGGTAGTGACTTCCTCACCCCGAAAAGCATCCAAACCGTGGTCGTCCACATACAAATACCTGTTTCCTTCTACAGGTCAGCAACAAAGTGAACTCCACCGGATTACTTCCAACTTCCATACATGGATTTCAGTGGCAAACACAGTTATTGTTTCTCATCCATCGATAGAGAAAACAAGCAGGCTGGTGTCTCTCTCCCTTCTCTCTCTCTCTTTCTTCTTCTAACTTCTTCTTCAACGTCATTACGTCCTTTATCTTCTATTGACGTAAGCACGCCCCACACACACATACACACACACTCTCTATCTTAAAGGGACTTTCACTGAGTCCATAACACCTCCCACCTAAAAAAAAATTTTCCCAAGAAAATTTTAACCGCGCATTCAGTTAGTAATGTTAATAATTATCACGCTACACAACTACAGACTATCAGATTAGTATAGATACATGTTTCCCATTTAACATCGGGAAAGACAATCAGCAATCACATTATCTTTGCCTTTAATGTGAGTTATCATGAGATCAAACTCTTGCAAAATTAAACTCCAGTTTAACAGCCTTCTGTTCTTGTTTTTGACTCGGCTCAGAAACACCAATGGGTTATGATCTGTATACACAGTCAATGGTTTCTGAGCGGTGCAAACATATACACTGAAATGTTGCAAGGCTAAAACAAGCGACAGTAATTCTTTCTCTATGGTGGAATAATTCTTTTGATGCTCATTAAATTTCTTTGAAAAGTAAGCTACAGGATGGTCAATATCATCAAGGTCACCCTTCTGCAACAACACAGCTCCTGCAGCTTCATCACTGGCATCTACTGCTAATGAAAATGGCTTTTCAAAGTCAGGTGTTCTGAGCACAGGATGGTAGCATAAAATGGCTTTCAGCTTCTCAAATGCTTCTTGACAAGAATCTGTCCAAACAAACTTTACTCCCTTCTTCTGAAGATTAGTTAGGGGAAGAGCAATATCAGCAAAATTTTTACAAAATTTTCGATAATATCCAACCATTCCCAAAATCTTCTAACAGTCCTCGTACCTGTGGGAATAGGGAACTCAGATATTGCTTGAACTTTTGCCTGAACAGGAGCTTGCTTGCCTTGACCTACAACATAACCAAGATACGTCACAGTGGCATGGCCAAATTCACTTTTAGCCAAGTTAACTGTAAGGTTAGCCTTGGAAAGTCTTTCAAACAACCTTTCTAACGCAGAGATGTGATCTTCCCAAGTATCATTCCCAGTCACTAAGTCGTCAATGTAGGCATCTGTATGTTTTAACCCATGAATCACTGAATTAATCATTCTTTGAAATGTTGCCGGAGCATTTTCATTCCAAATGGCAAAACATTGTATTCATACAATCCAGAAGGGGTTACAAAGGCTGAAATCTCCCTTCCTCTATCTGTTAATGGAACACACCAGTACCCTTTTAATAGGTCAATCTTTGTAAGAAATTTTGCCTTTCCCACTCTGTCTATGCAATCATCCACCCTAGGAATAGGGTAAGCATCTGACTTTGTTACAGCATTCACTTTCCTGTAATCTGTGCAAAATCTAACAGTTCCATCAGGTTTAGGTACAATAACACAGGGCGAACTCCAATTTGAACTAGAATGTCTAATAATATCATTTTCCAACATGTATTTTATTTCCTGATCAACAAGTTTACTTTTTTCCACATTCATTCGATATGGGTGTTGTTTGATTGGTTTTGCATCCCCAACATCAACATCATGGGTAATTATCGATGTTCTGTTTGGAACATCTGGGAACAGATTTTTAAATTTTAAAATTAATTCTCTCATCTGTTGTTTTTGTGAAACTTGTAAATGGTCCAACTTCGTTTCAAGGTTCTCCAGGATATTTTGGTTTTTTAGTTTCGATGGAACAATATTTGGTCTAAATTGGCCTTCCTCAACATCAACATCAGGCATTCTAGAAACAACCTTTTCACCATCCACCAAGGCCACAACTGAATCCCTCTCATAATAAGGTTTTAGCATGTTTACGTGACAGAGTTGTGTTTTCTTGCGTCTATCTGGTGTTTTGATTATATATGTTAGATCAGTCACTCGAGATTCAATAACATAGGGTCCAGAAAAACGAGCTTGCAAGGGATTATTTTGGCTAGGGAAAAATACCAACACCTTTTGCCCCACTGCGAATGTCCTAGGCCGAGCACGTCTATCAAAATATGTCTTCATTCTTATCTGGCTTGTTTTCAGATTCTCTCTCGCTAGCTGGCAGACTCTCTCCAACCGAGTTTTAAATTTTTGGACATAGTCCAACAGACTCAAGTGAACTTCCTCATTAACCCATTGCTCTCTTAACAACTCCAAAGGTCCTCTCACCCTATGTCCAAACACAAGCTCAAACGGACTAAATCCGATTGACTCCTGGATCGATTCTCTAACGGCAAACAAAAGTAAATGGATACCTTCGTCCCAATCCTTGGTGTTTTCAAAGCAATAAGTCTTCAGCATATTTTTGAGAGTAGAATGAAATCTCTCCAGAGCTCCTTGAGATTCTGGGTGATATGCAGATGATACAATCTGCTTTGCTCCCAGCTCATAGACTATTTGCTGAAAAATTTTTGACATAAAATTACTACCTTGATCAGATTGGATTTCTTTTGGCAAACCAAACAAGGTAAAAAATTTTACAAGAGCCTTTGACACTGTCTTGGCCTTAATATTTCTAAGGGGTATTGCCTCTGGAAATCTAGAAGTGGCACACATGATGGTTAACAAATACTGATTTCCAGTCTTAGACTTTGGTAAGGGGCCAACACAGTCCACAATCACCCTCGAAAAGGGTTCACCAAAAGCAGGAATTGGTTTCAAAGGAGCCACAGGGGGTTTTTGATTTGGTTTACCTACCATCTGACATGTGTGGCAAGTTCGACAAAACATCACCACATCTTTTCTCAAACCAGGCCAATAGAATTGTTTCAAGATCTTCCCTACAGTTTTATTCACACCAAAATGACCACCCAAAGGCATACTATGGGCCAGGTTTAAAATCTCATCCCTATAAACTTTTGGAACAACAACCTGATGAATAACTTCCCATTCCTCAGTAACAGGAACATGAGGAGGTCTCCATTTCCTCATTAACATTCCATTTTTGACATAATATCCAATTGGCACCTTTTCAATCTCCTCACATGAGAGTGCTTTTTCTTTCAATTCTGTCAACTCAGGGTCCTTTGTCTGTTCCACCATAAAATCCTTCCTTGACAAAGACAAATCTTTAAATTCAGGCTCACTGTAAGGATGTTGATCCTCCAGTGAAGACAGAAAAGTCTCAGATAAGGCATCAAAATTTTCTTCCTGTTTAGGACTGTCACAAGGAACCACATCAGACTGCACCGGACTGTCTGTCTTGGCTAATTCTTTAGCTCTAGCTCGAGTCACTGCACATGATGGGTAAACATCTGGATCATCCTCAGACTCATCAATCCTTGGTTTGGTTGTTAACCGTACCACAGGATCACTTTCTCCATTTGCAAGGTCATTTCCCAATAACAAAGAAACTCCTTCCACTGGCAAACTAGGTCTTATCCCTATCTCGACTGGTCCTTCTACGAACTTTGACTTTAAAATCACCCTGTGAAAAGGGACAGACATGGTCTCACCTGTAACGCCTCGTACTAGATTTACTTCACCAGTGTCACTTTCTTCACCAAAATTTAAAACACTGTCCAGCAAGAGAGATTGACTAGCCCCAGTATCTCTAAGAATTTTCACTGGCACCTGGGGTGACTCATCATTCAGTGAAACAAAACCCTCTGATACATACGAACGGAATTCTTTTCTCACCTCCTCCAATCCCTTTTGGGTTGGTGACTCCAAAAATGCCTTAATATCCATTGCTGCTGGTTTCCACACACACAAGCCAATTAAAAAGAATTTATCAGACCTCCCTCAAAAATCTTTGGATTGAATCTCGAACAAATCTCGTCAATCTGGGGTACAATCCCAGACGACACTCGTTAACCTTGGGAACTATCCCGGACGAGCCCCCAATTTTGTCACAAACCAGCAACAAAAGAAACACACTGAGCATGATTCAGTGTTAAAAACTATTTTATTAATCACTACTTATGATAATACGTAAAATAAAAGTTAAAAAAAAATGTTAGTATGTTAGAATTCAAGAATGTTAAACCTCGAACGTTAACCCCAAAACTAAACTCGTCGTGTGTGTGTGTGACAAAGTCCAAAACTCCCAGTTCCTGAATGGTTCTTAAAGTTCAGTTCCGCAAGCCATAAGGTGAAACATGAGCAAGGGCTTCTTCAACAACCACCGTTGTCTGAAGATAAGATGTAGATGTAGAAAAACTTAGAGAGAGTACATACGAAATCCAAATGTTCCACGATGGAACCCAAACGACACTTCAGTGTTTACTCGGTAGTGACTTCCTCACCCCGAAAAGCATCCAAACCGTGGTCGTCCACATACAAATACCTGTTTCCTTCTACAGGTCAGCAACAAAGTGAACTCCACCGGATTACTTCCAACTTCCATACATGGATTTCAGTGGCAAACACAGTTATTGTTTCTCATCCATCGATAGAGAAAACAAGCAGGCTGGTGTCTCTCTCCCTTCTCTCTCTCTCTTTCTTCTTCTAACTTCTTCTTCAACGTCATTACGTCCTTTATCTTCTATTGACGTAAGCACGCCCCACACACACATACACACACACTCTCTATCTTAAAGGGACTTTCACTGAGTCCATAACACTCCTCACGTGGCTTGGCATCAAACTCAAACTTTCTTGCAATATAACTTGGGATTTTTTTTAAGGTACATGATAAATGCTGATTGTGGGGAGTAAAATTAATGTATACTAGTGAGCTATTATCAGTAAAGTTTTGATAGTTATGGCTTGGGGTCGTATAGTGGTACAGCATGGACAGAGACCCTTCAGCTTAACTTGTCCATGCTGCCAATGGTACCTTCCTGAGCTAGTCCATTTGCCTCCATTTGGCCCATACCTCTGTAAACCTTTTCTATCCATGTACCTGTCCAAATGTGTTTTAAACGTTGTAATTTTATTTGCCTCTATCACTTCCTCTGGCAGCTCATTCGATTAAAACCTATCCCATCGTGCCCCTCAGGTCTCCTTCAACTATTTCCCCTCTCACCTTCTAGTTTTAGACTCCCTTACCCTGGGAAAAAGACTGTGACCATCCAATTTATCGATGCCTCTCTTGATTTTATGTGCTTCTATAAGGTTGCCCCTCAGCCTTCTTTGCTCCAGGGAAAATGGTCCCAGTCTCTCCTCAAAATTCGAGCCTGTCAGTCCCTGCCTCATCCTTGCGAATCTTCTCTGGACCCCCTTTAGCTTAATCATATCCTTCCTATAGCTGGGTGACCAGAACTGCACACAATATTCCAGGTATGTTCTCACCACTGTAACATGACATCCCATCTCTAGTACTTGGTGCCATGTCTGACGAAGGCAAGTATGCTATGCGTCTTCACTTTGACTACCTGTGTTGCCACTTTCAGGGAACTATGTACTTGTATCCCTAGGTGTCTTTATTCTACAACACTCCACAGAGCCCTGTCATTTACTGTGCAAGTCCTGTCCTGGTTTAACTTCCCAAAATGCATCACTTTACATTGTCTAGTTAAATTCCATCTGCCATTCCTTTGCCCACTTTCCCAGTAGATCTCGATCCTGTTGTAATCTTAGACAACCTTCTTCACTGTCCACCACACTGCCAATTTTGGTGTTGCCTGCAAACTTACTAATCATGCCACCTACATTCTCTTCCAAATCATTATATATATGACAGACAACAGGGGACCGAGCACCAATCCCTGTGGCACACTACAGGTCACAGGCCTCCAATCTGAAAAAAAAACCTCAACTACCACCCTCTGATTCCTTCCATCAAGCCAATTTTGTATCCACCTGGCTGGTGCGTCCTGGATCCCATGTGATTTCACTTCCCTGAACAGTTTACCAATGCAGGGCCTTGTCAAAAGCCTTGCTAAAATCTATGTAGACAACATCTACCACCCTGCCCTCATCAATCCTATTGGTCACCTCTTCAAAAATCAATCAGATTCCTGAGACATGATTTTCCACACACTATCCCTAATCAGTCCTTGCCCCACCAAACACCAAATGCAGATAGATCCTGCCTCTTAGAATCGCCTTTAGTAACTTTCCCACCACTGATGTTGGGCTCACCGGCCTATTGTTCCCTGGCTTGTCTTTGCAACTCTTCTTAAATAAAGGCAAACACTTGCCACCTTCCAGTCTTCCATGCCTTAGCCGTCATTAAGGAAGATACAAAAGTCCCTGTCAGGGCCCCAGCGGTTTCTTTCCTTGCTTCCCACAATGTGCCATGGCTTCTGTCCTGGGGAGGAAAAGTTCTAAAGATGCAGCAGTATGACTTGTATTAAGATTCCAAGAAGGCCCTTTTACCCACCATGTCTGTGGCAACCATCTGGTACCTGTTTATACTAATCCCATTTACCAGCACTTGGGCTGTTGTCTACTATGTCTTAGTGGTTCAAGTGCTCATCCAGATGCTACTTAAATATTGTGAGAGTACCTCCCTCCACCATCTTCTCAGACAGAATGATTGAGACTTCAATCACCCTTTGGGTGAAAAAATTCTTCTTCGGATCCTCACAAACCACTTACTCCTCACCTTAAACCAATGCCTTCTAGTCTTAGCTACCTCTGCCGTGCGAAGAGTTTCTTACTATCTACCCTGTCTTCACCTCTCACAATTCTGTCAGGTCCCCCCTCAGCCTCCTCTGCTCCAAAGAAAACAAATCCAGCCTGTCAGGTCTCCTCATAACTGAAGTGTTCTATCCTAGGTTACTTTCTGGGGTAGGGAATTTCAAAGTTTCATCTTCTGCTTGAGTGAAGGAATTTCTCTACATTTCAATACTAAATGGCTTGCCCTTAGTTCTGGACTCTTTAGCTGGAGGAAACATCCTTCCTGTGTTCACCTTGTCAAACCCCAAATGAATCCTGTCTGTTAGAATTGGCAGATATTTTAAACAAATTTTCCATTCCCCACACCTTTTTCATTGCAAGACACTGCAAATATCTGGATGATAACTGATGGGCTAGTTTAAAATAACATGGATGAACTTGTAAAAATCCCAGTCAAAAGAAACAAAATATGAGGGGAAAAAATAATGGGGTTAAAAGCAGGCAAGTTGCCAAGGTCCAATGGTCTGCACCCAAGTGTTTTAAAGAAAGTGGCTATAGAGATAGGAACCCATTTGTTCAAGTTTTTTCCCAAACTAATTGAATTCCTGGAGGATACCAGTGGATTGGAAAACAGCAAATGTGACTCCCTTGTTCAAGAAGGGAGAGAAAACAAAAGGTGGGAAATTGTAGGTCAATGAGTTTAACCTCTGTTGTTGGCAATATGCTAGCATAAATAATCGAAGAAGAAATAACTATTCATTTAGGAAAGATCAGATTATTATTTAAATGGTGAAAGATTGCAGCATGCTGTTGTGCAGAGGGACTTGGGAGTGCTTGTGCATGAATCGCAAAAGGTTGGTTTGCAGGTGCAACAAGTTATCAAGAAGGCAAATGGAATGTTGGCCTTCGTTGCTCGAGGGGTTGAATTTAAGATCAGGGAGGTTATGCTGCAACTGTACAGGGTACTGGTGAGGCTGCACTGGAGTATTGCGTGCAGTTCTGGTCTCCTTACTTGAGGAAAGATATACTGGCTTTGGGGGCGGTGCAGAGGAGGTTCACCAGGTTGATTACGGAGATGAGGGGTTAGCCTCTGAGGAGAGTGAGTCACCTGGGTCTATACTCACTGGAATTCAGAAGAATGAGAGGGGATCTTACAGAAACATAAAATTATAAAAGGGATAGATAAGATAGAGGCAGGAAAGTTGTTTCCACTGGCAGGTGAGACTAGACCCAGGGGACATAGCCTCAAGATTCAGGGGAATAGATTTAAGATGGAGATGAGGAGAAACTGCTTTTCCCAGAAAGTAGTGAATCTGTGCAATTCTCTGCCTAGGGAAGCAGTGGAGGCTACCTCATTAAATATATTTAAGACGCAGTTAGATTTTTGCATAGTAGGGGAATTAAGGGTTATGGGGAAAAGGCAGGTAGGTGGATCTGAGTCCACAGCCAGATCAGCCATGATCTTATTTAAATGGTGGAGCAGGCTCGACATATACTCAACATATACTCAACTGGCTTGACAGATACCCCTGT
This sequence comes from Pristis pectinata, assembly GCF_009764475.1. Classification (NCBI taxonomy): domain Eukaryota; kingdom Metazoa; phylum Chordata; class Chondrichthyes; order Rhinopristiformes; family Pristidae; genus Pristis; species Pristis pectinata. Next base: position 100,591,344 of record NC_067414.1, on the reverse strand, counting down.
TCCTATTTCTTATGTTCTTATGTAAAGCTTAATCTAATCAAACTAAGTGAACATGGTTTCATAATAGGTAAGTAATGTTTCACAAATTTGCTTGAGTTTGTGGATGTAAGAAGAGTGCAGTAAAACTTTGTGTTAATCCAGCATGCTCAGGATTTTGATGCTGGACTAGCAGATTTTCTGGACTATAGGATCTTATAATTTAAGACTCCAATACACTTCTAATTCACTTTTTTTTGAAAAATGTTATACGTTTTGGTGAGTGTAAGTTTTTGGTGAATTCAAGTTTAAAGGGAGTGTGGGGACTGAGGCCCCGGTGAGTGGCTAGAGAGCATAGCCAGCAGTTTGTGATCCAGATGCCGAACCATCAGGATTTCTGAATGGACAGATAGTGGATTATCTGAGTTTTGCTGCAGATAGAGAGGAACAAACACGTAGTGTTTTTGCACTTTCAAAAGACATCTGACAACATGCCATAAAAGGCTGGTGCGCCTGTTAAGAGCTCATGGAATTAGAGTAAGTGTTTTTGCAGGGATTGAAAAGTGGTTATCTCATAAAAACAGACTTGGAATAAATTGGTCTTTTTCAGGTTGGAAGGATGTCATTAGTGGACTTCACAGGGATTAATTCATGGCCCTCAATTATTTACTATTTATATTAATAACCTGAAGGAGACAGCAGGATGTATGGTATTCAATATTGCCGATGATACAAAAATAGGTGAAGAGGCAAGCTGCAATGAAGATATTATGCTCTGCAACGGGATATAATAGACTGAGTGGGTGAAAATTTGGCAAATGAAGTTTAATGTGGGATAGTTTAAGGAGGTGCATTTCAGTAAAAGAAATTGAAAGGCAGATTATTATCTGGAAAAAGACTGCAAATGAGTGAAGCATGGAGGGATCCAGGCATTTCTGTGCATGAATCACAAAGATAACAGGCAGCAGCAGGAAATACAGGTGTCTGCCATGTTACGGGGGTGGGGGGGGGGGGGGGGGAAGAGGTCCTACAATACAGTTGACATCTCTATTTTCTATAACATCTGCGCATGTATCAAGAAATGTAAGTTGAGAGAGAACTTTTTTTTTCCAACATAAATTCAGTCAGAGCAGGTTTTATTCACTATCTCAAATTTTTGGGTAGCAATCTGAGAATCCTGTAGGGGCAAATTTCCTTTATCCAAACAGCTGTAATTGGGGGGGGGGGATGCGCGTGGAGGGGGCTGTTTGATGTCTGTTGTTAAGAAGACAAATAACATATTGGCCTTTATTACAAAGGAGTTAGAGTTTGGAAATTGGGAAGTTTTGTTCCAATTGTACAGGGTGTTGGAGAGGCTACACCTGGAATGCAGTGCACAGTTTTAGTCCTCTTACCTAAGAAAGAATACACTAGCATTGGAGACAGTCCAAAGGAGATTCACTAGTCTTATTCCTGGCATTAGAACATATAACAGTACAGCACAGGAGCAAGCCCATTGGCCTATGATGTCTGTGTGAACATGATGCCAAACTGCACATCTGCCTGCATGTGGTCTGTATCCCTCCATTCCCTGCCTGTTTGTGGGCTTGTCTAAATGCCTCTCAAACACCACGATTGTATCTGCTTCCACCACCTCCCCAGGCAACACATTTTTCAAAAAAAACAACTTGCCATGTAAATCTCCTTTAAACTTTCCCACTCTGACCTTAAAGCTACGCACTCCAGTATTTGACATTTCCACCCTGGGGGAGAAAGACTCTGACTATCTACACTGTCTATGCTTCTCATGATTTTATATACATTGATTAGGTTGCCCCCTCAACCTCCGGTGCTTCAGAGAAAACAATCCAAGTTTGTCCAACCTCTCCTTGTAGCTAATATTCTCTAATCCAGGCAACATCCTGGTGAAGCTCTTCTGTACCCTCTCCGAAGCCTCCACATTCTTTCTGTAATGCGGAGAACAGAACTGCACACATTGTGGCCTAACTAAAGTTTTATACAGCTGCAAACATGACTTCCCGACTTTTATACTCAACAACCCAACCAATGAAGGCAAGTGTGCCGCCTTTATCCACTTGTGTTGCCACTTTCAGGGAGCTATGGACTTGCACCCCAAGATCCCTCTGTAAGTCAGCGCTCTTAAGGGTCTTGCCATCTAGTGCATACTTTCCTCTTTTCATTTTCCAAAGTGCAACACCTCACTTATTTGGATTAAACTCCATCCACTATTCCTCTACCCACATTTCCAATTGGTTTATATCCTGCTTAATCCTTCATCGCTGTCCACAACTCCACTGATTTTTGTGTCATCTGCAAACTTGATAATCAGCCCACCTACATTTTCTAAATTTGTACACATGTCACAAATAACAAGAGGATTGTCTTATCAAGAGAGACTAAACTGATTGGATCTTGCGTTTCAACACATCATTCTTCTAACTTTCAAAGACATTGAAGTTTAAACTGCTGGGCAAGTCTCGAACATTGACATCATAGTGCTGGTCATTTAAAACCAAGCTGTGTAGAAATTCCTTTTCGTAGAGGGTAATAAATCTCTGGAATTCTCAACCCCAGTGTTGTGGATGCTAGCTCATCGGAACTATTTAATGTGGAGGTAGATACATTTTTGAAAGATTGGGGTATTCAGGGCTATGGGGATCTGGCACAGAGAGAAGTTGAGGCTTGTGGTAGATCAGTCATGAACATGTTGAATGGCAGGGCAGGCTTGAGGGGCCAGGTGGCCTACTCCAATTTTCTTGTGTTTGAGAATTGCATTATTTTATAATAAAAATGATGGATTAAAAAGCAAGAAATAAAGTAGAAGATGACCCAGCTAGAAATATATTTAAGAAAATTGAGTTTCTATCTGAATTAAGAATGAACAAAGTGGGCAATGGTCCTAAAAAAGAGTGAGTCTAGGGAATTAATACTTGAATGCAAGAAAATAACAAATGAATGAAGCAGGTATTTTGCATCAGGAGGGAAGAGAAATGACTGGAACTCGGGAATCGAAGGGAGAAAATTGAAAATGCCTGTAGAAAGCAGAGGGTTGTGGTGGAAGGAGTGCCCTCGGATTGGAGGGCAGTGACTAGTGGTGTCCCGCAGAGATTGGTTCTGGGACCTCTACTTTTTGTGATATTTATAGATGACTTAGATGAGGGGGTGGAAGGCTGGGTTAGTAAGTTTGCGGATGACACTAAGATCGGTGGTGGTGTGGATAGTGTGGAGGGCTGTCGGAACTTACAGAGGGATATTGATAGGATGCAGAGCTGGGCTGACAAGTGGCAGATGGAGTTCAATCCGGAGAAGTGTGAGGTGGTACACTTTGGCAGGACAAACTTCAGGGCAGAGTACAGGGTAAATGGCAAGGTATTTGGCAGTGTAGAGGAGCAGAGGGATCTGGGGGTTCATATTCACAGTTCACTGAAAGTTGCCTCACAGGTGGATAGAGCAGTTAAGAAGGCCTATGGGATGTTGGCTTTCATAAATCGTGGGATTGAGTTTAAGAGCCGCGAAGTGATATGATGCAGCTTTACAAAACTCAAGTTAGACCACACGGAGTATTGTGTTCAGTTTTGGTCGCCGCATTATAGGAAGGATGTGGAGGCATTGGAGAGGGTGCAGAGGAGATTTACCAGAATGCTGCCTGGATTAGAGTGTATGGAATATGAGCAAAGGCTTAGGGTGCTAGGGCTTTATTCACTGAAAAGGAGGAGGATGAGAGGAGACATGATAGAGGTATATAAAATATTGAGAGGAACAGATGGAGTAGACAGTCAGCGCCTCCTTCCCAGGGCACCAATGCTCAAGACAAGAGGGCATGGCTTTAAGGTTATGGGTGGGAGGTTCAGGGGAGATGTCAGGGGGAGGTTTTTCACCCAGAGAGTGGTTGGTGCATGGAATGCACTGCCTGGGGTGGTGGTGGAGGCAGATACATTGGACAGGTTCAAGAGTTTGTTGGATAGGCATATGGAGGAATGTGAGATAGAGGGATATGCGGGAGGAAAGGGTTAGATAGTGTGGGGGTGGTTTGATGGACGGCACAACATGGTGAGCCGAAAGGCCTGTTTTGTGCTGTATGGTTCTATGGTTAAAATTACAACACCAGGTGAGGAACTGCTAGTTATAGAAGGAAGTATAAGGAAATATTGAAGCAAATGAAAATTTTATAGGGCAGGTGCCTTTGAAATATCTTCCTTTCCCTAAGTTGTTAACAAAGCCCTTGATCACATCTTATCTGTTTTCCACCCCTCTGCTCTCACCCCCTCCAGGACAGGACAAGGATATTTCCCAGTCCCCATCACTGGACTCTATTCAATGGATCATTCTTTGCTGTTTCTGCCACCTTCAAAGAGATTCCACCACCAGACACACCTTGCTTTTGCCTCCCCTTTTCAGCATTTTGCAGGGATCGTTCCCTTTCACATCTCTATGGCCTGCTCTTCATTTCCCACTAACCACTCCCCTTAGGGCACTTTCCCCTTGCAATTGCAGGTAATGTAACACGTCCTTTCACTTTTTCCTCTTCCACCATCCAGTGACCCAAACGGTCTTTCCAAGTGAAGCAATGATTCACTTACACTTCTTCCGATCTAGAGTACTACATTTGGTGTTCACAACGTAGTCTGCTCCACATTGGAGAAACCAAATGCGGATTTGCAGAACACCTGAGTTCAGTCTGCAGGAACAACGCTGAGTTTCCTGTTGCCTTCCACTTTAATTCTCCATACCATTCTGACCTATCGGTCTGTGGCCTTGAACTATTACAGTGAGGCCTGAGGAACAGTACCTCGTGTTCTGTCTGGACATGTTGTAGCCTGGGCTCAATTAAATTCTGCAACTTCAGATTTTTTTTTCTCTCTGTATCAGTCATAAAGTCATAGAGTTATACAAAATGGAAACAGGCCATTCAGCCCAACTCATCCATGCCGACCAAGGTGCCTACCCAAGCTTGTTCCATTTGTCTGCATTTAGCCCATATCCCTCTAAACCTTTTGTATTCCTGTATCTGTCCAAATGTCTCTTAAATGTTGTAATCAAACCTGCCTCTACCAGTTCCTCTGGCAGATCGAATCATATACACACCACCCTTTGTGTGGAAAAACTTGTCCCACAGGTCCCCTTTAAATCTTTCCTCTCTTGCATTAATCCTATGCCCTCTAGTTTTAGATTCCCCTAATCTCACTTATTTATTCACAGTATGCGACATCACTGGCAATACTGGTATTTGCTCTCCAAATCAGCGGCCCCTGAACTGACGAGGCACTTGGTTAATTTCATTGCTTTGGGTCTGTTGTCACATATTGGCCAGAATAGGTAAGACCTTCCCCCGAAGGTCATCAATGATGCAGCTTTGTTTTTGTTTCCTTGGGGAAGTGGATGTCATCTTGTCTCCCTGCTCTGCATTTTGCAATTCCTACATTCTTTGTCTATGTTCTCACTTTCTAACTGCTCTTATTTTCCAGATAAACTTCCTCACAGCTTATCCCCATGATCACCTGGTTTTACCCCATCATGGATGTCTGTTCCCCTCCCCCCCCCCCCCCCCCCACCCTGCCTGCAGGTTAATGAGTTTTTTTTTCTCCTCTTCCCAGTTCAGATAAGGGGCCTTTCAGCTGAAACGTTAACTCTGTTTCTCCTCCCACAGATGTGGCCTGACCTGAGTCAGGCAGTGTGTATGTGGACTTTACAAGGCATATGGCAGTAATGCAAGGCTGTAATGCATCTTCTTTTAATGCAGAAGTCTGACAAGTAAGGCGGATGAGATGAGGTCATTGACTAATACATGGGAAAAATGATATTGTTGCTGTCATGGAGCCATGGTTGAAAGGTGGACAGGATTGGCAGCTCACTATTCCAGGGTATAGAGTCTTCAAGTGTGACAGAGGTATGCAAGGGGGAGATATTAATCAAGGAGTCTTTTACTGTGGTAAGGAGGGAGAATATCCTCAAAGATCATAAAAGGAGCAATCATTTTGTTGGGGAACATCCAATGTAAGCTCTTCAACGTTTAAAAAAAAATTACTCAGCATTCTGTTTTTCTACATTTTATTGCTTACTTAGCACATTAATTATTTAGGAACTTGGAACCCTTGCATTCAAATGGAACTAGCATGGAACGTTGCAGACTTCATGACTTGCATTATGTTACTTCTAGAGCAGCGTTCACATTCCGGACCTTGATTGTGGTTCATGTCAACTTTGTCTTTTCTCTTTTTTGTATGATTTTCAAAATTTGTTATGTGATCTCCATCAGCCTTGTGCTATAGAACTGAGCAGTTTGATCTTGCATAAGAATTCTACAGCTGCCTCTAGTGAAGGGGCTCTAGGTTCTGGGTTCCAATCTGAGTGCTCCATTTTCTTTGCTTGGGTCCGGGAATGTCAACTAACTGGTGAGGTTGTTACATTTTTTTCAAAGGAGTTTTGAGAGGATCTGTGAATCATTTCCTCTGTCCCGATATTGACTTGGAGTGATGTAGCATGGAATTGAAGGCCTGTTTTGGCAATATGGTTACATGCTTGTGTACCCATTGGAACATGATGTGTGATTAGAGCTTCAATGCTGGGGATGTTGGCCTGTTTTTTGTATCCTGCCATCAGATTTGGAGGCAATGTTAGTAGCACCTCCAGTTAATTGAGGTGCCTTCTGTAGGTGGTCAATCCCTCTGGAGGTTAGGGATCCCTGCTGCCTGATAAACCATGAGCTTTGTACTGGGTTTGAGGTCTTGATCTTTGAACACCCTCTTCAGGTGATCAAAGGCTGTGCCGGACACTGGAAGTGGTGGTGAATTTCATCATCAGTGTCTGCATTTGCTGACAGGTAGCCCCCGAGATATGGAGAATGACTCAAGTTCTCCAGGATCTTGCTGGAAGATGTGTATGGGTTTGTGGTGTTAATTAGGAAAGGTTGGTTGAAGGTCTTGTTTTGAGAATGTATGTTTCACTGAACAAGAGGATAATGACTTGGCGTTCAGTCTCTGAACTGCAATTTGACTGAAGTTGGGTGACCTTGGTCCTGGAGTGAGAGGTTCAGTTCTTTCCCATTTTTCTTGTAGGTTAGCTTCATTCCAATGGGAAGTTTGTTGGAGGGGTTGCAATATTGCAGTGAAAAGGGTTGACACTGCTTTGCTTGTTTCCATTCTACATTGGGATTGGGTTTGTGGTGGACCCATTGGTTAGAATCATTCCAATTAACAGATTAAATGAATGGACTATAGTGACTCTTTTTCATTGTAAGCAAATGTGTGGTCATCTTTCTAAATGATGAAAAAGTTCAGAAGACTCAATTCATGTGGCTAGTTTATTAAAATGTTATGGACAGTTCCAGAGATCTTTGTTACATCATACCCAGAGAACTGTGAATGCTACATTGGAGTACTGCACCTTGGGAAGGAAAGATTGGACCTGGAGAAAATGTAGCATAGATTAACCAAAATGATACCCTGGATTCTTGGTTAAATTATGAAGGAAGATTGCACGCTGCTGCTTGGTGTTCCCTGAAATTTAGATTTAAGGGTTAATTTGACCAAATTTCAAGGATAAACTATTTCTGTACAGGTTTGGGAGTCCAGGCTAGGGAAAGTACCAGTGAGGATTAGAATCAGTTCTTTCAGGTGTGAAATCTTTGGGGACTTTGCTGTGCTCAGGATGATAGAAGTTTTGAATTTTTTTTTCACAAATTTGTTTCGTGCTTGTTAATTTTAACTCCTACAGATTTTTTTTTGTCAGACTTCAGGGACTCAGGACAAAGGTGGGTAAATGGAGTTGGTTCACATTAGCCATGTTCTCAGTGAATAGTAGAACAGGCTGAAGGGCCATAAGGTGAGACTTTTCCATTGTTCCCATACTGTGGAAAAGATGTGCTTAATTTATGCATTTAATGTGACAAGGGAGGTGTATTGATAAAGGTTCTATTCCAGTTAAAACAGTTGCATGATCTGACCTCCAGGGATACCTCCAAAGGCAGGTGCAACTAACAATCACAGCATAACACTGAACCGATGTGCAAAGCTATAAGCAGCAGCTACAACTACATATGGCAGTTGCAGTGCATCAGTCTTAACAGGGCTGTTGAGAAATAAAATCTTCCAAACTTTCTGTTAACACAGACTAAAGTGATGCAGTGAGGACCCAGGAGACACTTGTACACAAAATCACTGCACAGCAACACGGATGATTAAAAGATCAGTTAAAGGGATGGGCTTTCATGGAGGGTCTTGAAGCACGAGAGAGAAATGAAGGATTCGAGGAGAACATGGGGCTTTGACAGTTTAAGGCACAGCTGATGATTATGGGAAGAGGGATGAGCCTAAAGGATTGGAGAGTTTGAAAGTGTTGGGATGGGGGTTGTTTGGCCTGAGCCTGCAAGAGTTACTGAGGAAAGAAAGGGAGAGGCCTCACCTACATTCAAGTGCAGAGAATTTTAAAATGGAACCATTTGGGACTTGGTGATTAAGTGGATCGGTGAGTAATGTAGATAAGCAGGATGTGCAAAATAGGAAATAGGTGCAAAGTTTTGAATGCACTGAGATTCGAAGGTGAAAATCAAGCTAGCTAGCACTGAAGTAATCAAGTATGGAGTGCTATGACTAAGGCTGGCAGGGTTTAGTGTGGAAATAATAGAACTTTGAACAATACAGCATAGGAATAGGCCCTTTGGTCTACAATATTGCGCTGAACTATTTAAATGTCCAACTAAACTAATCCTTTCTGCCTACACAAGGTCCATATCCCTCCATTCTCTGTATATTCATGCACCTATCTAAGAGTCTCTTAAACACTTCTGTTGTATTTGCCTCCACTACCACCCTTGGGAGTGTATTCTATGCACACACTGCACTCTGCGTAATTAAAAACTTGCCCCCTCTCACCTTAAATGCATGCCCTCTGGCATTAGTCATTTTGACCCTGGCAGAAAGATGCCTGCTCTCTATCTATACCTCTTATAAACTTCCATCAGGCATGCCGTATGCCTTCTTTACTGCCACACCCCCCCCCCCGAATCAGCTTGTGTAGCTACTTTCAGGGAGCTATGGACTTGGACCCGAAGATCTCTCTGCACATCAACACAACAGTCTTGCCATTAACTGTATACTTTTCTCTTACATTTGATCTCCCAAAGTGTAGCACCTCACACTTGGCCAGATTAAACTCCATCTGCCGGTTCTCTCCCCATATCTGCAACATCTATATCCTGCTGTATCCTGTGGCAATCTTTTACAATATCCACAATGCCACCAATCTTTGTTTCGCCTGCAAACTTACTAGCCCACCCATCCATGTTTTCATCCAAGTCATTTGCGCATATCACAAACAACAGAGGTCCCAGTACAGAGCACTACTAGTCGCAGACCTCCTGCCAGAATAAGTCCTATTGACCACTACACTCTGTCTTCTATGGGCAAGCTAATTCTGAATCCAAACAGCCAAGTTACTGTGGATCTAGTGCATCTCGTTCTTCTGGATGAGCCTACCATGTGGGACCATGTCAAACTCCTTACAAAAATCCATATAGATGACATCCAGAGTTCTACCCTCATAGCTCACCTTTGTCACCTCAGATCTAAGTCAAGTTAGTAAGATGTGACTTGCCCCACACAATGTAATGTTGACTGTCCCTAATTAGGTCATGCTTTTCCAAATGCTCATAAATCCTATCACTAAGAATCCTCTCCAATAGCTTCCCTACTACTGAGGTGAGACTCGCTGGTCTGTGCAGTGTTGGCAGTAGGTTCTGAAAACAACAGATTAGAGCAGACTATTGATGACAGATGGGAAATAGTCAAAGAGAATGATGTTGTTGGCTGTGTCAAAGGTTGCTGAGTGTTCGAAAGGGGGATAAAGAAGGATTCACCGTTATCAGTGGGTAAAACTTGTGACTAGTGAGGAATGGAATTAAGATTGAGGTCAAGAATGGGCTGAATGCATTTCTAGCAAATCAAAGTTTCCATCATTTTGAAAACTTTGTCCAGATTAATGTATTTCATGTTTTAAAATAACTTATCAACTTTTACCACAGTATAATGCAAACAGTAACCTTGTGCCCGGAAACTCCTGGGATTACATTACTGACTGCATGATTCTTTGGGGGAAATGTTTTGAATGCTCAATTTGTCTGACTTTAAAATTGCCAAGTCAGTTTGGAGGTATCTGTGGAGGTTTGATCATGCTATATTTGATTGCACAATGTGTGCTTTTAGTTTATGAATTCTATTGTATTGTACCTTTCAGGTTGGTTCCCAGCATTTGGTTGTCTCATAAATTCAGAATCGTACAGCAGAGAAGCAGGCCATTCAGCCCAACTTGTTCACACTGAACAGTGGGCACCCTTCTGTATTAATCCCATTGCCAACACTTAGTCTATAGTCCTCTATGCCTGATAATTCAGTGCTCATCTACACATTTCTTAAATGCTATTAGTGACTCAGCTTTAACCACTCTCTCTGCAAGGGTAAAATTCTGTTACCCAAATGGCCATAACACCGGTCATCTGTATGTGACAAACGATATATTATGTACATATGACCAACTGAGTGGTTGGAATTGGGAACGTTCTGCCTGAGATAGTAATGGAGGCAGGTACTATCCTAACAGTTAAGAGGTATTTAGATGAACAATTGAATTGTCAAAGCAGAGGTTGTTGACCAAGTGCTGCTAAATGGTATTCGTGTAGATTGGTACCTGATGGTTGCCATGGACATGGTTGGCCAAAGACACTGTTTCTGTGCTGTATGACTCTGTCACTCAAAACCTGGAATTTCTTCCATGTGCTAGAAGCTTAGTTTTCTTTTTATATTTGTCTGTTGCTCGCCTACTGTACTCCTGCTGCCAAATTAGTTTTAAATCTTCCCCAACAACTCTCGTGTATTGATGGTGGAATTTGGCAGTGATGGTACTATTGAATGTCATGGGTAGGTGGATAGACTATTTCTTGTTGGCAATGGTTATCACCTTTGTAGTGTGAATGTAACTTTTCATTGAGTAGCTCATGTCTAGGTCTTGGTGCATGCAAGCATGAATTGCTTCATTTTGTGAAAAGTCAAGTGGAACATTGGACAGTCGTCAGTGAATATCCCTCGCTTCTGGGGACACCCAAAAATTTCTGAGATGTCTACTCTGGATTAGCTGACTTTCAACAACAAAGTTTTTATTTTGTTTCAAACCTGCTGCTGATCTGCCCACAAATGTAGGATAGAGAGAAGGAACATAGCCTGGATTCGTGCCCATTCACTGGCGTAGGGACAGGGCTTATCAGCCAAAGTTTTTTTTTCTTGATCAGTACCCATTGATTGTGGGGTAAGAGAAGCAACAGTAGCTTGTATGAAATATTAAAGGAATTGTCAACCGCTGAACCAATGTTACAACCCTTATTTAAAAATCCTCTTCATGTTGTTAAATTAATTATTTACATGAGAATCTGAATCCTTAAAGGGAGAAGAAAATGCGCCATAGCCTAATTTAATTTTGCATTCCTTCTTTAATGTTCTTGATCATGACTGTAGCCTGAATTTTCCTTGTTATTTAGCACCAACTTTTGCTCATACTTATTTTCAATATGAGTGACTAAGAGTTTGAAATAGATTACTGTTGAATTAAGCTGATGAAGTTCAACAAACTTGAAGGAAAGTAAAGCTGAGCTTCAAGTGTTCATGCTTGCCCATACTCACTGGAACTTGCTGAATCATACCTCAGTTTTAAAATTCACATCCTTGTTTTGAAATCCCTCTATAGCTTCATCATTTCTTGTTTCTGTATATCTCCCCCAGCCTTATCACTTTCCAAAATTTCAGCACTCCAGTTCTAGCCTCTTGAGTATCCTCAATTTTAAATGTTCTACCAATGGCAGATACTAAGGCTCATTCTGGAAATTAAGTTTTATCTCTTTTTCCTCCTTTTATGATGCTCCTTAAAATCTGCTTTACTGTCCAAACATTTGGTCATCTTCCCTAATATTTTCTCATGGCTTGGTCAAAATTTGGTTACGACACCAAAATTTATCTTAGTCAAAATTTGTTTACAACACTTCTGACTCTTATACATTAAAGCCCAAGCCAGGTTTGGAAGGAGTAGATCAATTTCTCACTGTTTAAATCACCATTATTAAGGATCATGCTTTACTGAAGTGCTGCTGCCTTTAACTGTTTTTGTAAAATATGTTCTATGTCTGACTCCTGATGACTGAGTAATATCCAGCTTTAGATGTGTTTTGAAATGTTACTTCATTCCTTTGGAAAGACAGCTGTAGAAGTATTAAAATACTGAGTTCCTGATTTGAAGATAGAAATACCAGAGGTATTGTAAGTGTGTGTAAAAGCTTTCAGTATGAGTAAATAAGGTTTTTTTTTAATTAAGATCCGGAAAGTGCTGGGGTTTCCAAAGTTTAAAAAAAATTAGACTCTCGTCTCTGCACATTTGGGTTGCCCCTGAAGACAATATTTTGAGGAACTACGACACAAAAATGAAACAGTTGGTTATAGCACTGTATCTTGTTTCAGCAGATGTGAAAGCAATTGTAAGATAAGGCACCATAGAGGAAGAGTAAAGACATATACTATCGTGTAAAGGGTTGATTTCCCCCCAGGCATCCTAGTTTGCATTTTTTTCCCTGAGAAATTGAAAATTAGTTATTTTTCGCAGGGTCTGAATGGACCAGCTAGCTATAAAGTGAGAGGCTAAAGATTATATTTTGCTCCCTATGGTTGTTTTGTGTGGTCAAATTGAGATCTTGAGCATAAAGCTCTGTTAAGCATAATCAAGTGCATTGCATGACATTGAATGCTTGCTCCAGGAGGCAGACAAATTAATTCAAATTGGGGCTATTGAATATTATCTTTCTTTTCTAAAACAAAATCTGTGTGATTATGCAGAGTTAATATGGTTATATGAAAGAGAAATTACATTTGGCGAATTTATTGGAGTCTTTTGAGAATGAATCTAGCAGACAGATAAAGTAGAACCAATAGATATAGCACATTTAGATTTTTCTGAACCATTCAATAATGCTCAGTCAAAAGTTGTCCTGGTGTCAAGGATATTCACTCCCTCAACACGGAAATTTAGCTCTTTTGTCCATTTTTGGACTATGTCTGGCAAAACCCAAGCTGAGCATCAGTAAGTTAGTTATTGATGAATATGTGCCTTTATAGCAGCAGCAAATCGCCTATCATCACCCTGGCAGTAATTGGGTCTTGTTTGCTTTCAATAGGCTGGTGATGATGATGCAGCATTTCATAGTCATAGAGTACACAGCACAGAAATGAGCCCTTTAGCCCAGCTCATCTATGCTGACTAAGTTGACTACCTGAGGTATGGTATTGGTTTATTGTTGTCACTTGTACCGAGGTACAGTGGAAAAACTTGTCTTGCATGCCATTCGTACAGGTCAATTCATTACACAGTGCAGTTACATTGAGTTAGTACAGAGTGCATTGAGGTAGTACAGGTAAAAACAATAACAGTACAGAGTAAAGTGTCACAGCTACAGAGAAAGTGCAGTGCAGGTAGACAATAAGGTGCAAGGTCACAACAAGGTAGATTGTGAGGTCAGAGTCCATCTCATCGTATAAGGGAACCGTTCAATAGTCTTATCACAGTGGGGTAGAAGCTGTCCTTAAGCCTCGTGGTACGTGCCCTCAGGCTCTAGTCCCACTTGCCTGTATTTGGTCCATATTCCTTTCTCATCCATGTACCAGTCTAAATGGCATTTAAAGCCTGTAATTGTACCCACCTCTACCACTTCCTCTGGCTGATCATTCCATATCATCCTGTGCCTGGAAAAAGTTGCCCCTCATGTCCCCTTTAAATTTTTCCCCTCTCACCTTGAATCTATACCTGCTAGTTTTAGGCTCCCCTACCCTGGGGAGAAAGATTGTGACCATTCACCTCTCTATGCCCCTCAGATTTTATATACCTCTGCAACATCACCCCTCAGCCTTCTACGCTCCAGGGGAAAAAGGCCCCAGCCTATCCAGTCTCTCCTATAACTCAAACCCTCCAGTCCCAGTAACATCCTTGTGGATCTTTTCTGATTCCTCTCCAGCTTAAGGGCATCCTTCCCATAGTGAGGCGACCAGAACTACATACAATACTCTTGAGAGTGGTCTCACCAGCATTATGTACAATTGTAACGTTACGTCCCAGCTCTTGTACTCAATATTGTGACCAATGAAGGCAAGTGTGACAAGTGCCGCCTCCACCACCCTGTTTACCTTTGTCGCACTTTCAGGGAACTATGTACTTGTATCCCTAGGTTTCTCAACAGTGGACCTAGCACAGATCTCTACAGCACACCGCGGGTCACAGGCCTCCAATCTGAATAAAAACCCTCCACCACCACCCTCTGACTCCTTCCACTAAACCAATTTTGCATCCCATTGGTTAGCTCACCCTGCAATCCATGCGACCTAACATTCTGAACCAGCCTCCCGTGTGCGACCTTGACAAAGGCCTTGCTAAAGTCTACGTAGACAATGTCTACCATCCTGCCCAATCAATCCTCTTGGACACCTCCCCAAACCCCTGAATCCATTATGCTCATGTTTTTGCTAAGGTGCAGAGTGAATTGAGTTGACTGCCATGATTTCTGTGGTGATGGAGACCTTGGGAAGAGATCATAATGGGTTTCCTACTTGACACTTCCGACTAAAAATGTTTGCAACTGTTACAGCCCTGTCTCTTGCACACACGTTGTTGAGGAGGGGAATGTTCTTGGAACTACCTTCTCCCTTTAATTGTTCAATTGTCCACCACATTAGTAACAGGACTACACAGGTTTGATTTTATTTGTTGATTGTGGCACACTTAATCTTCTATAGTTTGAATTTGTATATATGCTCCATTGAGCTGGATTTTGTGGTCAGTGGTGAAATGATAACCTTCTGACCTCAGTGATTCATGAAGACCTGGTGTGCTTTGCCACATGTTTTCCCTCTTCCAGTGTTGATTGCTTTCAAATGTGGGTTTTAGAGTATGTCATTAAGCTGACAAAGCCACCAGTCTCACTGGAGTTCTTGCATCAAATCAAGAAGTCTTTTTTAAAAAAAACACAATTTTTGAACTTGTATTTTAGATGTTTTAGAATGTTAAATAGTGATGGGAAAATGCACAAGATTAAGCTGAAATCTGAAACTTAAAAATGACCAAGAATATTTTAAAAAATATTTATCTGCAGGAGGCAATTGTAGCCCATTCATTTTAATCTTGGGTCGATGGCTTAGTATGCCGTTGAAACACTCATACTTCATGCAACAAATACATCTTCTGAGATTTCACAGAGAGAATAGTTTATACCTTATCATTGTATCACAAATTTTTGAAGATTATTTTCGAGAAGGCATCAAATAGCAAATCTAATGGAGGAGCAGGAAATCACTGAGCAACTTCTGGATTTAATTTCTTAACTGTAGATCTGCTTACTCCAGAAATTGCTATTTGTTTCACATGTAGTTGTGACTAATGTTAGCAGTTTCACAGTCTTTTCAATAGCAAAATTTGGGCAGTTTTTCATCTTGGGTATTTGTAAACCTGATTTTTGTTCAAGTTTAGCACCTATCATTTCAGAGTATGAACTCTAGCTAGTAGAAGATGGGAGTCCGGGCTAGGTAATCCCTTTCCAAAGAGTAGAGCTTGTGTAGGCTTCTATATTATCCATATCCTGTTTAACAGAAAATTCTGTCCACTTGTGCTTACTGACTTTTTAGGCACTTTGATTCTGTGGGTTCTGGGGTGACTGATGTGGAGCCATAGATAGGCTGGAGGTGTAGATGGGTGGATAGTTTATGAAGGTTGTGCACTTCTTTTGCCCTTTATGCAAGCTTCTGGGTGCTGCTGATGGATGGTAGTGGAGATTCTCAGTGCCATCCTGACTGTTCCTTCTCCACTTTGTGCAGGCACGGGTCCGAATTCCCATGATCTGAGAAGAAGTTTCACTTTTTTAAGGAGGCTTCGAGAACATCCTTGAATTTTTTCCTTTTGTTCATTTGGTAACTTCTTCCCATGACAGCTCAATGGAGTGTTTGTTTTGGGAGTCTGGCGAAGAGTATTGAACAAAGTTACAATTGAACAATGCTTATTTGACCATGCTGACTGAGTGTAATTAGGGCCTCAATGCTGGTGTTGTTTTATTTCACTAGTAAATTTGGATGATTTTGAAGAAAGAACATTAATGGTGTATTTCCAGAGCCCTGAGGTGCCTACTGAAATCTTGGAAATATATAGGAGCATTAGGATCGCTTTGCCTGATGAATCATGAGACTTGTGCCAGGTTTGAGGTCTTGACCATCCAACACTCTGTTCATCAGTTGGCCAAAGATCTGTGGTGATCAACTGAAGGTGATGGTGAATTTCATCATCCATGTCTGCCTTTCAGAATCTTTTTATTGTGCTGAAGTGTTGTCCTAGTCTTGAGCCTCCCCAATTCTGTAACAAATTCTTGTCTTGCAATCCTCTGACAACTCTGTTTGTCCATGACCTCTCATTCAGTGGCAGGCTGAAAATTCCTACTAAAAAACTTAATCAGTGCTTCTAACTTTTCAAAGACATCGAGTCAAACTTTTAGTCTCCACCTTACCCCAACCTGCTCCTATCTCCAACTTTTCCTTCACTCAGTTGCTTTTTGTGTTTGTAGAAGCTTCAACCTCAACTTTGTAACAAAAAAGAAACTACTGACTTTTAAGTCTGACAGTAGGGGGAAAGAAGCAGAGGAAGTGATTTAACGGAACATTCCAAGCTACCTAGAATTAGCCTGTACGTTTTGACTGGATGTTGTCTTGCAGAGATGCAGCTCTGAAATAGGCCCTTCGCACACCATCTGCACTAGCCATGAACAACTCATTTTGTGCTAATCCTACATTCCACCCCCCCAGATTCTGCCACTCACCTACACACTACCAACACCCTGTGCAGTTTTGGGGTGTTGAAGAAAACTGGAGTATCAGAGGGAACCACTCTTGTGACGAGGAGAATGTGTAAACTACACACTGACGGCACCTGGGGTCATTGTGCCACCCACTTTGTAGAACCTTGCCAGCTAGTAAATAGATATTATGGTTGTAAGAGAAATGTGAAGTAGCAAGCATATTTTTGCTATCCCATCATTGCAATTACTGTTTGTTTATAAAGTATTATGATATTGCTCAATGCAGTTGGCTGGATGTTGTCACCAGTGATGGCCTTTCTCCGTACTTTGAATCTGTTGCCTTCAGCTGATGCTGTAGAGATCCTCTCTGTTGTATCATGATGAATTTGCACTCTTGGATCTCTGTTAATTCTTGTTCTTGGCTGTGTGCTTGAGAGTGAGGAGGGAAGCTTTAGATTGCAGGAAATTATTGATGTTTTAGTCAGTTGGAAAGAAAAATGGCAAAAGGAGTTGGTGAGGTAATACTTCAGGGAATATACAGCGGGAGGATTCTGAATGGTGTGGAGGAAAAGAGGACCTTGGAGTGTATGACCATAGGTCCTTAAAAGTATCAGCACAGATCAGTAAGGTGATTAAAAACACATGTGGTAGGTACCTTTTTCTTTGTTAACTGACACACAAAATATAGGAGCAGTAACAGCAATAGCTAGGCCAAAGCTTGAGTACAGCATACAAGTCTGGTCGCTGTTTCAGGTAATTGGTAGATGTATTGTCAGGACTAGAAAATTGTAGCATTGAGGGAAAAATTGGTTAAGCTAGGCTTGTTTCCTTTGCAGCACGAGACAGGGGAGACTTAATTGAGGCTCCATTCACTCTAATGGAATAAACGAGTGAACAGCCAGGGGTTATAGATTTTAAGTAAATGGTTAAAGGAGCGATGAGGAAAAATACTTTCATTCAAAGAATGGTCGAGGTAAAATAAAAATTCACTACCTTAAAATGTAATACAGGCAGAAACCCTCATCGTGTTTAACAGTTACTGGATGTGTACTTGAAGTGTGACCTGCAGGGCTATGAAGCCAGTGCTGGAAGAAAAGACTAAGTTGGGTAGCTCTTTTCGATCAGCACAGGCACGATGAGCTGAATGCCCTCCTGTGTTGTAAATGTTCTGATTTCAATACCATCCTTTCCCGCATTTTCTCCCAAAAAGGAATGATATCAGGAAATTCAGAAATTGTGTTTTTGATTCCAGAGTCTAAATTATTAATGTAAATTATCGCAGGTAAATATGGTGGTGAAGAAGGCTTTTGGCACGCTGGCATTGAGTATAGAAGTTAGGATGTTGTGTTGCAGTTATACAAGACTTTGCGAGGCTGCATTTGGAATATTGTGTTCAGTTTTGGTCGTGATGCTGTAGGGACGATGCTATTAACCTGGAGAGAGTGCAGAGGAGACTTGCAAGGATGTTGCCGGTACTCAGGGGACTGAGTTATGAAGAGAGGTTGAGCACATTGGGACTTTTTTCAATGGAGTGTAAGAGAATGAGGGGTGATCTTGTAGAGGTGTAAAAAGTCATGAGGGGCATAGAAAGGATGAATGCACACTGTCTTTCTCAGGGTTGGAGAATCGAGAACTAGAGGACGCAGGTTTTGGATGAGGGGAGAAAGATTTAATAGGAACCTGAGGGAGATCTTTTTCTCCCAGAGGGTGGTCAGTATATGGAATGAGATGCCAAAGTGGTTGAGGCAGTTACATTAACAACATTTAAAAGGTACTTGGACAGGTAAATGGATAGGGAAGGTTTAAAGGGATATGGACCAAAGGTGGGGAAATGGGACTTGCTTAGATGGGAATCTTGGTCAGCATGGACCAGTTGGGCTGAAGGTTCTATTTCCATGCTGTATGATTCTGACTAACTGATCCATGTGGAACACCACTAATTACCACCTTCCACCATGAATAGCCACTCTTTATTCCTACACTCTGACTTCTGTCGTGGAGTCAGTGAGCAATCCATTTTACTGTGTATCCCTGACTCCAGATTTAATGACCTTATTCATTAGTTCGTCATCAAAGGTCTTTTGCCGTTCTAGATAAATGACATCTACTGCATCACTATGTTATCTTTATTCATTTGTGACTCATGCTTCTATTGAGATTAAAGGAAGAAGTGATTGCAATCATTGACAAAAAAGCTTTGTTTTTCAGTTCTTCTGTTCTAACCACCACAGATGATCAAATATGTTTTTTGTGCAGAAAATGCCAGCCAAAACGTTCTCAGATGGTGAAATGGTAATGGGCCGTTGGCCAGGTAGTCACCTATACTACGAGGTGCAAGTGACGGGTTACAACAAGAACACCCAGTTGTATACAGTAAAGTACAAGGATGGGACTGAACTGAATCTTAAAGAAAGTGATATTAAGGTAAGGCTGGTGACTGAAGATTTTAAGATTGAAAATAATGATTTATTAATCTACTTTCAGTGCTTTAGTACATGTATGAATAATATTTCCCTATTCTCCTCAAATCTTGGAGACCCAAGAAGCTGTACATGCTGGAATCTGAAGTAAAAAAAAACTGCTGGAAGAATCAGCGGGTCAAACAGCATCCGTGGAGGCAAAGGGATGATCAATGTTCCAGGGAGGCTCTGCATCAGGACTGGGAGTATAGAGGGAAGATAGTCGGTATATAGAAGTGAGAGGGAGGGGTAAGACAGGCTGGTAGGTAATAGTGGAACCAGGTGGAGGAGGGAGATGGGATAGGAAAGATGAACCAAGGGAGAAGAAACCCTGGTGGATGGGCAGATGGAATCAGGTGGCGGAAGCTAAATGAGTCTTGGTAATGTGGGGAGTGGAAACGAACAGAAGGGAGAGAACCTGACTGGAATGGTGAGAGTGGGAAAGGAGCACAGGGTGTAGGTTACTTGAAATTGGAATATTCAATGTTCATACCATTTGGGTTGTAGGCTACCCAAGCAGAATGTGAGGTGTTGTCCTGGTTTACATTTGGTCTCGCTGTATCAGTGGAGGACAGACAGGTCAGGGTGGGTGTGGAAAGGGGAGTTGAACTGGCATGCAGTGGAACTCGAGATGGCTGTTGTGGACCAAGCATAGTTTCTCATTTACCCTTTGGTTCATTGAGGTAAAAAAAGAAATTTGCAGGAAAACTGATTTCTTACATAAGAGCAGAGAGACTGGATCCCCTTAAGGATCAGTGTGGTAATCTATGTGTGGAGTCATGGTATTGGTTTTTTTATTGTCACATGTACCGTGATACAGTGGAACAACTTAGTTTTGCAAGCCATCCATACAGATCACTTCAAAACACAAATACTTTGAGGTAGTACAAAGGAAAAGCAGTAACAGAATGTAGAATATAGTGTTACAGTTACAGAGAAGGTGCAGTGCAGCTAAACAAGGTACATGGGCCATCGTGACAAGGTAGATTGTGAGGTCAAGAGTTCATCTTTAACGTACAAGAGGTCTGTTCAAGAGTCTTGTAACAGTGGGATAGAAGCTGTCCTTGAGCCTGGTGGTGTGTGTTTTCAAACTTTTATATCTTCTGCCCAATGGAAGGGAGGAGAAGAGAGAATGTCTGTGGTAGGAGGGGTTATTGATTATGCTGGCTGCTTTTCTGAGGCAGCGAGGTGTAGACAGAGTTAATGGAGGGGAGGCTATTTTTGTGATGGACTGAGCTGTGTCCACAACTCTCTAAAGTTTCTTGGAGTCTTGGGCAGTGCAATTGCCATACCAAGCCGTGATGCATCCAGATAGGCTGCTTTCAATGGTGCATCTATAAAAATTGGTGAGGGTCAACTGGGATGTGCCGAATAGATGGGCAAGGTCTTAAATGAATACTTCTCATTTGCATTTACTGTGGAGAAGGACATGGAAGTTGGTGAGCTCAGGGAAGAGGACAGTGATATCCTGAAGCATATTGACATTGCAAAGAAGGAGTTATTGGCGGTCTTGAAGCACATAGAGGTGGATAAATCCCTGGGGCCTGACTGGATGTATCCTGGGACATTGTGGGAAGCATGGGAGAAAATTGTTGTAATCCTGGCAGAGAATTTTTTTATCTTCGTTAGTCATAGGTACGGTAACAGAAGACTGGAGGATTGCTAATGTTTTGCCTTTAAGTGGGTACGAGGACAAGCCAGGGAACAACAGGCCAGTGAGCCTTGCATCAGTGGTGTGAAAGTTACTGGAAGGGATTCTGAAGGAAAGAATTTGTTTGCATTTGGAAGAGCAAGGACTGATTAGGAATAGTCAGCATGGTTTGGCTCATGGGAGGTCATGTCTTGTGGGAGGTCATGTCTCGTGAATTTATTTGAATTTTTGAAGAGGTGAATCGCTAATACAGTTTAAGGAGTGTCTAGATGAGCACAATCAATCACTTAGGCATAGAAGGCTATGGGCCAAATGCTGGAAGCTCTGATTAATATGGATGGCCACTTACTGGTCGGCGTGAACTTGGTGGATCGAATGGCCTGTCTCTATGCTGTATAATTCCATGATTCTATCCAACAGAGTTGGAGGAGAGGGAAAATGTATACCATTGAAGATGTAGAATTCAGTTATACAATTACCTTATTCCCCTGCTAAGTTTTTAAGAAAAGAGCTCCATTAAAAAAAACTTTCTTAATGGTGTTGGAGGCAAACATTTATGTCATCAACTACAGCAATGTGCTTCTCAGTTCCACTGATTGTGGGAATATTTGATATTTGAGTAGTGGGCAGTGATACATGAGGTTATTCTTGCTTGATCTGGTGCATAGTTGAAGCATGGTCATCCTAAACTAGCTTTATGATATTTTGTATAAGCAAAGTGTGGGTAATATTAGAATTGGTTTGGAAATAAAATGAAAATCCTTCAAATTGTATGTAAAATGGAAGTTAATATGTCAGTGCTAGAAATTCATACATCCTATTTTATTTTACTTTTAGTCCTTAAATTTCTTTAAAACAAAGAAAAGCAGTTCGAGGTCGGGTTCCCGACAGCGCAGTCGATCTCGATCGCGTTCTCCTGCTAGGACACAGACTCCCAAGCACTCAAACTCCCGGGGCAGGGAGCCTAGGAAACCAGTGGAGAAGGAGGAAGTGCAAAAGGAAGATATTAGTAAACTGAAACCTGTCCATCAGGTATGTGACATTAATTCAATTAAAAGCTGGGTAGACTTCACCGTCTGTCTGTATACCTGGGAATGAGTTGAATCTGCAAGTACTGAAGTTCGTTGAAAGTTAATGTGTGGAGGAAATGGGAGTGGGAGAACAGTCAGCTCAATTGCCTTTATCCACACACAAGCATGTTTGCAGCTTTTGCTAGTCAAAGAGCTGGCTGGAAGTATGGTGACTGCTTGGTAGTTTCGTTTGACACATGTTGCTCTTAAGCAGGAGAACTCTCACTAATGGATATCACAGGTCAAGTTTCTTTTGGCCTGCTGAAGGAGGGGCTCTGCTATTCTATTACCTGATGCCCAATACTGTGTGTGGGATGGTCTGTCATCCACAGTCCCCTGCATAAGTTGGGGAGAGTAGCAGAGGACTGGTTGGGGGCGAGGATCCTAGAGTGGGGAGAATGGAAATGAGGATGGGCGGGAGGTGGGTCAGGCAAATGAGGTAGTGGTCAGATCACATGGAAAATTGTGATAAGACTGAGGACATTGATGGGCTGTTTGCCCTTTGTTCCTGCTCTGCTATTCAGTAGGTTATGACTGATCTTTTACCTCAATGCAACTTTTGCCATATCTGCTTAGATCCCTTCCAGTCCAAGGACTGTGGGCTCATGATTATTTTGTCAGGTTTAACAGCCTTGACAAAAGCTTGTCTGATTTCCTCTTTGCTAGGGTGTGATGCACACAGGGATACGAAAGGGGCAAGGCAGAAGAAGGAATCTTCTGTCAGCGCATATGTTAACTTTGTGTAGAAATGTCCAGAAGATCAAAGTCCTGGTAAAAGAGTAGGATTAATTAGACCTCAACTGAGTTGGACTTCAATGCAGTTAGCTGTGAGAATCGTTGCTCTAGTTCTGGTACAGTGATCACACATTTATCAAAGCTTTTTTTTTGAGAAATATTATGATGATGCTTAAGTTCTAAGTCTTTCATTGATGCCTTTTGAATGGGAAGGTCCAGGAAAACAGTACCAACAACAAAACTACTTATGTGACAGACTACACGGAGGAGAAGAACAAGGTCTACAGACTCGTTGAGGTAGGAAAAGCCCATCTGCAGTGTATTGAACAACGCTACTGTTGGTTTCAGTAATGAAAGTTATTCTGAGAGATCTATTAAAGAGTAGTTTCTACATTCTCATTGCATTTGCTTTTATTGCACTCCTTCCTTGATGCAATTTTTCCAATTGTAGAGGGAATAAAGGGCTGGGAGTGGTAGGGAGAGGAGAAGCTGGAAGGAAGAGTGGGACTGATGTAGGGTGGTGGAGAGGTAGAGGAGAGATCAAAGGCCTATAGGGGTGAGGTTGTTTGAGAGAAAGGGAGTGGAGACCTAAGGGCAGAGGGGTGGAGGGCTTGGAGGTAGGAGGAGCTGATGTCTATTGACTGAGTGGGTTGAGAATCACTCAAGAAGGTGGAGCAAATGGCTTAGTAGTAGAAGGAGTGGGGTTAGCAGGAGAGGAATGCCTAATGTTGGAGGGAATGGGCAAACTGGGGCATGAGGCCAGGGACAAAGAGCTGGAGAGGGACGGAATACCTCCCCTGAAAATTACTGGTGAACCAGTTGAATTTTAACAACAATCTAGTAGATTTTTGTGGTAACCATTACTAGCTGTTGCAACTTTTTAAAAAATTTCAAATTATTGACTGAATTTTAAACTTCATAGTTGCCATGGTGGGATTTGAACTCTGGATTGTTAATCGAGGCTTCTGTATTATTAGTTCAGTAATGTAACTGCTGCACAATTCACTAGCCAGTACTGAATCCTAAATTTCAGCAGTAATTTTCTGCCTTTTTCCATCCCTCTTAACCTGCAGCACAAGACACGCAAGGAAATTTTAACAGATCAGTTGGGCCTGCCTTACAGTCTACAAGCCAGGAGGGAAGAGGCAAAACTTGTAGACCTGGAGGCAAAAGATGGCCATCTGTATGCTAAGAAGCAAGCGGTGCAGATCCAAGAGCAGGGATTCGGAGCACGAGTTGGTAAGATCCAGAGTATGTTTTTGACCTTGATTATTTACTCCATCCCTCAAACGTTGGGATTGCAGCTGTTACGGACTAGGTTACTGTTGGTGAATGTCCCTTTAAGATAGAGCATAGTGGTGTGTGTGGCGTGGTTATGACAACAGAAGATAAAGGACGTAATGACGTTTCCGAAGCAGTCATTCGGAGGAGAGAGAGAGAGACACCAGCCTGCTAGTTTCTATCGATGGATGAAAAACAGTAACTGTGTCTGTCACTACAATCCATGTATGGATTTTTGGAGTAATCCGGTGGAGTCCACTTTGTCGCTCACCTGTAGAGGGAAACAGGTATTTGTGTGGACGGCCACATCTCGATGCCTTTTGGAGTGGCAGATACTTCGGAACAAAGCAGTGGAGTTCACTTTGTTGTTGACCTGTAGAAGGAAACAGGTATTTCTGTGGATGGCCACGATTCGAGTGCCTTTTGGGTGAGGAAGATGTGGTGGAGTGATTACTGCTGAGTAAACACTGAGGTGTCGTTTGGGTTCCAAAGAGGAACAGTTGGATTTCGTAATTACTCTGTATTTTCTCTCTACGTTTTGTCTTCAGTCAACGGTGGTTGTTGAAGAAGCCTTTGCTCACGTTTCACCTTACGGCTTGCTGAACTGAACTTTGAAAACTATTCCTGGACTTGGAATTTGGGAGTTTGCCACACACACACTACGAGTTTAGTTTTTGGGGTTAATGTTTAAGATCTAACATTTTTACTTCTAACAATCTAACATTTTTACTTCTAATTTTCTTATTATCATAAGTAGTTATTAATAAAGTAGTTTTTAAACACTTATACATGACTCAGTGTGTTTCTTTTGTTGCTGGTTCGTAACAAAATTGGGAGCTCGCCCGGGATCAATCCCAAGATTGACGAGGATGGTCTGAAATCGAACTCAAGACTGGTACTAGAGGTCTGAGTTTGAACAAATTGGGGTCTTAGTGGTCGACTGATTGTGGTCGGTCTGATAAAATTCTTTTAAATTGGTTTGTGTGTGTGGAAACCAGCAACAATGGATATGTTTTTGAAAAAAACAACTCCTGGAGGATAGCAGGGGATGAGGAAGCCTGATTTGGTGAAAATTGCTGCAGAGCTACATCTTGAGGCAGTAATGCGATTTATGAGAAAGGCAGATATTCAGAGACCGATAGCTGGCCATTATGTGGAGAAGAAGGTGTTTGAGGAGGAGCTGTTAAAACAGTTTCCTGGGGGTGAACCAGCCATTTCTGAGGCACAGGTACAGCTGGCAAAGATAGACGCTGAACGAGAACAAAGGAAACTAGAGTTAGAACAAACTCGGTTGAAGTTTGAGGCTGAGGCAGAACAAAGGAAACTAGACCTGGAACAAAAGAAGATAGAGGCTGAGTTAGAAATGAAGAAGATAGAGTTTGAGGAAAAGGATAAACAGAGAGAGCATGAGTTAGAAATGAAGTGAAGGAGTTTTGTTAGAGCTAGAGCTAAAGAATTAGCCAAGGCCAATAGTCCTGTGCAGCCTGAAGTTGTTCCCTGTGACAGGCTTAAACAGGAGGGAAATTATGATGACTTGTCTGAGACGTTTCTGTCTTGACTGGAGGATCAAAGTCCTTGTATTGGGCCTGAATATAAGGATTTGTTTTTGTCCAAGAATGAATTTATAGTGAAGCAGACTAAAGACCCTGAGAGTACTGAATTGGGAGAAAAAGCACTTTCAAGTGATGAGATGGTAGGAAAACCGAATCAAAGTTCCCTTGTGGTACCTTTGAAGCCTATTCCTGTTTTTGGTGAACGCTTTTCGAAGGTAGTTGTGGACTGTGTTAAACCATTGCCAGAGGTTTGGGATGAAGGAGATCATTTGCTTTTGTTTGCAATGAGACAGTTGGTGCAGGAAACCTTAGATGTTGGATTTGTGTCTGGACATTGAGAAAAAGTAACTTTAAAATTGCCAGGAGAACGATGGGTTAATTTGCTGGACTCTGTTCAGAAATTTAAAAACCTGCAGAAAGCCTGCCAAATTGGAACATTTTGTTTTGTGATAAGAACAGCTGTGGCCAATTCTGTTGACATTAAAGTGTCTGAAAATTTGAAGGTTAAAGCATATGTCACAGTCACATGGAAGGCAATCAGCCATGACTTTCCTGATGTTAAATGAGAAACATGTATCTTTACTAATCTGATATTCTGTAATTGTGTAGAATGATAATTATTAACACATTACTAACTGTATGTGCAGATAAAAATTTTTTTTTGAAATAAATTCTTTTTAGGTGGGAGGTGTGTCATGGACTAGGTTACTATTGGTGAATGTCCCTTTAAGATAGAGCATAGTGGTGTGTGTGTTGGCGTGGTTATGACAACAGAAGATAAAGGACGTAATGATGTTTTTGAAGCAGTCAGTCAGTCAGAGGAGAGAGGGAGAGAGAGACACCAGCCTGCTAGTCTCTATCGATGGATGAAAAACAGTAACTGTGTCTGTCACTACAATCCACGTATGGATTTTTGGAGTAATCTGGTGGAGTCCACTTTGTCGTTACCCTGTAGAGGGAAACAGGTATTTGTGTGGACGCCCACATCTCGGATGCCTTTCGGGGCGGCAGATACTTCGGAACAAAGCAGTGGAGTTCACTTTGTTGTTGACCTGTAGAAGGAAACAGATATTTGTGTGGACGGCCATGATTTGAGTGCCTTTCGGGGTGAGGCAGATGTGGTGGAGTGATCACTGCTGAGCAAACACTGAGGTGTTGTTTGGGTTCCAAAGTGAAACACTTGGATTTTGTAATTACTCTCTATTTTCTCTCCACATTTTGTCTTCGGTCAATGGTGGTTGTTGAAGAAGCCTTTGCTCATGTTTCACCTTACGGCTTGCTGAACTGAACTTTGAAAACTATTCCTGGATTGGGAGTTTCTCTCGCTCTCGCTCTCGCTCTCTCTCTCGCGCACACACACACACACTATGAGTTTAGTTTTTGGGTTTAATGTTTAAGATCTAACATTTTTACTTCTAACAATCTAACATTCTTACTTTTATTTTTCTTATTATCATAAGTAATTATTAATAAAGTAGTTTTTAACACTTATACATGACTTGGTGTGTTTCTTTTGTTGCTGGTTCATAACACAGCACATGCCTCGCACAAGGATTGAATGAGTTGTGACTCATTGTAGCTCCTGTACTCTCCTTACTTTTTACCAAAGGAAGCTAAAGGACTACAGTGCTCTATCATCATCAGCCTAGTTAATGCAGAACTGTAGATAGTATACCATTTTCCTTCTCTAGCATCTGGTTTCTCTTGTTGAACATGCTTCTTCAGATAGAATAGTGAATAATTCTACTTTAGACAGTTTTGCTGAATTCTACAATAAAATCTGCAAAATAACTTGTCTTTTAATTTTAGGGGCTGCCTTCATGATATTGTTGTTGCCAGTTGTTCTCATTCTCCTGCTGTTGATGTGTGCACAAGATGATCCCAGTATTCTGAGCTTTCCACCTCGAATTCCACCTCTCCAGACCCTATGGAATGGTACTGCCCTTGGCATCTTTGTTCTGTGGTTCCTTTTTCAGGCACTACTTTACTTGTTGCCGATTGGAAAGGTAATTCAGGTTTGCCTTGGTTTTCTATAAATAATTGGGAAAAGATGCAACATTCTGGAATGTAAACAAGTTTGAATGTTTTTCTTTCCTTTTAAGCTGTTTTGTTCTGTATTCATGTCAATTACTGTGGATGGAACTTCCTACCCAACTTGTCTACTTTTAGACAGCTATTTCTTTTGCTGAGATAGAACTTCCCTCCTTCTGAGGAAGTTCTGTGAACTCCTCAGGGCAAACCTACTTGCTGCTTAGCAAGGGCTTATCTTTAAATTTGTTTCTTGGCACTCGTTCTGGGTGACCCGACTACTAGGTCTCTGCAAAAGTTTTATCTGAATCTCCCTAATAGACCACTGGAGAAGTGGTCTTTGTTACAAAATACACACTGACAATTAGCAGAAGCATTGCATGTTGAGCATCAGTAATCCACTTCTGTATCATATTGTAACAGTCCAAGTGACATAGTCATAGAGATAAGGCACAGAAACAGGCCCTTCAGCCAGTTGAGTTCACGCTGACCATCAAGCATCCATTTTATTTTACACTAATTTTACTCTAACCCACTTTATTCTCCACACATTCCCATCAACTCCCCCTCCCAAATTCTCCCACTCATCTGTAACACTAGTGACAATATACAGCAGTTAACTTGCCACACTAGCATGTGGTAGGAAACTGGAGCACCTGAAGAAATGGTAGACCTGCAAACTCCATATAGACAGGACCAAGATCAGGATTGAACCTGGGTCACTTTAGCTGTGATGCAGCAGCTCTACCAGCTGTGCCACTGTGGTATTGGTATTGGTTTATTATTGTCACTTGTACCGAGGTGCAGTGGAAAGTTTGTCTTACAAACTGATTGTACAGGTCAATTCATTACACAGTGCAGTTACATTGAGTTAGTACAGAGTGCATTGATGTAGTACAGGTAAAAACAATAACAGTACAGAGTAAAGTGTCACAGCTACAGAGAAAGTGCAGTGCAATAAGGTGCAAGGTCACAACAAGGTAGATCGTGAGGTCATAGCCCATCTCATTGTATAAGGGAACCATTCAATAGTCTTATCACAGTGGGATAGAAGCTGTCCTTAAGTCTGGTGGTATGTGCCCTCAGGCTCCTGTATCTCCTACCCGGTAGGAGAGGAGAGAAGAGAGACTTTGCTGCCCAGTGTGAGAATGGTAGCAGAAATTGAAGTCCTAGTTGCCACAGTCTGAAATGTTATGTTCATCTGTGTATAACTGAACCATTGAAAAACTGTTAATAAACCACTCCTCCATCTTTCATCAGGTTACCCAATAGAAGAGGAAACCTCTTTTGGGTTTAATATTTGGAATTGGTTTATTATTGTCGCATGTACTTGGGTACAGTGAAAAACTTAGCATCCATACACATTCATTTCAAAGCATCAGTACATTGAGGTAGTACAAGGGAAAAGCAATAATAGGATGCAGAATAAAGTGTTACAGTTACAGAGCAAGTGCAGTGCAGTGTAGGCAGACAATAAGGTACAAGGGCCATGACGAGGTAGATTGTGAGGTCAAGAGTTCACCTCCTTTCCTAAAATGAAACTACATCATTTTTCTTGCTTTGTAGTTGCTTCCTGGCCCAAAAGGCATTGTAACCCAATATAAGGCCAGTATTTTAAGAACCCATAAATACATAAAAATGGTTATTTTTATCACCAGAGAAGTTCTCTCCATAATTAGATACAATAAATGTGATATTTGGTAAACTTGAGAGAATTTTTGTAAGTTCACAAGGGCACATATGTTGCCAACTTCTGCTTGTGCCAAGAAGTTCTATTCTGCAGACCTGTAGGATTTTGTAGGATCATGGCATGACTATAGCACAGACAGCAGTCATTCGGTTCATCATGTCCATGCCAGCTCTCTACCAAAGCAAATCTCTAGTTCTATCCCAGTCCCCTTCTCCACATCCACTCACTAGTTCTACCCCGGACTCTTCTCCATAGCCTTGCAAATATTTTTTCTCGCCATACGTTTATCTAATTCCCTCTTAAAGGTCACAATGGAACTTGCCTCCTCCACATTTGCAGGGAGTGCCCTCCAATCACAGTGTAAAAAGAAAAAAAAGTCACTATTAATTCTCTACCCCTTTGTTTCATACCTGTGACTTCTAGTCCTCAGTGCCTCTACCCAATGCACAGACTGCTCATCATTTTATATACTTCTATCATCCCTTGGTCTTTTCAGAAGAAACAGTCCCAGCCCCTCCAAGCCATCCTTGTAATTGCAGCCCCTCATCCAAGGAAGCATTGTTGTGAAACTTTTCTGGACCCTCTCTGGTGCCTCCATGCCCTTCCTATAATGAGGCAACAAGAATCGAACACAACTTTCCAGCTCAAGGTGGACCAGTATTTTCTTATAACTGGGTGACTTCCCTGCTTTTTTTACTCTCAGCCTTTATTGATAAAGCCCAGAATTGTGAATTCTGCTTTCTCACCTTGCCACATCACTTTCAATGACTAGTGCACTCAGACTCCCAGGTCCCTCTGCTCCAGCCTCTCCCTCTCCTTGTTTTTTAGAACTGTATGCTTTACACTATCTTGCCTGCCTTCATCCTTCCAACAGAAATGCTTCATGTGTTTCTCCACACCTTCATCTGTCTGTTCCACCAGCCGATTTATAACCTGTTGAAATTTATCACCATCCTCTTCAGTTAACGGTACTGCCAAGTTTTGTTATCTGTAAATTGTGGCCCACACTCACAAGTCTAGGTCATTAATGTAGATCAAATAAGAGCAATGGGTCAAACACTGATAGCTGGAAAACCCCTATTCACCCTTTGCTAGTTCAGAAAAACAACAACCTACCACAACCCCCTGTTGCCTGTTACTTGGCCAACTTCAGATCCATGTCATCAATGTCCATTTTATGGAAGATGGTTGAACTTCACGAAGAACCCTGATCCAAAAGATCACAGGACAGGACACTTCCTTAAGTTTGCCACACAGTCCTCTAAGCCTCCTGTACTTGACCAAGCTATCCTGAGAGCACATCTAAACACTCGGATTAGTCTTTAAAAAGAAAAGTTCCAAGCTGCCTTCTTGAATTACTTGATTCAACATTGGCTTAGCGGGAGAAGCCAGAGAGTGGTAGTAGATGGTTATCTCTCTAACTGAAGGTTGTGACTAGTGATGTGCTGCAGGGATTGGTGCTGGGTCCGTTGTTGTTTATCATCTATATTAATGATTTGGATGATAATGTGGTAAACTGGATCGGCAAATCTGCGGATGACACCAAGATTGGGGGCGTAGTGGGCAGTGAGGAAGGCTATCAAAGCTTGTAGCATAATCTTGACCAGCTAGGAAATTGGGCTGAAAAATGGCAGATGGAATTTAATGCAGACAAGTGTGAGGTGTTGCACTTTGGGAGGACAAACCAGGATAAGACTTGCACGGTGAATGGTAGGGCTCTGAGGTGTGCGGTAGAACAAAGGGACCTGGGAATACAGATCCATAGTTCCCTGAAAGTGGTGTCACAGGTAGATAGAGTCGTAAAGAGAGTTTTTGGCACATTGGCCTTCATAAATCAGGGCATTGAGTACAGGAGTTGGGATGTTATGTTGAAGTTGTACAAGATGTCGGTGAGGGTGAATTTAGAGTATTGTGTGCAATTCTGGTCACCTACCTACAGGAAAGATGTCAATAAGCTTGAAAGAGTGCAGAGAAAATTTACATGGATGTTGCTGGGATTTGAGGACCTGAGTTATAGGGACAGGTTGAATAGGTTAGGACTTTATTCCCTGGAGTGCAGGAGAATGAAGGGAGATCTTATAGAAGTATATAAAATGATGAGGGGTATAGATCGGGTGAATGCATGCAGGCTTTTTCCCCTCAGGTTGGGTGAGACTAGAACTAGAGGACATAGGTTTAGGGTGAAAGGTGAAATATATAAAGGGAACCTGAGGGGGAACCTCTTCACTAAGAGGGTGGTGCGAGTGTGGAATGAGCTGTCAGCAGAGGTGGTAGGTGCAGGTTCAATTGTAACAATTAAGAAAGGTTTGGATAGGTGCATGGATGGGTGGGGTTTGGAGGGATATGGTCCGGTGCAGGTAGATGGGACAAGGCAGAGGATCAGGTCGGCATGGATTGAATGGGCCGAAGGGCCTGTTTCTGTGGTGTAGTGCTCGATGACTCTACTACAATGTATTATTCCAGTGATAATGCTAGAATGACTATGGCATAAGGAATTCCAAAGCTTGATCCAGCTGTGGTGAAGAGACATGTACTTGTCCATGATGGAATTATTTATAACCTTGCTGGTGGAACAATGAGATGGTGCTATCTTTGTGATGTTAATACTTTTCTCAGTGGTAGTGGTGGTAGGTCACTGCACCAGTAATTCGCAAGCCTTGGCCAATGATCATGAGTTCAAATCTCACCACAGTTACTGGGGAATGTAAAATCAGTGAAGCAGCAAATCTGGAATAAAAAATGTGGGAATACACAAAAATAAATATTTCCTTAATGGTGGTGATGAAACAAAGTACTGGAAACACTCAGCGGGTCAGGCAAATAGAAAGAGTTAATATTTAGATTGAAGACTCTTCATCTCAACAGTGCCAGTGGGAATGCAATTGTTACAAACACACATGACTCTACAATATCCTTGGGGAAGACATCTGCCAAAATTATCTAGACTGCCCTGTGAGTTAAGGGAATCTATCTTGACCCGTTGGGTAAATTTTTCCACACACAGCGTGGTGGGTGTATGGAACAAGCTGCCAGAGGAAGTGGTAGAGGCAGGTACAATTGCAATGTTTAAAGAATATTTGGATAGGTACATAGATAGGAAAGGTTAAGAGGGATATGGGTCAAATGCAGGCAACTGGGACTAGATCAGGTAGGCACCTTGGTCAGCATGGATTAGTTAGGTTGAAGGGTCTGTTTCCATGCCATGTGATAATGACAAAGTGTGGTTATGGTAGAGGCATGAAGCTATTAAATCACTGAACCATGTCAGTTCTTTAGATTGTATCTCTGTACTTTGAAGGCCTTTTGCTATCTAGGAAACTTCCATTTTAAAGAAATCTTCCTCTTTTGACTACACCAAGCATTTGGACATGCTCTCGGGATAGTTTGGTCACTATATTGGCCTAGTACAGAAAACTGCTTTAGTGGCCAGGGTGGCACACACTGTCCTGTCCTGCAAGTCTGCCAATAACCGATGTTAAAGCAGCTTGGGCAGCCTCTAGCTAATTCCTCATGGCCCTAAAATCACATTACAATACTGCTATGTTCCTGAATTTGGTCAACAATCAGATTTGGTATTTGAGGAAAGTTGTGAAAAATAGGACAAGACTCATCTATATCTGGAAAAAGGTATGTTATTTATGGGCAGCATAGGGACAGCTTACTACTTGATCTACTGCATTATTCCTGACTTGGCAGTGATTGGTGCTGACAGTGATAATCAAAGATGGAAGAACATTTAATTTCCTGGTCCTGAATTGTTTAAAAAAAATTACTGATGTGTTTTTCCTTAATAAGGAGCAATCTTTGTGGGTAAATGCAATTGGGCAACTACCTCAGCTGGGCGAAGGCTGGTTGCAGTAGCTTAACTCTTGTGGTTTCAATACTGAATTGTCCATTTAGCCCTGTGGTCAACCACCTTTTGTGATCTAACTCGGGAAAGTTGGTTCTCATTGTGACTGTCAATTTTCTTGCAGTTTTGTTATTTAAAACCTGGTTCCTCACTCTTTCATTTGCTCCAATCACCCTTTGATTTCTCTAATTATTTCTGTCAAACACAGGTTATTGAAGGAGTACCACTAGCAAATGGAAAGACACTTAAATACAGAATCAATGGTATGTACATAACAATTGATAAAGATATTAAGAACAGGAAAATGACTTCATATATCAAAATCTCTTCCATCTGTAAACATTGGTCTTAGTGGTTTTTATCTCCAAATTTATTTCTTCCTCTCTCGTTAGAGAATGAATGTGAAGAGCAGTGTTTGGTTCAAAAGCAATACGATTTGACTACATACTATAATAGTAAATGCCACCCTCTGGGGATGGAGGACGGACAATGCACTTGGGTGATTGGAAACATTGAGAATTCTTGTGTTTTATTTTGCGCACACTTCGAGGTTTTGAAGTCGTAGGGCAAGGATCAAACCAGAAGCTTAAAGGAGGGTTAGAAGAAACGTTTTCAGCCAAAGGATTACTGAAATTTGAATTCATAGGTGCTGAGGCTGGTATAGTTTACTTGAACAAAGATGTTAAAGATGATCGAAAAGGGCAGGTTTATGATATTATGTTAGAATGATCTGATATGAATTGAGCATGGGCACAGTGTGCCTAATGGTCTGCTGTGCTGAAACTGAACTGGAAACTTCGGAGCTAACAGGGCTGATGATTTTAGTTTACTGGTTGTGCTGAGCTGTGACAGATGTGTTTCTTTCCAGCCATTCAGTTTTCCATCATTCCTCGCCATTTTCCCCTTAAATTTTCATCTTGTGCTGTGGTTCATTATGTGTGGGCTTAGCTTTTGGTCCAATGGATTTATTCTTATTTGATGTCTAGAGCATGGAAACGGGCCATTCAGCCTAACTCGTCCACACCAACCAGTGGGCAACCTTCCATATTAATCCCATCTCCCAGCATTTGCATAGAACGTAAAACAGTACAGCACAGGAACAGGCCCTTTGGCCCACGATGTCTGTGCTGACCATGACACCAATTTAAACTGCACATCTTCCTGCACGTGGTCTGTACCCCTCCATTTCCTGCCCATTAGTGTGCCTGTTTAAATGCCTCTTAAACGTTGCTATCGTATCTGCTTCCACCACCTCCTCTGGCTGCGTGTTCCAGGCATCTATCACTCTCTGCGTTTATATATTTAAAAAAAACTTTGCTGCTTAAATCTCCTTTAAACTTCCCCCTCTCACCTTAAAGCTATGCCCTCTAATATTTGACATTTCCACCATGATAAAAAGACTCTCCTACCCTATCAATGTCTCATAATTTTTTTATATACCTTAATTAGGTCCATCCCTCACCCTCCAATGCTCCATAGAAAACAATTCAGCCTTGTCCGACCTCTCTGTATAGCCAATACGCTCTAATTCAGGCAACACCCTGGTGAACCTCTTCTGCACCCTCCCCAAAGCCTCCACTTCCTTCCTGTAATGCGGCAATGAGAGCTGTACACAATGCTCCAAATGTGGCTTAACCAAAGTGTTATACAGCTGCAACGTGACTTCCCAACTTTTATACTTAACATCCTGACCAATGAAAGTAAGTATGCCTTATGCCGCCTTTACCACCCTATATACTTGTGTTGCTACTTTCGGGGAGCTATGGACTTGCATCCTGAGATCCATCTGTACATCAATGTGCCAAAGGGTCCTGCCGTTAGCTGTATACTTTCCTCTTGCATTTGACCATCTAAAGTGCAACACCTCACACTTATCCAGATAAATGCATTCTGGCACTTTTCTGCCCACATTTCAAACTGTCTTTATGCTGCTGAATCCTTTGACAACTTTCCTCACTATCCACAACTCTGCCAATTTTTGTGTCATACCTTGGCTAAGTCTCATTTGGTCCTGGGAATGTATCTACCTTTAAGCCCACTGAGGAATCGGGTAACTCCGCTTTATTTATAGAGACCTGTATTAGACTTTCATCTACCCCTTCACTGAATTCTCCAACTGCAAAGCTATTTCCTTTGTTAATACTAATAAAGTATTCATTTAGGACCTCACCTATACTTTATGGCTCCATACACAGATTGCTCCTGTTGTCCCTAATGGGCTGTACTTTTTCCCTGGTTATTCTTTTGTCATTAAGGTACTTATAGAACGCCTTTAGATTTACCTTAATCCTGTCTGCTAGTTATTTTTTCGTGACCCCTCTTCAACTTCGTAATTTCACTGTTAAGTACCTCCCTCTACTTTTTATACTCTTAACAGGCTCTTACCCTGTTGTATGCTTCCTTTTTTCTCTTCAACCCTCAATATCCCTTGAAATCCAGGGTTCCACATTCTTGTTACCCCTGGCTTTCACCCTTACAGGTACATGTTGACCTTGAACTCTTGCTATTTATCCTTTGAATGCTTCACACTGTAAGATGTGGACTTGCCTGCAAGTAGATACCCCCAATCTGCCTTTGCCAGGTCCTCCTTGTGTTAATGAAATTGGCTTTCCCCTAATTTAAGGCCTTAATTACTGGTTCATCCCTATTCTTTTCCATAAACGCTTCAAAATACAGAGTTATGGTCACTATCTCCAAAACATTCCTCTATAACACTCCCTCCACTTGACCAGCTACATTCCCAGAGATGAGGTCCAGTAATGCTCCTTCCCTTCTTGGGGTATCTACATATTACATATAAAAGTTCAAACATCAAATGCTCCATCCCCTTTGAGACTTCAATGCTAAGGCAACCCCAATTACTATTTGGGAAATTGAAACCTGCCCGCCCCCACCCCCCCTCCCCAGTACAATAACCCTTTTTGTTATTACATCTCTCTGATATCTGCCTACATATCTGTTCCTCTTTCTTCTGTAGACTGAGAGGTCTGTAATACACCCCAGCAAAATGGTGACCCCCCTACTTTGTTACTAATGTCTACCCATATGGCCTTGTTTGAGGGGCTTTCTAGGATATCCTCCCTCAATACTGACGCAATGCAATCTTTGACTAACATTGCTCCTCCCCTTTACTTAGCCCTTCATCTCTCCTGAAAATTCTACACTCTAGGATATTGAGTTGCCAGTCCTGCCCGTCCTTCAACCATGTCTTGGTGATGGCAACTATATTGTGGATGCCAGTGTTAATTAAAGCTTTGAGTTCATCTACTTGTAACTCTGCTTGCATTAAAATAGATGCAATTTAGCTTGCATTCTGGGTAGCAATCAGTAGAGGGAGCTCCAGCTCTTTGCCTAGAGGTTCTCGTGCGAGTGTTTGATCAAAAGCTCAATGTTTATCAATTTCAGGCATCACTTGTCTCCTTGTAGTTTCAGTGTTGTTGAATTTTGACTATGTTTCTGAAATTTTCTCATTATGCTTTTTTACCTGGAGAGCGTTTGAGGGTTCTTTATTTCAGTTCTATATTCTCGGTCAAAGGTTCACAGGTTTATAGAATTTACAATTAACGAGAGCTGACTGCCTCTTGACTGTGTGTCAGCTTGGTTCTTTATAGAATTCTTGATTGCTCTGTATAATTTGTTGTTCCACAGTCTGGAAAAGGCATAGTCATGTGAAATTGTAAATCTCCCCAATGTAGTTTGATTCTTTAAAATTTAGCGGAAATGAAAATGTTTTGAGCATAGAACTCAGCAGGTAACCATAAGGATCTGACGGTAACTATTGATAAAACATTGTAGGTAACTGCTGAGAAGGAAAACATAAGGTAGCTGCCGAGATCGCAGTGGTCCTGCAAGGAGTAGTGTGGGGGTGTTAACCGAAGCAGTGTGTTAAAATGGTGAGAATTCCCATATCTCTGCAGAGCTGTGACTGGGCTGGAAGGTGTTGAGTGGTAACTATGGTAAGGACCTTTCTGAGCCACTCTTGCACATCTTTTGGTAACTCTTTCAGCACCACAGTGGGAATGAACTAGAAAACAGACCTTCTGTCTGTAGCCAGTTCAAAGCCTGGGGGAGAATTCCTAACCAAGGAGCTCTGAAGCTAACTGTGAAATGTTAGCTTCTCTGGGGTTCAGATCTTTCTCTGCACTGTATAAATTCACGTGTTTGTAATAGCTTTGCTGGTAATGCCTCTACAAACAATGAATTTGGAGCCATGGATTTGTAAATCAGAGGGTGATTCATACGGTGTTGTGTCCATGAAAATTGTGCTTTGTTTCTGTTTGTGAATAGAAGGTCATGTGCTCATTAGAAATTCTTTTAAACTACCCCAGCTGGCTAGTTTCACACTTAATTAAAATTCTGTTCCAGGTTTCTTGTCCCTACAGTGTATTATATCATTGCATCCTCAGTCTCTTGCACAGGTGTGCTCTATTGTTAAGTGGTTGCCCACTAGTTTTGTAGCCAGACAAATCATCTACTCAACATTTAACAAAGCAAGGCAGAAGCAGCACCATCAGCAAAGTAGCAGATTAACAAAGAAATATAAAGAACTGAGTACGCTGAAGATCTGAAATTTGAGAGGAAATTGTTGCCAATACTAACCAGACTGCATTTTTCAAAAAAGTGGTTATTTCATAACCCCTCAGCTGCCTTCTGTGAGTGCGGTCCATTCATAATGTAGTATGGCTCTAACGCAGGCATGTGGGGACAGTACTTTCCTTTCATTCCTCATGTATAACTTTGTATAAATGTTTCTCTTCCAGCATTCTATGCCTTTCTGATGTGTGCTACGGCGATAGGAGTTGCTCTGTACAATGAGGTGAACCTGAGCTACATTTACGATTACTTGCTACAACTTGCAGTCTCTGCCATGATGTTCGCCTTTGTGTTCAGTATTTACTTGTATGCACGTTCCTGGCGTGTTCCTGCAGATGAACTGGCACCCGAAGGAAATACTGGTAAATGACCGTTAATTGAGCAGAAGTTGAAATAGTACATCTCATTTTATTACCTCTCCACTTTTCCATTGCTCCCCCAGCTCCCTTCAGGTGATATTAATCGCTGCTTTAACAGCCATTTGTACTAGGCAATAGTAAAACAAATCAATAATAATTCTCTATATGGGAAAATGCGACTTCATTTCATTCCTAAATGGCCTAAGAATTATGTAGCATACAATATGCAGTACCAAGGTATAGAAGGAGAACATGTTTCTTTCTTTTTAGTAACTCAGACTTTCTCACACCAGTAAGCTTCATTTGTCAAAGTTCTTGGTCAGTGGAGAAGAACTGCAGGTATCTACTGCATGTTATGTGAAATAAAAAGAGAAAATGCTGGAAATGCTCAGCAGGTCAGGCAGCATCTACAGAAAGAGAAACTTAACAGTTGTCAGTGAGGAAGAAAATTGTAAACATCTAAATATCAGAACTAACGAAGAGTCTTTGACGTGAAATGTTACCTGTTTCTCTCTCCACAGATCGTACCCAACCTGAATATTTCCAGCATTTTCTGTTTTGTTTTCAGATTTGCAGCATTTGCCAGTTTTTGATTTTTTTTTGCACTGCGTGAGAAAATATTTCCTAGTTGCATTCCAAATGGAAGAACTGTGAATTTAAGAATATGCCCCTTGTCCTTTCTTCCTTCACCAGAAGAGTTTCTCCATATTTATCAGCAAAATCCTTTTAATATTTGAAGCATCTTAATCATCACTCAATCTTCTGTACAAGAGGTAATACAAATACAATTATACAAGTTCATACCAAAACATAACTCTGTATTCCAGCCTTTTAAAATAAACGCCAACATCCTTTAGTGTTTCTTATTACTTTCAGTATTACTTGTACTGGTTTTCAGTGACATATCAGCCTGAGGTACTCAGAGCTGTAATTATTTGTCTGTGTTTTAACAAATGCAACAATACTACTTCTGACAATGGGTGCAGGAGCACAGCTGTTAAATTACTTGACTAGTATCCACCGCCCTGGACCTGTGATCCAGTGACAAGAGTTTGAATTCCACTACAGTGACTGCGGACTTTAAAGTCAAGTAATTAAGTAAATCTGGTATAAAAGATTAACATCAGTGTTGGGCACCTTAACTATTGGCTTAAGAACCCAATCGTCATTCAGGGAAGAAAATTTGCCTGCCTTGATCTGAGCTATGTGTACCTCCAGATCTCAGCAACATGACTGACTCTTAACTGTCCCCAATATGGTCCAACAAGCCATGCTGTTCAGGGGCAAGTCAGGATGGATAGTAAGTGCTGGCTCTGCCAATATCTGCTCTATGCTCATTATCCCAATCTTTTTTTTCTACACATTTCTACCATTAAAATCTGTACAGTGTTTTTTAGCTCAGTCATGTTACTCTTGAGTCAGTATGTTTTGACATGATCACAAGTAATCTCAGCTGAAAAACAAAAACCTGGAAAGCTGGAATCTTTTTTTTAACAAAAAATATGCCGGAAGAATTCAACCAGTCAAGCAGCATCTGTGAAAGAGAAACCTGGTGACACTTCCTCGGTACTGTTCTGAGGAAAGGTTGCTGAGCCAAAATGTCAACTAGTTTCTCTTTCCACAGATGCTGCTTGACTGGCTGAGTTCTTCCAGCATTTCTGCTTTTAATCTAAGCTGAAACTTTACTGGTTTACCAAGCTAGGGCAGTCTAGTTAAAAATGTCATTTTCTTGATGATAAACCTCACTACCCATTCAGCTAATTTCGATCTTCCAGTTTGCATCACTAAGATCACATATTGACTGATCATTTTTTTTCCTATAAGTAGAAAACTGCTATGCACAATTTGGCAGCTATGTTTGTCAGTGGTGACTAAATTCATTGGTAGTGAAGCCAATTCATTAGCATTTTCTTTCCTCCATTTTTAGAATTATAACACTTAAGATGCCCTTTTGCTATTTATTGCAACAATGAGTCACCTTTTGTCGTTGGCATTGACTTGTATGTGCTGTCTCTGCCAACCTACTGGTTTCCTTCTGTGCTTTTCTTCACACATTGGCCTATACTAAATATTTCTCTGGTCTGTATTTTTAAATTTATGTATATAAATGTTACCTGAATTACAACAGGGAAGTAACTGAATGAAACAACCTGTTAATGCAGCAGCCACCTAGTATGCTTGTCACTGCTGTTGCAGGACCCAAGTCTAACATTTGGTTTCTGTGGCCATGAGGAATATAGCACTTGTCAATACAAAAGCCACAATGTGTATGTTATTTACTGACAAACACATTCCAACAGCAAATAGAAAATAAAAGGCAATGCAGAGCAGATCCTTGGGGAAATATCCACACACTTATCCAACCAATCTCAAAATCCTGTTTTCTGCTTTTGGCATTGTGTGCCTTTGTTTCTGTAAGTTTTATGTGGCATGTCACTGAAGCACAGCCCTGCCCTTTGAGCTAAGCTCAGTGGTGATTAGCCTGTATCTTTCTACCACCTATAATCTGCTTGTCTACACCTTTTTTTTACTAAACTGGAACAGTGGTTGTGGCGTAGTTCCCATTCATGTAGAAGATTTTCTTTCTTCGCAAAGCCACATCCATGCCCAAGCTCCATGTTTGGTGTGATTTGCATTACCGTGCTGGTAGAAGGCAAACCAAATGGATGAGAATCTTTGTTAATGCCAGTACCTAATGAGAATTTTACTTTTGTGTATTGCCAAAACGTGCCGCGCTTATACTGTGTGAATATTTATCCCCACTAGTAGTTCCTGGCTTTCCTTTCAACTTCCTTCAAAACCTATGACAAAATAGGAATATAACTTTTTTTTGATTTGTGACTGTCCCATTCTCCCCTATCATATGTACTATTATCCATATTTCACTGAAGCAATGCACAGATCACATTTTTCTTCTGTGCACAGATTCCATTTTACATCTCCATCCTTCCATATTATAAACATATTACCTGGATTTACAAATCGATTTGAATGTCATAAATGGGAGCACAATCAGACAAAATTTAATACTGCCCCTCATCCAAAGACTTAGAACTGGTGGCCAAAGATTTGGCAAAAGACATGGGCTTTAAGAAGGGGAGATAAATAGAGGTGTAGAAGTTTGTGGAGCAAATTCTGGAATGTAATGCAAAGCTTTCACCCAGTGATTATCTTGGCCGTTTCCTTAAATTTCATTTTTGCTATAGCTCTTCCATAAGTTCCCCAGTTTTTCTTTCTGGCAGCCTCCTGTGCTACATTATTCAATGGTTCACTGATTTGCACACACCACCCCTCTTTGTCCAACCAAGTATTGGATCTTTCAGTCGACTGCACAATGATCATTGGACAAAGTTCAGACCTAGTGGTGTATCGGTGAAGAACACTCTCGATTAAATACTGACTGATTCCAGAGTTCTTGCTGGGAGAGGTAGAAGTGCAAGAGCACAATGGATCTAGTTCCCATGTAAATCAACCACTTTGCAACCTTTGAATGTCTGTGTTGGTTTGCAGGTAGTTACGTTTATGACTTCTTTATTGGACGTGAATTGAATCCTCGTATTAGAAACTTTGATCTGAAGTACTTCTGCGAGCTACGCCCAGGACTGATGGGCTGGGTGAGTTTGAAGCACCTGCTGGCTAAAACTATAAGCTACATGGTGATATTTTTGAATGTGATAATGTTTGCAGGATATTTTGGTTCTCCTGTTTCTGCCTCTCTTCTAGATTCCTCTCATTGTGTACATAGTTGTGTGTGCACAGTGGGGATGGTAGGGGAAGAGCCCTGTGTTCTGTTTAACCTTAGCTCCTCTGTGGTTCTGGGTCTCGTGCTACACTGCAGGCAGTTGTACCAGTCCAACCATTCACTGCAGTTGAATACATCGTTACTGTGCTGTTTGTAAATAAGTGGCAGCCGAGACTTCTGTAGGGAAACAGAAGTTTTGGCATTGGAAGGCCTGAGCCAATAATTATGGCAGGACTAAGGTACCAGACACTGGCCACCTATGAGCCACTGTGTAGCAGGAAGTCCATGTACTCTGAAGGGAGGCAACCAGTTTAGTGGGGAATATAGCTGAATGTTGATGGAAATATCACACACAATACACATAGGTTTTGTCCACCACCATTGTAACCTTGTATATATTTCATTTTAAATGTTTTGGGTCAAATCAGTGTTGAACTTGAACTGCTGGCAAATGTATTCTATAGAATAGAAAGGCCCTGTGATCTTGTCCCTTTCCATTTTGGTGCAGCTACCAGCATGGGAAGATGAAGCACTTGTTTCATTGCCTGTAATCATCCAGTGCAAAAGCAGGCTGTTGGCTTTGTTTTGATGAGATTTAGCAAGATGCGTTTACAACTCAGGTTGCAAAAGGCTGGATCCTTGTACTGATGTGTGGCTGGTTTGTAAAGTGGTAATGTTGCACCTCGTGACAAGTGCTGTAGATTGGTTACATTCGGATCCCTCCTGTAAAGTAAAATTCCACAAAAATGTTAGGATTAGTTTGGGGCTTGCAGGGTTACTTGGTGAGGAAGAGTACTGACTTGCTTCTCTGAATGTTGAAGGTTGTCATTAACTTGGGATTGCTGTTTGCTGAGATGAAGGTGCAGAACCGTGATGTTCCCTCACTGGCAATGATCCTCGTGAACTGCTTCCAGCTTCTCTACGTACTTGATGCACTATGGAATGAGGTAATTCCAATGCTCTAATCTCATCAGCGCTTCAGACTGCTGAGCTGGATTTTGAATAAATGCCAGTTGCTGCAGTGCATTTGGAAAGAGCTGCTAGCCCATGATGACCCAACCACGATACCTGCTAGAAGTTGCCCTTTGTCCATTTGTTGGGTGAAGGCAGGATCCTGCTTGGCTTTACTGCTGTTCTGTGGTTAGAGTGTCTGCTGGCACTTGCTCATAAAATTATACAGCAGGGAAGCAGGCCCTTTGGCCCAAGTCATCCATGCTGACCAAGGTACCTTCCTGAGCTAGTCCATTTGGCCCATATCCCACTAAACCATGAACCTGTCCAAATGTCTTTTGAACATTATAATTATCCCCAAATCTACCACTTCCAGCATATTGGCTCTTCTTCCTGTGCTTCTCTCCAGATTCCAGCTTTGACAGTTTTCCTGTTCACACTCTTTGTTCTTCTCAATATTTGAACACAGGCAGGAATTCTGACGACTATGGATATTGTGCACGAAGGCTTTGGTTACATGCTGGCATTTGGCGATCTGGTCTGGGTACCTTTTGTGTACAGTCTGCAAGCTTTCTATCTGGTTAACCACCCGAATGAACTGAGCTGGCCCTTAGCCCTGGCAATCATTGCTCTCAACAGTAAGCGAGTTTCTCTGTCTGGTGGACATTTGATAATCACATTGCTATATTATCACAGTGTTCCAGTTGTCACACATGTGCTTGCATTGCAGCTGTCGGTTATATCATATTCCGGGCAGCCAACTCGCAGAAGAATGCCTTCCGAAGGAACCCTCATGACCCCAAATTGGCACGTAAGTATCACTGTTCATTTAATAAACATTTTCACTGTAGGCTGTAGTCAAGTGAAAAGAGAATTTCACTGTTCAATTTTGCTTTTTGTACAATCTTAGTGCACCTGAAATACTGGACTATTTTCCATAGCATTTCTGCATTTTTGTGGGTCTGTACAAATTGTTAATGACCTTGTGACAATTTAGCCATGTGTTCATGAGCAGGACTTTGCCAGGTTGGCTGCCTTGGAGTAACTCCTTTCCCTCGCTCCATGTGGTGTGAGTACCAGGTGTTGTTTAGGATAAATTAAGAAGCTAATCAGGGCTCTGGATTCCTACTCCAGTAACTTAATCACTGTT
Source organism: Pristis pectinata (assembly GCF_009764475.1). Taxonomy (NCBI): domain Eukaryota; kingdom Metazoa; phylum Chordata; class Chondrichthyes; order Rhinopristiformes; family Pristidae; genus Pristis; species Pristis pectinata. The sequence continues at coordinate 100,547,401 of NC_067414.1, read as the reverse complement.
CCCATATTGCACAGTTTGGGCGAGTATTATAGTATCTGTGGCATAGCTTCCTTTGAGTTCTAATTACTGGAGAAGGCCTGTTTAGTACAGTGTTTACTTAGTGTGGTGTTTACTTTCTATAAAGTTGTACATGGTTTTCTTTCTACAGATTTGAAAACTATCCCCACTGCAACAGGGAAGAGTCTAATTGTTTCTGGATGGTGGGGATTTGTCCGTCACCCAAACTACCTGGGAGATCTCATCATGGCTTTGGCTTGGTCTCTGCCCTGCGGTAAGTAAGGAATTTGCCTTATCAAAGGGCCTACAGTAAAGGGAATGGTTGATAGTCAAGTCTCTCATGTTCCTAATATCCCTGGTTTGGAATGGAACTGAAGGGTGGACAGTTAGCCAAGCTGGATGCTGTTGAACTATTTTGTTGCTTTAGGTGCTCTGAAATTTACGGAAAGATGTGTGATGTTAGTGTAAGAAAGGGTGGGTAAGCTAGAGCTTCATTCAGTGATGTTTGGAAAGGAAGCCAGAGTAAAGCACTATCAAACCTTCACTTGGCAAATGAAACACTAGCAGAGAATCCTTTTCCAGGAGGTTAGTGCAAAATTTAGCCTCTGCTTTGTTGAAAAATCCTAAGGAAGAATGGGAAGGGAAGTAATAGATTATTTATGGAAAAGGGAATTCTGAGATCTGCACTAGCAAAAACCTTACACCCATCTAATTGGAGAGCATGTCGCTGCCATCATCAGACCGTACACTCAGCTTCTGCAGAGAGTACTTCAGAGGGAATTAAAAGTTTCTTTTTTTTTAAATTTTATTTTTTATTTTATTTACAGCGTGGTAACAGGCCCTTCTGGCCCAACAAGTCCACGCTGCCCATTTTTAAACCCAATTAACCTACCCGTATGTCTTTGCAATGTGGGAGGAAACCGGAGCACCCGGAGGAAACCCACACAGACACGGGAGAACGTACAAACTCCTTACAGACAGCGACGGGAGCCGAACCCCGATCGCTGGCGCTGTAATAGTGTTGCGCTAACCACTACGCTACCGTGCCGCCTTCAGAAGAAGGAATTAAAAGTTTTCCTTCAGAAGGAAAACTGATTTGATTCCAGTTTATCCACCGTGCTTGTTTCCCTGCCTCCTTGTGGCACGGCATTTTGTTCCTGGTGAGCAGCTGATCTCTGTCAGGGTAACTCAACTATGCAGTGAGGAGCATAAAATAACAATGGAGGCACAGACTTCAAATGCTGGAATCTGGAGCAACAAAATGCTGGAGGAACTCAGTGAGTCAAGACCCTTCACCCATTGTTGCAAAAGTGCCAGTGGCTTAGCTTAAGTTGATGCCTGAACCTCGCACTGTGTTGAACTGAATTTTTAGGGTCTTTTACTGACAGTACTCTGCAGTAATCTTGCATTCAACGTGGATGTGTAGTACACCCAGAAACTGAGAATGCCTTTATAGTAGGATGTCGTTCACTAAAGTTGCACAGGAATTATAATTACAGCTACCAAAACATGAATTCATTGTGACAATGAAGCTTGCCAAGAGTGCAAAATCCAAGAATTTGTCTGGATTGATATCACCATGTAGGAGATTTTTTTAGATTACATTCCTGGATGTTGAAAAGTATGATGGAGTTGATCAGTGCTGCTTGTGCTGAGTATCCAGTGGGTTTAAGGATATGGGGGTGGGGGAGAGTTCTGGAATCTGTTATTGGGGAAAAAGTGAACAGATGTACCGGGAGAGGAGAGTGCAGGTTCTGAGAGAGGTTTTCTGGAAAAGAACAGAAACGGAGAGTGTGGAAGTGTCTGTGCTGAAGGATTATCAGAGAAATGGGAACTGTTGGAGGCTGAAAAGGGGTGTAAGTGTTTTCTTGACCATCTGCTCTGTGATGGCGAGTGTTTGGCAGGGACTCCCTTCAGTGATTCGCTCACACTTGACACAGATTGAAGCCTCTTATTTCATTGAGAATTGCCCTTTTTTGTTTCTGAAGGCTTTGATCACATCCTTCCGTATTTCTATATCATTTACTTCACTTGCTTGCTCATTCATCGTGAGGCCAGAGATGAGCATCAGTGCAGGAAGAAGTATGGTGTGGCTTGGAGCAAGTACTGCCAGCAGGTCCGGTACCGGATTGTCCCCTACGTCTACTGAGCAAATCTGTGCACACAACTGATCTGTTGTTTTAAAGTAAAACAAGATGAAGGCAGATTGTTCAACTGGTATTAATCATGTGACTTGTTTTTTAAAAAAAAGTATTTATATATTTTTTCATTTCTACCCTGTCCTGTCATATTGTTTGGAAATAAAAATCTTTACTTCATTCACCGTCAGCCACGTGCTTTGTCACTGCAAAGCACGGAAGCTTTCTGACAAGTTTGAAGACCTTTTTTTGTCCAACATGTGGGTAATCGTTCCTTGTTGTGCAGTTTTGGTATATTACTCACTTCACAGAAGTCTTAGCTTATCTCAGGGATTTGACAAAGTGGAACACTCTGTAATTGGGACATTAATGTTTATCATGACTCACCTTTAAGAACACAAAGTTCTTCATTGACTTAATGCCATCTGTAATGTCTCTTAAATTGAAATGGCTGCTTTTTAAAACAAGGACTCTCCATTATCTTCTGCCCTTCGTTTCTTCCTACGGGGGTCACAGTGACTCACACTCTCCTCTCCTCCACATCGTCACAATTACGGGCTCCTTGAGAAAAACTTTTCAAATTTGCCACGGTCTTCCATGTTAAAAATATGACACCAGTCACAGCAATTTCACATCTTTGTGTAATTTGGCTGAGGTTTTCTCCTTCACTCACCAGGGTTGAGAATAGGCAAGTCCAGAACCACGCCAGCTGAATGTTCTGATGCCCACTCCAGTTACTGCCATTCTTCCCCTCACACTATTCTTCCTTCTCCACTTGCCCGTTCAAAGTCAGCTGAACTCTAACTGAGAATGTGGTATTTGGGTTGTTTGGGTAGGGCATGGGTTCGGTCTCTTACTGAAACTCCTCACACAGTTAGCCTGTTTGTTACTGACTTTCTTCTCCTCACCTCTTCCCCCTCTCCAACCTTCCTCCATTCAAAATAATAAAAATTAAACCAGGCACTTCATGCTGGGCATCTAGAAAATTCCAAACCTGGTAAACTCTAAGTTTTTAGACGTACTGCTTCCCGATTTTGCTTTGTGTGTGTACTAAGGTTTTGGTTGGATTTCATGATAAAATGAAGCTGTACAGTGCTTGGCTGTCTGGTGTGAACAGCAGTCAAAATGCATTTTAGTCGCTAGGTTCCTTTGAATGTTCTGCTGGTGCCTAGAATTAACTGGGCTCTGTCTGGTTTGCGTGAATTGGTGTAAGAAGAAATGGGCATGTACTGTACTGCAGTGAAGCCTTCTATGTGAAGGTAAATTGTGCTCACAGCAGTTTGGACTTTTTAAAGTGCTGTTGGTATGCAAGGTGATAATTCTTGCAACTGCACTGAAACTTCATTTCCAGTAAGGTGGAGTAAAGTCTTCTGAAATATTTGTCATGGGGTTAGTTTTTTCTAGTAAGCAAAGACCAGATCTTTAAAGTTACAAGCTGGTTCTTTAATAAAAAGCCATTGCTTTGTGTTGTTTTTTTGTTTTGTTTGATTGGGTGCTGAAGGGTATATTTTATCTCCTGGAAATGGGCAATAATTCTATGAATCTGTACGTGTGCACCAAAGGCCCAAGTAGCCCAGTTTTCCTGATTGCAGAATTGAATAGAAATGGGATGGGCATGGTTCTGTCCCCATTCCTAGCTCTTGAAGAGTTGCACTGTGAAAATATGAACGCCACTTCACACATTGTTTCAGATATGGGCTTTGCTGCCTTAACTGTGGCTCACCAGCAGGAAAGCTGTCACAAACTTAATTGGAGATGCTTTAATTTTTGAGATAATATGAAGCAGACACATTGACAGGGGCAGGTGGAGGTGGGTCTCCCTAAAGCAGTAACCACGGGGAGTTATTTACAGGATTGGACCCTGGGTCTTCACTCACCACCCCCCCTCTGTTGTATTTTGTGCTTCTTTTCCAGAGTGCTGTTTTAACTGGCACTTGTTTTAAACTGATGCAAACCACTTGAATTGAAATTCATTTTATGATCAAGGCATTGGGGAGGGAGGGGGGTGGTTTGAAAACTGGCATTTGATCTGAAAATGTTGTGGTATGTGAGCAACGAGCTGTTCCAGTACTTGGCAGCCTGTTGGTACTGGATGCAGTGTCTTTGTTCAGTGGCCTATGCATTTCCTTTTGAAGGGTTATGTCATTCTCTTTGTAACCAATTGCAGTATTAACGAATAGTTTAAGGTGTAACTACCCTCAGATGTGAACTAGAGCACTGGATCAGCCACTCTCACCCTTGCCTGGGGCGAGCTGCTGTTGGTCCACTCCCTCAGCAGCCAAACAGCAGAGAGCTTCCTACATCCTCTCATTTTCTCAGTTTATGTTTGATGCAAATTTTGAATTCTGCTGACGTAGAATATATCAGATGTACAATTTTAACAAGAGGACATTTTGATGTGTTCTTGATTTATGCAGCTTTGTTGAGTACATTTTCATGTATAAAACATGTTAATGGGAATTGCAGTATTTCAGATGGAGTTCAGGTTGTCCACCTTCACTGTACTCTCAGTTCTCTACTGGGGTCTGTGGCAATGTCTTTCCAAAAGTGTGCACCTACTTAGATCTACATCAGCAACTGGGACAAAGGGAGTTTGGTGTTGTAAATGTTTTAGTTCAGAGGAATCTGTGTCCCCCTAACCCTTGCTTTCTGTAAGCTGCTCCCCACTCGCCCTTCTGAATTCAGTGGACACAGGTCCAGCCCATCCAACCCTTCCCTTGTGAGGCATACTGCCCATTCCAGGTCTCAGCCCTTCTCTGAATGGCTTCGAATGTGAATCTTTCCTTAAATAAGGAGACCAATACTTTACACAGTACTCCTGATGTGCTCTTACCAATGCCCTATAGAATGGAAGCATGACCTCCCTATTACATTCAATTCCCTAGCAATAAGTAATATTAGTGTTGCTAACTTCTTGCTGCACCTGTGTACTTATCTCGTGTGAATCACTGCACAAGGACACTGATGCCACTGTATCTTAGAGCACTAGAATCTCTCATACCATGTGTTACTTCGTAGAAGTCAACCATTTCCCTTCCACAAAACCTTGAAATTTTTTCCAAATGCCCTGCAGTAATACCTTTAATAGATTTTATCATTTTCCCAATGACATTTTAAGTTAACTGGTCCATAGTTTTCTGTTTTTGGTCTCCCCTTTTTGAACAAAGGAGTCACATTTGCTGTTGTCCAATCTAATGGGACATTCCCTGAATCTAGGACATTCTGGAAAATTAAAACCAGCGCATCTGCAGCAATGGCATCTGCATTTTTTAATAATTGCCTCAACTGGCCGCCTCTTTTAAATCCTAAAATAAAATCCATCGAGCCCTGGAGCCACATCAACCTGCAGTTCTAACTGCAAATATTTCTTACCGCTGTCTCCAGAGTAACAATTGGAATAGAATTACTGTTCAAAGTGGCTTGGGGGGAGACAAAGAGAATTAACACTTACAGCAGTTTTTCCAGGATTCCATGTTTGGCCCTTGTGCTATCTATGTATGTGACCAATGGTATGGATAATAAGGTGGTGTGGTGTTTAAGATGCTGTAGATGTGACGTTGTGGTGGGCATGAACTAAATGAGACTGGCAGCTGGTGACTGACTGGCTTAAGAGAGTGATCCACATGGATCCCTTGGATCATTTTATATCAGACAGGAGAGGACTAGTATTGGGGGAAAAAAATTGACAATATATACATATTGAACAAGAAATAGGATTGTATCCAAGAAACGGGTTCTGCCTCATTGTACAGATTACACCTGGATCTCTCCATAGCACACATCCTCCCTGCCCCACTCCAATCAAATTATCACTCAGTAAAATCCGTGTGAGAAATTGGCCCATTATAATTACAGCCTCCACTTGCAATTGGAACTCCATCTGAAATCCTGTTAACTTCATCCAGACACAGCAGATGAGTTTTGCTGAGTCTGTTGTATTTGAGATGAGGAAAATGACTGTAACTAGTAGCTTTGTTTTGGGGGAATTGGTGGGTGGGTAAGGTGGGTAGAAGGGATGTGTTTTTGATTTTTATTGTAATTGCCTGTATAACAATATCCATTGTACAGTGAGATTTACCTTTATTTTTTTGCTGGAATAAAGATTTGCAATAAGTTGTCTGGCAGTTTATTTCAGTGCAGTAAGTCCTCATGTCCTTTGACTGTTCCTTGGGGTCAGCAATTTACTTCTGATCGGTTTTGATTTAGAGTGGTTGGTGCCTTTGTGCAATCTACAGCTCACTAGTGGGAGAGGCAGGAGTCAATGGAGCTCCTGGTGCTTTCCCCATCTGCAGTCTTGTGTCTTCAAGGACTAGGGTGCCTCTTATTTGGTGCTAGTGAATGGAAATGGAGAGTGGAGGTTCACACCCTGTGCAGGAAGACAACAAATTCTGCCTGGTGTTCCTGGGAATCTTCTGTCTGAAATGGAATCCCTAACACAGCCAAACATTTACTTGGGGCAGAAGACAGCAGGAGCTTCCCCTTCAGTCATCGTCCTCCTGCACCTGCTAGTCATTTCTGGTTCTTGCCTGCTCTTTCTCATGTAGGCAAACTTTAATACATAGCAGAAATTGGTGGCAGCTACCTGAAACTATCCTGAGGCCAGGACGTTAGGTGTGCCTGAAGGTCATTCATACAAAATGGCATCCACCTTGGTGCTGAGAGCCTTCAGAGAGCTGAGCTGGTGCAGATGTTGCAGACCTTGTGTCTGTGGAGTGGATCTTCACATTGGAGCATTGCTGTACTTTCAGCCCAGTACCAGCTGTGACATCTCAAATATGCTGTTGTGCCAACATTTTATCCCACTCTAAGATTTATCTAACCCTTCCCTCCCATACAGCCACATGAATGATAGCTAGCCCTCCATTTTCTAAGAGGCTCTTAAATGTCCTAATGCATCTACCTCCTCCACCTCTGCCAGCAGTGAGTTCCACCCATCCCTCTCTGTGTTTAAAAAAAAACTTACCCCTGACATTCCCCTATACCTTCCTCCAATCACCTTAAAATTATGCCCCCTCGTGTGAGCCATTGTCACCCTGGAAAAATGTCTCTGACTGTCCACTTGTGTACATCATCTTGTACACCTCTATCAAGTCACCTCTCATCATCCTTCTCTCCAAAGAGAAAAGCCCTAGCTCAGTCAACCTATCCTCACAAGACATGCTCTCCAATCCAGGCAGCATTCTGGTAAATCTCCTCTGCACCCTCTCTAAAGCTTCCACATTCTTCCTATAATGAGGCAACCAGAACCAAACACAATACTCCCCAAGTGTGGTCCAACCAGAGTTCTATAGAGCTGCAACATTACCTCACAGTTCTTGAATGCAATATCCCAACTAATGAAGGCCAACACACCATACGCCTTCTTAACAACCCTGTCAACCTGCGCAGCAACATTGAGGGGTCCATGGACGTGGACCCCAAGATCCCTCTGTTCCTCCTCTAGCACAGAGCTTCCAATAAAATAGTGTCTGCAGGATGAGCACTAAGATGCTCACTAAATCATTCGCTCAATGGTTAATTCTACAGTGCGTACCCCTGGCTGGTGAGAGCAAACTGAGGTACAAGTTGGCTGCTGCCGCGTGCAGTGTTTGGTGTCCCTTGAACCAGTGCTGAAATAAAACACAGCACATCATACTATACTCTCTGACTGCCAAGCTGCAGTGGTTGCTGGCTCTGGCAGCTCCAACTCGTGCTGGGGAGGGCTGCACAGCAAATGGATGACACAATGCTGGGAGAACATCAGCTGCCCAAAAACAGACTAATTGTAAGTAACTCATAGAAATTCACCTGAAAAATCAGTGCTTTTCAACTCAAAACTAATGCTTGCCTTATCCACAGTGATAAACCTCTGTCCAGATTCCTGCTTTTGCCTCAACACAACCTATAATGCACTTGTTATCCTATACACCTTGAATTACCTGCAGCTACTGCCCACCGCCACTGGCCTCCCATTAGCTTTCGGACCCTGAAATAGTTCCCTCTCACCGCCGCCACGTACAGGTACCTTCTCGGCACTGGGGATGGGAGACAAGAATAACAGGAAAGGAAACCAGCAGCTGAATTCACACAAAACTTTAATTTGCACAAAAGAAATCTCAAATCATCTGTTGCTCTGCTCGCAGTATTGCAATACTCCACACTGGTCAGAGACAGCCCACATCACCACCCCTGGGCCCAGCCAGCAAGGGGCAGGGTCACCTGGCACAGGCACCCTCCTTGCTGCCATGCTCACCCCCATGAAGGCTGGACATGGCAGCAAGGAGAACTGAACACGTGTCTGGGCCCACACCAGGCATGGCTGGAGTGGGAGTGGCAACAGGATCCAGGGTGCTGTGCTCACCCACGGACCGGTTGCAGGCAGAGTCCCCAGGAATCCTGGGTCCAAAATAAGTCCTCGTGCTCATGTCCACAGCTAGCTGGGTCCCAATTGTCAATTCCACCCCTCGGGAATCTGCCTCCCACCACAGGGGAGCTGTTCACCCCCAGGTGTACCACAGAGTGTGACCCACAGGGGGGACCAGAGTCCAGAGAGCTGTCACCTGAACAGCAGTGCCCTCCCCACAGCCCAGTCACCGCCAACCTCTGCCACTCGTGCAGAGAATGAAACCCCTTCACCAGAGCCATTCACGGCCAGGACAAGTCCACACATTCCACAGCGGGCTGGTTGGTGCAGCGGTGAGGGAGGGACAGACCCTCCTCACCAGCAGCCCTCCAACATTTACATTCGGCTCCTGGCGTACCGCTCAGCCCTCTGGATAACTTCCTCCAGGTCGGAGCTGCTCCCGGTGCCCTTGGCGACGAGGTCGGTGCCTCCGGCACTCCCGCCCATCCCCGCACAGACGGCCAGGGCCCAGTCCACCGCAGACAGGGTGCTCCGCAGATCCTGGGGAGAGCAGGCAGTCAGACAATGGTGGTGGGGTGGGGAGAGGGGCGGGCAAGAGGAAGGAGAGTTCGAGGGGGGGTGGGACATCACTTGGACGGGCAGCGACTATACGAGCATTAGATGTGGGGAGGTAGGGGAAGCTGGAGGGGAGTTGGAGGGGGGAGTGAGGCTGTGCTGGGCACACAGAGGACAGGCTCCATTCACGCTACCACTGACCTGGGGGACCCGACACACACACAGAACCTTCCCCCCGGGCTGGGGGCTCAGCAACATCACAGAGCAGCTCGGAGACCCAGCTGACAGCAGCTTCACCATCTTCCCCAGCACCTGGGACACAGAGAGAGGTGAGTCCTGGGGGGAGGCAATTGGGAGGGAAGGTGGGGGGGGGGGGGGAGGATAGAGAGATAGAGATAAAGGGGGAGGGGAGAAGAGAGGTGGGGGGGAGGGGGGAGAGGGAGAGAGAGGTGGGGGGGGGGAGGGGAGAGAGGTGGGGGGGGGGGGGGAGGGGGGAGAGGTGGGGGGGGGGGAGGGGGAGAGAGGTGGGGGGGGGGGGGGAGGGGGGGGGGGGGGAGGGAAAACACACTCACACTGATGGGCTGCTCCGGGACGGTGTCCACCACCAAGCTCCGGTCTGGTGACTGCGCCAGGAGAACACGGAGACAGTCAGCCGCCTGGGGGGGGGGGGGGGGGAAAGAGGAGCAGGTGATCAACCACAACAACCGCCCCCACCCCGACATCCATCCACCTCTCCCCCCCCCCCGAGCCCACCCTGACACCCACCCACCCCTCCCCCGCACACCCCACCCACCCCTCCTCCCCACACCCCCCGACACCCACCCACCCCTCCCCCCCACCGAGCCCACCCTGACACCCACCCACCCCTCCCCCGCACACCCCACCCACCCCTCCTCCCCACACCCTCCCGACACCCACCCCCCCTCCCCCCCACCGAGCCCACCCCGACACCCACCCACCCCTCCCCGCACACCCCACCCACCCCTCCTCCCACACCCTCCCGACACCCACCCCTCCCCACACCCCCACGACACCCCCCCACCCCTCCCCACACCCCTCCCCCCCACCGAGCCCACCCCGACACCCACCCCCCTCCTCCCACACCCCCCCCGACACCCACCCACCCCTCCCCCCACCGAGCCCACCCCAACACCCACCCACCCCTCCAAGCCCACCCACCTCTCGCTCCTCCAGCTTGCGGACGCGGGTGTTGGCCGCCCGCTGCAGGGCGCGGAGTTGGTGCTGGAACTGCCGGCGTTCCCGCTGAGGCATCGTCGCCCCATCAACCACCTGAGGGACGGAACTGAGTCAGAGGCTGGGAGGGGAGCGCCGCGGCAAGGGAGGGGCCATGAGGGAGCTCCACGCCGGGGAGGGGTGGTACCGAGCGGGGCGCGGGGACGATCTCCTGGTGCGTCTTCTGCTGGGCCTGGCCAAGCTGGCCATCCACGGGACTCGGCGGCGGGCGGCCGAGGGTTCCGGCCGGGCAGCCTGCCTGCCCGTCTTCCGTGTGCGTGCGGGTGTCGTTGGAACGGGAGTGCGCGGTCTCCACGGGCGCCCTGGCCGAGTTCCGCGCTCGGTGGGCCCCTCGGGATTGCGTGTGTGGTGGGTAGTACGAGCGCGATTCTTATTTGAAGTGTCGCGGTAGCGGGTGTAGTGTTGCGTGTTTCGTTAGTACTAGTCTGCATTATCCACTGTAGTTCTGGCGTTGCGTAGTTTCTTTTCTGTATTAGATGTCGTGTATTGACACTGGTTGTCCTTTTGTAGTGCTTTTAGTGAATAAACGTTATTATTAATAAAAAAGGGGCGATACTGAGGGAGGGTCACACTGTGGGAAGGGCGCGGTACTGAGGGAGCTCCGTGCCAGGGGAGGGGCAGTACTGAGGGAGGGGCTCACGTCGGTCAGCCGGCCGATGTCCTTGCCAAGCCTCCGGGCATCCGTCAGCGACGTGGTGGCAGCCCGTGTCCGTGCCGACAGGGAGTCCACCTCTTCACACAGGGCACTACCCGTCACTCGAGCCTGTGGGCGTAAGTACACTGGCACTCACTCCGACACACCAACACCAAACACCGGAAAACTATCCGCCCGGAATTCCACTACAGCCAGTGACCTCTTTATTAATTACCCAGAGGGAGCATTAGATAGTAGAGGAGGCCATTCACGTCTCCTTGTCCCTGCTCACCCAGTCAGTGGCTGATCGGCTTCAGCCCCACTTCCTGCACTGACCCCACCTTCCAGGATCCCGTCACTACCTCCATCGGAACGTGCTCAGTGACTTGGCCCCCACAGCCCTCTGGGGAGAGATTCCCACAGGTTCTCCCACCCTTTCTGACGTGCAGAGGGATCTTGGGGTCCAAGTCCAGAGCTCCCTGGAAGTGGCTACACAGGTTGATGGGGCAGTAAAGAGGGCGTACGGCATGCTTGCCTTCATTAGTCGAGGCACTGAGTTCAAGAGTCGGGAAGTTCTGCTGTAGCTTTCTAAAACTCTGGTTAGGCTGCATCTGGAGAACTGCATTCAGTTCTGGTCACCCCGTTACAGGAGGGATGTGGAGGCTTTGAAGAGGGTGCAGAAGAGCTTCACCGGGATGCTGCCTGGATTAGAGGGCATGAGCTACAAGGAGAAGTTGGACAAACTTCGGTTGTTTTCTCTGGAGTGTCAGACGCGGAGGGGAGACCTGATAAGAGGTTTATGAAATTATGAGAGGTGCAGACAGTCAGTATCTTTTCCCCAGGGTCGGTCAAAATGTCTAATACCAGAGGGCATGGATTTAAGATGAGGGGGGGGAAGTTCAAAGGAAACGTGCGGGGCAAGTTTTTTTTGAAACACAGAGAGTGGTGGGTGCCTGGAATGTGCTGCCAAGGGTGGGGGTGGAGGCAGGTACAATAGAGGGGTTTAAGAGGCTCATTAGACAGGCACATGGATGTGTTAGGAGTGGAGGGATATTGTGCAGGCAGAAGGGATTAGTTCAGTTAGGAGTTTAATGAGTTGGACACAACCCTGTGGGCCAAAGGGCCTGTTCCTGTGCTGCACTGTTCTGTGTTCTATGGTTTGAGGAGAGATTTCTCCTCAGCTCAGTGCCCGATGGCTGAGCCGTTATCCTGAGACTCTGACCCCAGGCCGTGGGCACCTCAGCTGGGAAAATATCACTCTGGGCCTCGGGTGCACAGAGTTCTCTCATTCCTCTAAACTCCAGAGAGTACCGGCTGAGTCTGGTTAACTTCTTCTCACAGGGCAATTCCCCTCCCCCCACACCCCACCCAATGAACCTTCACTGTACCCCTCCCCCCAGCACAGTCCTCCTGCCTCGAGCAGGGAGACCAGACCCCACGTGGGCTCACCAGGGGCTGATGTCATCGGAGTGAGACCTCTCCCTCCTGTGCACACACCTTCTTGCAAGAAAGGCCAAACTAGTGATTAAATGTCTAACTAAACGAATCCCTTCTGCCTACAAAATGTCCATAACTCTCCATTCTCTGCACATTCATGAGCCTAACTAAGAGCCTTTTAAACATCTCTACATACCTGCCTCCACCCCCACCCCTGGCAGCGCAATCCAGGCACCCACCGCTCTCTGTGGGAAATACTTGCCCTGCACATCTCCTTTGAACTTACCCCCTCTCACCTTAAAATGCATGTCCTCTAGCGTTTGACATTTCGACCCTGGGAAAAAGATACCGGCTGTCTACCCTATCTATGCCCCTCAATCTGCATCGTTAACCTGATACACCCAGGACCCTTCACACACAATCACACACTGTTTAAAAGATCCTCAACCATCATGACCACCTCACATTGTGATCCACCTTGTAGGTACTCACATCCCCTCTGTACCCGCCTCACAACCCACACTGCCAACCAGCACTGTCAGTAGAAAACCTGTACACACAGCAATGAAAATCACTCCACAACAAGAACAGTAAATGCTGGAACCTCTACAGCTCAGGCAGTGTCTGTGGAGAGTGCACGAGGGACAGAGCGCTAATGCTGGTCAGAAATGGGGATGAGCAAAAAACAAGTTAGAGGGTTGATCGGACAAAGGGTGAGGCCAGGGTTGCTGTGGGGATAAGTCGTAGCTGAAGTTACCAAAGGGCAGTCACAGAGAAAGAACACGAAGGGATGTAAAGGCTGTGAAATGCAGAGCTGGAGGGTCAGAGGCGGCAGGAAAACCGAGCCAGCATCACAGCTGCAGCCTGGACACTTCGCACCTCCCTGGACTCGAGGCCACGTTCCCCAGCTCGAGAGGGAGCAAGTTCCACATGGGTATCAGACCCACCTGCTCTGCTCAGGGGAGCCACCTTCCATCCTCAGTCAGCCCCCCCAAGGGGTTCGTTGTCTTGCCGATGCCAATTGCTCCTTGTTCACACCAGGCGCAACCGGTCGTTTCTCCCCACCGTAACTTCTCCCTCGTCTGTACGGGACCTACCCTGCCGATGTGACTGTAGAGCAGTGGTTGGGATCCAGGCCAATGCGTATCGCCCAGCTCTAAGGTGGGGTTGGGTCAGGCACGGCCGCTGGACACCCGGTGAAGGTGTCCTACAGCACCCTTGGCCAGGGTTCCGAGCATGAAGGACTGCCAATAAATTCCCAAGTCAGTGAATTCCTCGGCCAGGAATTTCCACTACTCTGTAGTCTCAGGAAGTATCTCCACTCCCAGCCTTCCCGCTCCTCGCCAGCTGGTCTCCGGACTGGGAGAGGAGGGGAAAGGTGCAGACCACCATCTTTGATAGAACAGGACAGCACAGGAACAGGCTCTTCAGCCCACCATGTTGTGCCGAACTAGTTAAACTAATGAGATGTAATCGCTCCTGCCTGTGTAAGGTCCATCTCCCTCCATTCCCTGCACATCCATGTGCCTGCCTAACATCTTAAACCCCTCATCGTATCTGCTTCCACCCCCACCCCGGCAGCGCATTCCAGGCACCCACCGCTCTCTGTGTAAAAAACTAACCCGCCCCTCATCTCCTCTGCACTTACCCCCCCCCCCCCCCACCTTAAATGCATGCCCTCTGGTATCAGACAATCTGCAGACCAGGTAGGACTGGGCTGCCTCTGACCTCTGACCTGCTTGGCTTCCTGTCCTGTCAGGGCGATCAGTCGGCTCATTCCCTTTCCCAGTTGCCTCTCGGAGACAATGGCCAGATCCTGGATCAGTCCTGTCCGGAACAGGTGCCTGCAGGGAGAGCCAGAGGTTCCGTAAGGACACAAAGTACCTGGCCTGTCACACACTCCCCCCGCACCGTCCCGTCACACACCCCCGGGGTCAGACACGGGGCGAAGCTCCCTCCGCACCGTCCCGTCACACACCCCCGGGGTCAGACACGGGGCGAAGCTCCCTCCGCACCGTCCCGTCACACACCCCCGGGGTCAGACACGGGGCGAAGCTCCCTCCGCACCGTCCCGTCACACACCCCCGGGTCAGACACGGGGCGAAGCTCCCTCCGCACCGTCCCGTCACACACCCCCGGGGTCAGACACGGGGCGAAGCTCCCTCCGCACCATCCCGTCACACACTCCCGGGGTCAGCCACGGGGTGAAGCTCCCTCTGCATTGTGGCATCTAACTCCCAGGGAAAGGGTGGATTTGTACGGAGTGAGTACTTACGTTCCACAGCAGAGCTCCACAGAGGTGTACCGGGTGTGGTCTGAAGACTGTAGCTGTTCTACAGGGGTCCCGACAGAGACAACACGAACAGGGTCCGGGTAAATCTGTCACAGACACAGAAGGGAAGTCTGGTGCAAAGCAAACCCCACCAGTGTCGTCTCACAGCTCTCCAGAGCACATGCACTGCTCACCCGAGTGTACTGGGTTCACTGACTCACCTCCAGCTCTGCATACTCCACCCCTGGGCTGCTCCCTGTACCTTAACATTCACAGAACTGTGGAAGGGGCAGTACCAAGGGAGGGTCACACTGTGGGAGTGGGTGGTACTGAGGGAGTGCTATGCTGTAGATCTGATGTTTACTATGTCCACACAGAGGGTAGAGTCACAGAGCAATACAGCAGAGCCAGAGGCCCTTCGGCCCAACCAGTCTGTGCTGACCACGGTGCCCACCCAGCTAGTCCCAATTTCCTGCATTCGGCCTGTATCCCCCCAAGCCCCGCCCCTGCATGTACCTGTCTAAGTGCTTAAATGACGCTATTGGACCTGCCTCAACCACTTCCTCTGGCAGCTCGTTCCATATACTCACCACCCTCTGCATGAAAAAGCTGTCCCTCAAGTCCCTTTTAAATCATTCCCATCTCACCCTAAATCTATGTCCCCTAGTTTTGGACTCCTGTACCCTGGGGAAAGGACTGCTACCCATCCACCTTATCTATGCCCTTCATGATTTTATAAACCTCTATAAGATCACCCCTCATTCTCCTACATTCCAAGGAATAAAGACCTAGCTTGGCCGGCCAGCCTCTCCCTGTAACTCAGGCCCTCTAATCCTGGCAACATCCTCGTAAATCTTTCCTGCACTCTTTCCTGTTTAACCACATCTTTCCTATAACGGTGACCAAAACTGTACACAGTACTCCCAAGTGCGGCCTCACCAACAACTTATACAACTGTAACATAATTTCTCAACTATACTCAATGCCCTGACTGATGAGGGCCAGTATGCTAAATGCCTTTTACACCACCCTGTCTACCAGTGACTCCACTTTCAATAAACTATGCACTTGTACTCCTAGGTTCCTCTGTTCCATTACACTCCCTGGTCCCCACCATTCATAGTACAAGTCCTACGCTGGTTTGACTTTCCAAAATGCATTGCCTCACACTTATCTGTATTGAAATCCATTTACCATTCCTCAGCCCACTTCCCTAACTGATCAAGATCCCCCTGTAATCTAAGATAACCTTCTTCACTATCAGTAACACCCCCTAATTTCATGTCATCCACAAACTTATCGATCAAGCCTTGTGCATTTATATTCAAATCATTTATATAAATAACAAATAACAAAGGTCCCAACACCAACCCCTGTGACAGACCACTAGTCACTGGCCTCCATTCTGAGAAACAACCTTCAACCACCACCCTGTGCTTCCTACCTTGAGCCAATTTTGAATCCACGTAACTAGCTCTCCTTGGATTGCATGGGACCGAACCTTCCAGACCAGCCTACCATGAGGGACCTTGTCGAAGGTCTTGTTAAAGTCCAAACAGTCGGTATAGACCGGCTGCAGAAATGGCAGATGGAGTTTAATCTGGACATGTGTGGAGGTGATGCACTTTGGGAGGTCAAATGTGAGAGGAAAGTGCACAGTTAATGGCAGAATCCTTTGGAGCTTTGATGTACAGAGGGGTCTTGGGTTGCAAGTCCATCGCTCCCAGAAAATGACAACACAAGTAGATGGGGTGGTAAAAAAGCGTACGGCACGCTTGCCCTCATCAGTCAGGACACTGAGGACAAGAGTCAGGAAGTTATGTTGCAGCTGTATAAAACTTTGGTTAGGCCACAGTCGGACTGCCACGTGGAGTTCAGGACGAGGCTTTGGAGGGGGTGCAGGAGAGGTTCACCAGGACGCTGCCTGGATTAGAGGGCAGGAGCTAGAAGGAGAGGTTGGACAAACTTGGGGTGTTTTCTCTGGAGCAGCAGAGGCTGAGGGGAGACCTGACAGAGGTTTATAAAATTACGAGAGGCACAGATAGGGTCGACAGGGCAGAGAAACAAAGGACTGAAGATGCCAGAGGAACTGAGCAGGTCAGGCAGCATCCGTGGAAAAAAACAGGCGGGCAACATTTGGGCTCAGGACCCTTCTTCAGGACTGAAAAGGGGAAGCCCAATATAGAGGAGGGAAAAGCAGAGCAGTGATAGGTGGACAACAGAGGGGAGGTGGGGTGGGCACAGGGTGGTGATAGGTAGATGCGGGTATGAGACAGTGATGGGCAGGTGCGAGGGGGTAAGGGAGTGCAGGAGAATCTCTGTCTCACCTGAAAGGACTGTTTGGGTCCCTGGATGGAGGTGGTGTAGGGGCAGGTGTTGCACCTATGGCGGGGGCAGTGGGAAGTTCCCGGGGTGGGGGACAGTAAGAGTCTTTTTCCCCAGGGTAGAAATGTCTAATAATGGAGGGCATATTGAAAGTGAGGGAGCGCGGGGGCACGGACCACGTGCGGGCAGGAAGCGCGGGGGCACGGACCACGCGCGGGCAGAAGCGCGGGGGCACGGACCACGCGCGGGCAGGAAGCGCGAGGGCACGGACCACGCGCGGGCAGGAAGCGCGAGGGCACGGACCACGCGCGGGCAGGAAGCGCGAGGGCACGGACCACGCGCGGGCAGGAAGCGCGAGGGCACGGACCACGCGCGGGCAGGAAGCGCGAGGGCACGGACCACGCGCGGGCAGGAAGCGCGAGGGCACGGACCGCCTGCAGACACCCGGGACTGAAGCGCCTGTCCCCCTGCTGTACGGTTCTTCGTTCCCCTCAATCCACCCTCGGCAGCCGATTCCCACCCAGCCCCACCCCGTTCCTGGTCCTCCCTTGCGCCAGGGGCAGTGGGCAGGCAGGGGGTCGATGGGCCGAGTGGCTCCCCGGCGGGGACGGGGCTGGTCCAGCCTCACCTCATCGACGGTGCGGAGGCCCGGGATCTCCAGGGCCTGGCTCAGGGGCAGCTCGGCAGTGAACACCTCCTCGTCCCTCCTGATCAGCTCCCCCACCGCAGCCTCCACCTCCCCCAGCTGTGGGTCCGTGATCGGTCCCTGGGGAGGGGCACAGAAAGGGTTTAGAACTGGGGGGGGGTAACAATTGTCAGGACGGAATGGTTTGGGGCAAAGGCAGAAGTGGGAATGGTTGCCAAGGGGAACGGTGGCCGGAGGAGGGGATGGTGGTATGGTTGCTGGGGGATGGGGGGGGGGGGGGGGGGGGATGGACAGGATGGGGAACGGTTGCCAGGGAAGGGGGGAAACAGTTGCCGGGGAGGGACAGGATGGAACAGTTGCCGGGGGAGGGGGGACGGTCAGGGTGTTGATCCCAGTCCCGGGCTCCGAGTCCTCACTCCGGCCGGGATCTCTCACCTTGATGCTGATGTCCAGGCGCAGCCTGTCGGCCGCGACATGCGAGCCCCTCTGCTCGGTCTGCGGACCCAGCACCCGGCGCAGGGCCGCGTTCAGCAGGTGGGTGGCCGTGTGCTTCACCATGCAGCTGAGACGCTGGGCCTGTGGATGGGAAACAACACAGACTGTCAAACGCAGGCCCGGGGTCACAGCACAGACTATCAAACACAGACCCGGAGTCACAAAACACAGACTGTCAAATGCAGACCTGGAGTCACAGCACAGACCTGAGGTCACAAAACACAAACCCAGGGTCACAGCACAGACCAAACATAGACCTGGAATCACAAAACACAAACCGTCAGACGCAGACCCAGGGCCATAGCACCCCCTAGGTCAGATACAGGGGAGGGGATGGAGATAAGGTTGGGGTTAGGGTGGGGGGGCAGGTTCGGGGGGTGCACCACCTCATCCACGAACAGCTCCAGTTGGTCCCCAACACACAGCGACTCTGGGACGGAGACCGTGTGAACGACAAATCCCCCAACCGCCTGTACGTCCAGGACCGGGAGCAGGACATCCTGGGGAAACACGAACAGAAGGGTCAGTGCTGCGAGACCACCCACTCCCTGCACCGGCCGAGCCCCCACCTCCACCGTACACACACACACACACACACACACAGTACATCCCCGGACTCACACCCCCACTGTGCATACACACACAGTACATCCACAGGCTCACAGACACACTGTGCCTCGGACATTCCCCCCCCCCCACCCCAGTTTTACCCACCCATACCCTGGGATCAGACACTGACTTTCGACTCTATCTATGCCTCCTGATTTTATACACCTCTGTACGTCACCCCTCACCCTCCTTGGCCTCGGAGAAAACAGACCCAGCCTGTCCAACTCTCCTTCGTAACTGCAGTCCCGGTTACATCCCTGTGAATCTTCCCTGCACCCATTCCAGCTTAATGACACCCTTCCTATAGCTGGGCGACCGGAACTGCTCCGCGTGTGGTCTCACCGACGTCTTGTACGGTTGTAACGCGACACCCCAGCTCCTGTAACTCAGTGCCCCATCTGATGAAGGCCAGTGCGGCAAACGCTTTCCTTCACCGCCCTGTCCATTGGTGTCCACACTTTCAGGGAACCGTGTACCTGTACCCCGAGGTCCCTCTGTCCTACCACACTCCCCAGGGCCCTGCCGTTCACTGTACAAGTCCTGCCCTAGTTTTAACCTCCCAAAATGCCTCACTTGGTACTTGTCGGAATTAAGTTCCATCACCTCTGCCCATTTTCCCTGTTGATCTCGATCCTGGTGAACCTTCGATGACCCTTTCACTGTCCGCCACACCGCCGATCGTGGCGTCATCCGCAAACTCACTGCCCACGCCACGGTCATTCCCAGCCAAACCGCTAATGCACACGACAACAACGGGGGACCCAGCACTGATCCCTGCAGCTCACGGCTGGTCACAGACCTCAGACCTGAATAGCAACCCTCCGCCTCCCACCTACCTACCTACCTCCTGCAGAGGTTTACCAGGATGCTGCCTGGTTTAGAGAGGATGCATTATAAGAGAGACTAAGGGAGCTAGGGCTTTACTCTTTGGAGAGAGGGAGGATGAGGAGACATGATAGAGGTGTACAAAATATTAAGAGGAATAGATAGAGTGGACAGCCAGCGCCTCTTTCCCAGGGCACCAATGCTCAATACCAGAGGGCGTGGCTTTAAAGTAATGGGTGGGAAGTTCAAGGGAGATATCAGAGGAAGGTTTTTTACCCAGGGAGTGGTTGGGGCATGGAATGCGCTGCCTGGAGCGGTGGTGGAGGCAGGTGCATTGGTCAAATTCAAGAGATTGCTAGATAAGCATATGGAGGAATTTAAGATGGAGGGATATGTGGGAGGAAGGGGTTAGATAGTCTTAGGCGAGGTTTAAAGGTCAGCACAACATGGTGGGCCGAAGGGCCTGTATTGTGCTGTAGTGTTCTATGCTCTATGTACCTCCTGCCCCCGAGCCCACTGTGTACCCAGCTAACCAGCACATCCGATCCCCTGTGATGGGACGTCCTAGACCAGCCTCCCCTATGGGACAGTGGAGGGTTCGGGAGCAGTGCCCGGGGTGACCCCTGACCCACCTGCTGCCCGTCCCTGGTGAGGAAGCCGCAGTCGGGGCTCTGTCCGCCCTGCTCGCTGTAGAAGTTGGTCCGGTCCAGGACGACACAACACCGCTGGCCGGGCCCCACCTCCTGCACCAGCCTGCGGCCCAGGATCAGGGCGAGGACGGCAGCCCGGCATCGGGGGAACGCTGCAACACAGGCCACACGTAGGGTCAGGGCGGAGGGACGCTGCAACACAGGCCGACGCGCAGGGTCAGGGTGGGGGAACGCTGCAACACAGGCCACACGCAGGGTCAGGGTGGGGGAACGCTGCAACACAGGCCGACACGCGGGGTGGGGGGGGGGGTGGGGTGTTGTCTGTGCAGAGTCACCCTCAGAGTCACAGAGAGGTACAGCAGGGAAACAGGCCTTTTGGCCCATCCAGTCTATGCTGACCCTGCACCAATCCCAACGTTACTCTCCCCACACTCCCACCGCCCCCCCCATCCCAGGACCCCTCACATGACTCCCTTCACCTCCCTCCCCCCCCACCACATTACCGTACTGTCCGCGTGGATCCAGGCTGTAGGAGTATTTGGGGGAGTCGTCGGTGGGGGGGACCCCGGCCCGGTGAAGCTGCTGCAGGGTGCGGAGGTCCAGGGCCGGCTCAGCCTTGGTGTCTGTCGGCTGGGGTCCACGGGACCGCTGGTGGGGGGAAAGAGTAATGAAAACCTGCTGGAACGGCCCCCACCCAGTGATCAAACATCCCCCCCCCCCCCCCCCCCCCCCCGTCCGCCACCAGCAGCTGTCCCCAAACCAGAGCCCCACCCCCACACTCACCTCTTCCCCCAACCCCCTCCCCCACTCACCTCTTCCGTCCCATGCCAGCCCCCCAACACCCTCCCTCACCCCTCCCCTAACCCCCACCCTCATCCCCTCCCTCCCCCCCTTCTGCCCACACCCTACCTCCCCCCCCACTCACCCACCACCCCAACCCCCACCAGCTTGTCCCCCCCACCTCTGCCTCCTCCCGGGCCAACCGGTCCAGGCCCTCTGTGTCCATGGTGACGGATTTCTCCCCCAGCATCAGGCCGATCAGGTCGAGGGGGAAGCCCAGGCTGCGATGGAGGGACCAGGCCACGTCCGCTGGAACGACAGAGTGGGAGGTTGGGGTGACCACAGATAGCATGCGTACCCCCTCCACGTCCCCCTCCCTCCCCGCCACTCCTCCCCCCGACCCCTCACTGTTCCCGGGGGCAGTGGGGGAGGGCAGGTCTGGGGGGGGGATCCCAGCAAGTGGCAACGAGGTTTGGGGACGGTGGGAGGGGGAGGAAATAATCCCACGACAGGAGGGGCTGAGTGCGGGGGTGACGGAGAGGGGTGACAGTGTTTTTGCAGGGGGTGTGGAGACAGAGAGGGCAGATCCTCTGTGTGCGTGAGAGAGAAGACACAGAGAGAGAGAGACAGACGATGGGGGCGAGGGTGGGGATGGGGTCGGGGGCCGTTTCCTGCCCCAGTACCTGGGAAGCTCTGCCCGGCGGCCATCTTGTCCAGGGTTCTGTCGATGACCCGTCGGCCCCGGTGCAGGGAGGACAGGAAGTCAGCCTCCCCCTCGCTGATGACGTCCATGATCTGGGGGAAGAGGGTCCAAGAGAGGTCAGAGCCTGGACCCACAGACGGGGAGACCCCTCTCCCTCCCCCACCCACCCTCATCCCCCTCCCCTAGACGGGGAGACCCCTCACTCCCTCCCCCACCCACCCTCGTCTCCCTCCCACAGGCAGGGAGAGACCGACAACCCCCGTCCCACCGTCCCCTGCATCCTCCCGTCAGCTCCACACCCACCCAGCCCCACAAATCTCCCCCCACCCACCTACCGCCCCAACCCCCTATTCCGTGTCTCTCTGTCCCATTCTTCGCCTACCACCACCCTGTTCTTGACGTCTATCCCACCCTCCCCATGACCCACGCGCCCCTCCACACACACACCCCCCACCCCTCTCACCTGGGTAACATCGTGCTTCAGCTCTGGGTAGGCGTCTCCCTGGAAAGGGTCAAACACAAGGTCACTGCTGCCGTCCACACCCTGAGGGCAGCCTGGGCCCTGCTATCCTCACTGGCCCACCCCCTCCCTGGGATGGTGCCTGGGGGGAGCCCAGGCCACAGGGGCTGGTGGGCTCACCGGGTCAGCCTGGTCCCACACAGGCACATGGGCCAATCCCCACACACACTCACTCTGGGGCTCTCTGGGGGGGGGGTTACACTGCCCCCCCGCCCTCCAACTGACCCTCACTCCCTGCCAGTGATGTCTGACACCCATTCAGTCAACAATGGCAGCCATAATACCCACAATGCTCGGTGCTCCAGAAAGCACCCCATCACTCGAGTGGATGTGGACAGAGGCAGCGTCTCTCAGATGGGAACAGGCCCTTCAGCCCACTGTCTGTGCTGAGCATGATGCCAATCCAAACTAATCCCATCTGCTTGTACATGGTCTGTATCCCTCCATTCTCCGCCTGTCAAAATGCCTCTTAAATGTTGCTTTCCGACTGTCTCTCCTGTTTATAAACCTTTATCAGGTCTCCCCTCAGCCTCCAGAGAAAACAACCCAAGTTTTCTCCTTACAGCTCACACCCTCTAATCCAGGCAGCATCCCGGTGAACCTCCTCTGCACCTTCTCCAAAGCCTCCACATCCATCCTGTAACGGGCGACCAGAACTGCACACAGTGCTCCAAGTGTGGCCGAACCAAAGTTTTATACAGCTACAACGTCTTCCTGACTTTTACACACAACACCCCGACTGACGAAGGCGAACGTGCCATACCATCTTATCCATGTGCGGCCACTTTCAGGGAGCTCCGGACTTGGACCCCGAGATCCCTCTGAATGTCAATGCTCCCAAAGGTCCTGCCATTTACCGTACAATCTCCCCTTACATTTGACCTCCCAAAGTGCAGCACCTCACACTTGTCCAGATGAAACCGCCATTTCTCC
The DNA here is from genome assembly GCF_009764475.1 of Pristis pectinata. Lineage (NCBI taxonomy): Eukaryota > Metazoa > Chordata > Chondrichthyes > Rhinopristiformes > Pristidae > Pristis > Pristis pectinata. The sequence goes on along the minus strand of NC_067414.1, from coordinate 100,524,285 downwards.
GGCCACATTTCCAACTGGTCTGCATCCTGCTGAATCCTGCATTGGATAGTTGTGTAAACTCACCATCCACAACTTGCTGAATTTACTAATCAGACCAGCTACATCTTCATCCAGATCATTGATATACACCTCACAAACACCAGAGCACTGATCCCTGCGGAACACCACAGGTCACACACCTCCAGTCAGAATCACTCCCGTCTTTTATAAACCCATCGACCAGCTCTCCATGGATCCTGTGCGCCTTGGTCTCCTGGATCAGCTGCGAGGAAACCTTGTAGCGAACTTCACTAAAGTCCATGAATATAACACCACGGCCCCGCCCGCCTACATCGAGCTTCACTTCATGGACCCCCAGAGAGATCCAAATCCGGAATCGCAGAGACGTTCGTTGGGAATTCAGCGGTGCTGGGCAAGACCAGGGGTGGGGTGTTAGAAACTGGGTGGGAAAAGGGATGGAGGCGGTGGGGGTGGGGGGGGGCAGCAGTGAGGGAGTCTGGGGCCTCGGGTTGTACGAGGGTCGATCAGGGCCAACAGGGACTGGGTGGGGTGGGCAGGGGAGGGGAGGGGACTGAGTGGGTGGGGGAAGGGATGGGAATGAAGCCACCCGATTGGGCAGTCAGGAGCCAGCACAGGCTTGAAAGGCCAATTGGAAACAGTGATTCTGTGACCTGGGGACGATGGCTCCCACCGACCCACCACCATCCCCAGGCATTGCCGCCCCCCATCCCGTCTCCCACCCGCACCCCTCCCACACCCCCCCCCCCCGTCCTCACCAGAGTCTCCACCACACTGGGCACCAGGGCGGCGAGGAGTCCAGCCGGGGCTCGCAGGACCTCAGTGGAGAACCTCAGCGCCCGGCGGAGGATCCGACGCAGAACCAACCTGTGGGCAGGACCAGGAATCCGTCAGGGTCGCCCAGTGTCCACCACCCCAGCACTCTGCCCTGTTCCAACACGCGACCCCCACACCGCACCCTCTAAATGTTCTTTAGCCACGGCTTCCACCATTTTCCCCATTGCCGATGTTAATCTATCTGCTGGAGGAACTCAGTGGGTCAAGTAGCCTCTGTGGGAGGAAAGGAATTGTCGACATTTCAGGTTGAGACCCTGCATCGGGACTGGTGCCAGGTTTGACCCCAAATGTTGGCAATCCTTTCCCCCCCCCACAGACGCTGTCCGACCCACTGAGCCCTCCAGCAGATCGTTTGTTGCTCCAGATCCCGGCGTCTGCAGCCCCTGGTGTCACCGACGTTCATCTAACCAGCCTGTAGTTTCCCACTTGGTTTTTGAATAAAAGGATTGCATTTCCTATTTTCCAGACTAATGGAGCCTTCCCCAAATCCAGGGAATCTTGGAAAGCTGAAACCATCGCGACAGCGATCTCACCAGCCACGTCATTTAAGTCTGTCGGGACCCGGAGACTCAACAGCTGTCGGCTCCAACACTGCTCAGCAGACAAGGTGCTCGGTTACTGCTTTCCCCCAGGGTAGGGGGCAGAGGTTCAGGGTGAGAGGGACTTAAAAGGGACCAGAGGAGCAACTTTTCCACACAGAGGGTGGTGAGTATATGAAACGAGCTGCCGGAAGTGGCACATTTCCTCCTCTATCCCTGATCGGTCCTACCCTCACTCGAGTCATCCTCCTGTTCTTCACACACGAGTAGAATGTCTTGGGTTTTCCCTAATCCTACTCACTAGGTCATAGAGCGTTTCAGGGGTGTTTTCTTGGGAAGAGAGCAGGCTGCACTGAACCTGGTTTGTACAGAGATAAGGGATTGCATGCGGTGAAGGCGTCTCTGAGTTGCTGCAATCACGTGACAGAACTTTGCATTGTATTTGAGGGAGAGAGGAACATGTCCAATGCTAGGATTTTAAACTTGGCTGTGTGGATTCACAATTGGCTGGCCCATAGAAGGCAAAGGGTGGTGGTAGATGGTGCGTATTCTGCATGGAGGTCGGTGACCAGTGGTGTTCCGCAGGGATCTGTTCTGGGACCCCTGCTCTTTGTGATTTTATGATTTGGATGAGGATGTGGAAGGGTGGGTTAGTAAGTTTGCTGATGATACAAAGGTTGGTGGTGGTGTGGATAGTGTAGAAGGTTACTGTAGGACATTGACAGGATGCAGAGCTGGGCTGAGAAGCGGCAGATGGAGTTCAACCTGGAAAAGTGTGAAGTGATTCACTTTGGAAGATCGAATTTGAAGGCAGAATACGAGGTTAATGGCAGGACTCTTAGCAGTGTGGAGGAACAGTGGGATCTTAGGGTCCACGTCCACAGATCCCTCAAGGTTGCCACACAGATTGATAGGGTTGTTAAGAAGGCATATGGAGTGTTGGCCTTCATTAGTCGGGGGATTGAGTTCAAGAGCTGAAAGGTGACGTTGCAGCTCTAGAGATCTCTGGTTAGACCACACTTGGAGTATTGTGTTCAGTTCTGGTCACCTCATTATAGGAAGGATGTGGAAGCTTTAGAGAGGGTGCAGAGGAGATTTACCAGGATGCTGCCTGGGTTGGAGAGCATGTCTTATGAGGATAGGTTGAGTGAGCTCGGGCTTTTCTCTTTGGAGAGGAGGAGGATGAGAGGTGATTCGATAGAGGTGTACAAGATGATAAGAGGCATAGATTGTGTAGACAGTCAGAGACTTTTCCCCAGGGCGGCAATGGCTAATGCCAGGGGGCATAATTTTGAGGTGATTGGAGGAAAGTACAGGGGAGACACCAGGGACTGCAGATGCTGGAACCTGGAGCAACAATCTGCTGGAGGAACTCAGCGGCTCGAGCAGCGTCTGTGGGGGAAAGGAATTGTCGACGTTTCAGGTACCTGATGCAGGGTATTGACCCAAAGTGTCATCAATTCCTTTGCCCCCCACAGACGCTGCTCGACCCGCTGAGTTCCTCCAGCAGCTCGCTTGCTGCCGACAATAAACTCGACTTGACCAGCAGTGTGGGAGCCCCTTCACCAGAGGTGGTTCAAGGCAGCAGCTCAGTTCCACCTTCTCGGGTGATAAATGTTGGCTCTGCCCACAATACCCAGATGCTGAAGACGGTTTAACAGAACAGTACAGCACAGGAACAGGCCCTTCAGCCCACCATGTCTGTGCCAAACTAATTAAACACCTAACTAAACTAATCCCTCCTGCCTACGCGTGCTTGTATACCTCCACTCCCTGCACATTCTTGTGCCTATCAAAGAGCCTCTTCAACACCTCTGTCGTATCTGCCTCCACCGCCACCCCTGGCAGCACATTCCAGGCACCCACCGCTCTCTGTGTAAAAACACTTGCCCCGCACATCTCCTTTGAACTTACTCCCTCTCGTTTTAAATGCATGTCCTCTGGTATTAGACCCTGGGAAAAAGATACCGGCTGTCTACTCTATCTAAGTCTCTCATAATCTTATAAACTTTTATCAGATTGAAGTCCCCTCAGCCTCCGCCGCTCCAGAGGAAACAATCCAAGTTTGTCCAACCTCTCCTTGTAGCTCATGCCCTCTAATCCAGGCAGCGTCCTGGTGAGTCTCTCCCGCGCCCTCTCACACCAGTCCTCATCAAGGGCTCAGCGGTGGAAAGGGGGAGCAGCTTCAAATTCCTGAGCGTCAACATCTCGGAGGACCTCTCCTGGCCCCAACACATTGATGCAGTCACGAAGGAGGCATGCTAGCAGCTCTACTTCAGGAGTTGGAGGAGATTTGTGTGTCATCAAAGACTCTTGCAAATTCCTACAGCTGTCCGGCAGACTGGTTGCTTCACTGCCTGGTACGGAGGCTCCAATGCACAGGATTGCAAGAGGCTGCAGAGGGTTGCAGACTCAGCCAGCTCCATCATGGGCACAACCCTCCCCACCATCGAGGACATCTTCAAGAGGCGGTGCCTCAAGAAGGCGGCATCTATCATTAAGGACCCTCACCACCCAGGACCTGCCCTCTTCTCGTTACTACCATCGGGGAGGAGGTACAGGAGCCTGAAGACCCACACTCAATGATTCAGGAACAGCTTCTTCCCCTCCACCATCAGATTTCTGAACGGTCCATGAACCCAACCTCGTGGGCCGCCTGCCTGCCCCTCTTCCGGGCTTACATCTTCGCCCGAGTGTCCTTGGGGAGGGAGCACACGGTGTCCATGGGCACCCTGGGTGAATTCCGCCATCGGTGGGACCCCCGGGGATCGCACGTGTCGTGGATGGTGTGAATGGTATTTTGATCTGAAGTAGTGCATTTTGTGGTAGTGTAGTTAGCGTTCTCTGATGTAGTTCTGCGTCTGTGTAGTTCTTTTTGCTGCAGTGATTACTGTACTAGTTGCCGTAGTTTTTGACTCTGACATTTTGTGGTGTTTTTCGTGAATAAACTTTTCTATATATTTTAAAATGTACACTACTTCATTATTCCTTTTCTTTCTGCACTATTTAGTTATTTTTGTAATCTATAGTAACTTCGCACTGTTCTGCTGCCGCCAAACAACAAACTTGATGTCATTGACGTCAGTGATAATAGACCTGATCCTGCCTTTCCCACGCCTCCATCCTGTAACGGGGTGCCCAGATTGAATGCAATACCCCAGACACGGCCCGACTTTTACAAAGCTGCAGCCTCACGTAACTCCCGCCTGCACCAATGAACAGCATCTCCATGTCCACACGTTAACCCACCAGGGGCCCTCGACCCACAATTCGAGCCCTCCCCTCGCTAACCAAGGTAACGCCCACCCCCCAGCCTCCCTACACCCGTTACCCGTTCCCCATGGCAGACACTCACGGAGCACCGGACATCCCTGGGTACAGCCCGTCAGCGATGCAGACGGTCAGTGCGCGGGCGTGGTCAGCCAGCACGCGGTATGCCATGTCCACATAGGCGGCCTCGCTCGACCCCACCAGCCCACCGTAGCGAGGAGCCCCCGACCCCTGGAAGAAGAAAGAGCGTGTCCCATCAGCTGGTCCCGCAGACACACCCGCGCTCTCCCTCGGAGGTTCCCTCCCCAGGCTCCCCCCTGCCCACACCACCCCTCCTCCTCCACCCTGGCCTCCCCATTAACCCTCCAGCGGTGGTTGGAGCGGCCCCTGCCCTCACCCGGTGAATGGCGTCCAGAATGGGGGCGAAGAGGTCAGTGTCGTAGTTGGAGGTGGTCCCCTGGAGAACCGCCACCAGTCGCTCCAGGCCCATCCCGGTGTCAACGCTGTGCTGGGGCAGAGGCTGCAGGCTCGAGTCCACTTCCCTGAGGGGCAGAGACAGCGAGTGAGGCTCCTGTACCCCGTCCCGTCACACAGAGTGAGGCTCCCTCCACACCGTCCCATCACACACTCCCAGGGCAGTGATAGCAGGGGTAGGGCTGGACGTGTACGGTCCTTGGAGAAAGGCTGGTGACAGGGAAATGCCCCTCTCGTTCACCATCCTGCTGTCAGAGAGGGGCAGTCTCCCTCTGCAGCACTGACTACAAGGTCGTTACCCATGTTCCGTGTTTACATGGAGTGCGAGAAGTTGTAGCCCCTCTACGTACTTGAAGGGGCTCCTGGGTGCAGCTCAGCCCCACTGTAGAGGCTGGTGTGGGAGTGGGGGGGAAAGGAGGGACCTCCACGTTGATCTGCTCCTGGCCATTCACAGGCCCAGGCAGTGAGCCGACCACTGCCCACCCCTCTTCCCAGGGTACGTCTGTGCCCGGGTGTCCCTGCAGGGGTGCAGATGGTATCCACTGGCTCTCTGGAGGCTTTCCGGGCCTGGTGGGAGTCATGGAGCTGGGGAGCATCCCAGACAGTGAGGATGCTGCTGACAGTGGGGTCACAGGTAGACGGGGTGGTGAAGAAGGTGTTTGGCTCGCTGGCCTTCATCAGTCAGGGCACTGAGTACAGGAGTTGGGAGGCCGTGATGCAGTTGTACAGGATGCTGGTGAGCCTGCACTTGGAGTGTTGTGTTCAGTTCTGGTCGCCCTGCTGTAGGAAGGTTGCCATTAAACTGGAAAGAGCGCAGAGGAGGTCTACAAGGTAGTTGCCCAGACTCAAGGGCCAGTTATAGGGGGAGGTTGAGCAGGTTGGGACTTCATCCCTTGGACTGCAGGAGGCTGAGGGGTATAAAGTCACGAGGGGCGTAGATAGAGTGAATGCACTCAGTCCTTTCCCCACAGTTGGGGAATCATGGTTGAAGGTTGAGGCTGAGAGGGGAAAGATATGAAAGGAAGCCGAGGGGCAATATGATAGAGGTTTACAAAATGATGAGGGGCATAGACAGAGTTAATGCAAGTAGGCTCCTTCCACCTAGATTAGGAGAGATAAGTACGAGAGGACATGGCTTTAGGGTGAAAGGGGAAAGGTTTAGGGGGAACATTAGAGGGAACTTCACTCAAAGAGTGGTGGGAGTGTGGAACGGGCTGCCATCTGATGTGGTAAATGCGGGCTCGCTCTTAACTTTTAAGAGTAAATTGGATAGATACATGGACGAGAGAGATCTGGAGGGGTATGGGCTGGGGGCAGGTAAATGGGACTAGCCGAATAATGTTTTGGCACAGACTAGAAGGGCCAAATGGCCTGTTTTCTGTGCTGTAGTTTTCTATGGTTCTATGGCAACTTTTTCACCCGGGGGGTGGTCTGTATATGGAATGAGCTGCCAGAGGAAGTGGGTGAGGCAGGTACAGTAACAACATTTAAAAGGTACTTGGACAGGTAACACGGATATTTGAGTCACAGAGCAATACAGCAAGGATACAGGCCTTTCGGCCCAACCAGTCCATGCCAACCACGGTGCCCACCCAGCTAGTCCCAATTTCATGCATTCGGCCCATATCCCTCCAAGTCCCGCCCCTCCATGTACCTATCCCAGAGCTTCTTAAATGATACTATTGTACCTGCCTCACCCACTCCCTCTGGCAGCTCATTCCATACACTCACCACTCTCTGCGTGAAAACATTGCCCCTCAGGTCCCTTTTAAATCTTCCCCCTCTCACCCTAAATCTATGTCCCCTTGTTTTGGACTCCCCTACCCTGGGGCACAGACTGTTACCGTCCACCTATCTCTGCCTCTCATGATTTTATAAACCTCCATAAGGTCACCCCTCACTCTCCCACGTTCCAAGGAATAAGGTCCCAGCCTGTCCAACCTTTCCCTGTGACTCAGGCCCTTGAGTCCTGGCAACATCCCCGTGATAGGAATAGGACAGGAAAGGTTCAGAGGGATATGGGACAAACGGGGGCAAATGGGACTAACTTAGGTGGGGATCTTGGTCGGCATGGACCAGTTGGGCCGAAGGGCCTGTTCCCGTGCTGTGCGACTCTGTGACACCTGGAAAGATTTTTTGTTAATGGCAGAGCAAAGGCCCACACAGCCAGCAGCCGGGGAAGGAAACCAGAACATCTTAGGACACAGCTCTGAGTGTGTCCCCCCTCCACCCCCCCCCCCCACCCTCCCACAGTGGTCCCTCCACCCCACCCTCAACGCTCCCTCTCTCCCTCCCTCCTGCAGCTCTCCCTCTACCCCTCCCTCAATGCTCCCTCCCTCCCCACCTCCTTCCCCCCCGCCGGCACTCCCCCCCTGTGGTACTGCATGAAGACCAGGTTCCAGAGCTCCACCACGGCTGGGTTGCCGGTGTTGACCTGGGCGGCTGCTCCCTGCCCCAGGCCGTGGTCGTAGTGGATCTCGGTGCAGGGTCCGCAGGGTCCTGTTTCCCCCATCTCCCAGAAGTTGCTGCTCAGCCCGAAGGGCAGCACTCGGTCCGGGGGCAGTCTGCAACAAGAGGGGGGGGGGGGTCAGCTCAGAGGGGTCTGGGGGGGCAGGCTGCGACACCGAGGGAGCGGGGGTCAGTTCAGGGGGTCCAGGGGAAGGCTGCAATACCGAGGGAGCGGGGGTCAACTTGGAAGGTCCAGGTGGGCAGGCTGCGACACCAAGGGAGTAGGGGTCAATTCGGGTGGTCCAGGGGGTGTCCGGAGGCAGGCTGCGACACCGAGGGAGCGGGGGTCAGTTCAGGGTGTCCGGGGGCAGGAGCGGCGGGACGTGGGGGCAGACCCCAGGACCCCCTGCCCGAGTGTGGGAGGGGCGGTGCTGAGGGAGTGTCGCACTGTGGGAGGGGCAGCACTCACAGACCCCCGTGCACTAACCCCAGGCTGAGCCAGACGTCTCGCGTCTCCTCGTCAGCCGCCAGCCCAGCCACTGCGTCCCCCCCGAAGTAGGTGACGTACAGCCGGTCGCGGGGGATCCCGTACACGTCCGTCAGCAGCTCCCACGCCATGGAGCACGCCTCCTCCTGCAGCCGTGGTGGGGGGTGAAGGGGGGGCATCGTCACTGCTGCTGCTCCCTGTACCCACCCCCACCGACGGAACCCCAGACACTCCCCCCTCCCCCTCCGCCCCCCCACCGAGGGAACCCCAGACACTCCCCCCTCCCAGCGAGGGAACCCCAGACACTCCCCCCTCCCCCTCTGCCCCCCCCACCGAGGGAACCCCAGACACTCCCCCCTCCCCCTCCGCCCCCCCACCGAGGGAACCCCAGACACTCCCCCCTCCCACCGAGGGAACCCCAGACACCCCCCCCTCCCCTCCCCCACCGAGGGAACCCCAGACACTCCCCCCCCCAGCGAGGGAACCCCAGACACTCCCCCCTCCCCCTCCGCCCCCCCACCATGGGAACCCCAGACACCCCACCCCAGCACTAAAACATCCACACCCTGCCCCCACCCCCTCCCCGCCCAGCCCAGAGGGAGTAATCCGCCCCCATGCTGAGAGGGGCCCTGAACCCCACCCCAGAGACATTGGACCCCAGAATCCTCCCTCGACCCACTCCCCCCCGCCTCCACTCCCTCCTGCGCCCCTCCACCCCTCCCTCTCAATCCAGACAACGGACCAATATTAAACTGTGACGCCTTCCTTAGTCAACCAGCCCCACTGTTACTCACACAGCTGTGGCTATGGTGGGGCAAGTATCTTCGGTGGGGGGAAGCATTGCAATTGGATCAGCCCCTCCCCTCTCGCCCGTCCCCCAGAGCCCTCCCCACGCCACCCACCTCCAGCCCCCTCCCTCCCCAAGCCTCCCCCATCCACACCTCCAGCCCCCTCCCTTTCCCCCTTCCCTAGAGGCCTCCCCCCACCTCCAGCCCCCTCCCTCCCTGAGCCTCCCGCACCCACACCACCTCCAGCTCTCTCCACCTCCCCCCAGATCCCCCCCCCACCCATCACCAGCCCCCTCCCTCACACCCCCTCACCCTCCCCTCCTCCCACCTTGAAGAAGTCCCCGAAGGACCAGTTGCCGAGCATCTCGAAGAAGGTGTGGTGGTGGAGGTCGCGGCCCACGTCGTCCAGGTCGTTGTGTTTGCCGCCGGCACGCAGGCATTTCTGGCTGTTGACCACCCGCTGGTAGCCGGCCATCTCACTGCGGGGGTCCACACTGCCCAGGATCAGGGGCTTAAACTGTGCAGGATGGGACGGCCTGTTACAGTCGGAGAGGCTACACCTGGACCACTGCATCCCCCCACCCCACCCGGGGAGGGGCATCCAAAGCCATGGGGCATAGGTTTGAGGAGTTCTGGTCACCACACTACAGGAGGGACGTGATTACACTGCAGAGGGGGGCAGGAAAGATTCCCGGGGATGTTGCCAGGACCGGAGGCCTGGAGTTACAAGGAGGGGCCGGGACTGTTTTCCCCAGAGCGCAGGAGGCTGAGGGATGACCTTATGGAGGTTTATAAACTCATGAGGGGCAGAGATAGGGCAGACAGGCAGGGTCCGTTTCTCATGGGAGGGGTGTCTAAAACCAGAGTCACCCGCCCTGCTGTTGCTGGGGTGGGGCAGGGCGGGGTGAGAGGGAGAAAGTTTAAAGGGAACCCAAGGGTCAGATTTTTCACCCATGAAGTGGTCAGTATCCGGAAGGAGCTGCCAGATGCGGTGATGAGGAAGCAGCAACACTGACAGCATTTGGGAGACATCGGGAAGGGCACTCGAATGAGCAGAGCGTAGGCTTACACAGCACACTCAGCTCACATCACTCACTTTTTAAGGCGAGAGGGGGTAGGTTCAGAACAGACTTGAGGGGTAAGTTTTTAACTCAGAGAGTGGTGGGTGCCTGGAATGCGTTGCCTGATAGGGTGGTGGAGGCAAATTCATCGGGGGCTTTTAAGAGGGGCTTGGATGGGCACATGAATGAGAGGAAAATGGAGGGAGATGGGCATTCTGTAGGTAGGAGGGATTAGCTATGTTGGCACAACATTGTGGGCCGAAGGGCCTGTTCTGTGCTGTACTGTTATAAAGAAAAAGTAATACAGGAGCCTGAGGGCACATACCACCAGGCTCAAGGACAGCTTCTACCCCACTGTGATAAGACTATTGAACGGTTCCCTTATACAATGAGATGGACTCCGACCTCACAATCTACCTTGTTGTGACCTTGCACCTTATTGCACTGCACTTTCTCTGCAGCTGTGACACTTTACTCTGTACTGTTATTGTTTTTACCTGTACTGCATCAATGCACTCTGTACTGACCCAATGTAACTGCACTGTGTAATGAATTGACCTGTACGATCGGTATGCAGGACGTTTTTCCACTGTATGTCAGTACAAGTGACAATAATACACCAGTACCCTTTAAATCTGCCCCCCCCCTCACCTTAAACCTGTGCCCTCTGGTTTTAGACTCCCCGACCCTGGGGAACAGACTGAACCATCCACCCTATCTCTGCCCCTCATGACTTATAAACCTCTATAAGGTCACCCCTCAGCCTCCTTCACTCCAGGGAAAACAGTCCCAGCCTGTCCAGTGTCTCCTTATAAATAGCTTTCTTCATTAGTCACATGTACATTGAAACACACAGTGAAATGCATCTTTTGCGTAGAGTGTTCTGGGGGCAGCCCGCAAGTGTCGCCACGCTTCCGGCGCCAACATAGCGTGCCCACAACTTCCTAACCCGTTCGTCTTTGGAATGTGGGAGGAAACCAGAGCACCCGGAGGAAACCCACGCAGACACAGGGAGAAGGTACAAACTCCTTACAGACAGTGACCGGAATTGAACCCGGGTCACTGGCGCTGTAATAGCGTTACGCTAACCACTACACTACCGTGCCTGTAACCCAAGCCCTCCAGTCCCGGCAACATCCCTGTGAATCTGTTCTGCACACTCTCCAGTTTGGTGACATCCTTCCTGAAACTGGGCAACCAGAACTGCACACAGTATTCTAAGTGCGGTCTTCCCAATGTCTTGTACAGTTTGAACATGGAGCATAGAACAGTACAACACAAGGACAGGCCCTTCAGCCCACGACGTTGTGCTGAACTAATTAAGCTAATGACACCTAAGTAAACTAACCTCTGCTGCCTGCACATGGTCCATTCCCTGCACATTCATAGGCCTGTCTAACAGCCTCTTAAATGCCTCTATCGTATCTGCCTCCACCCCCACCCCTGGCAGCACATTCCAGGCACCCACCGCTCTGTGTGTAAAAACACTTGCCCCACACATCTCCTTTGAACTTACCCCCTCTCGCCTTAAATGCACGCCCTCTGGTATTAGACCCTGGGAAAAAGATACAGGCTGTCTACTCTAGGCCTCTGTTGTAACATGATGTCCCAAATCTTGTACTCAGTGCCTTGTCTGATCAAGGCGAGCGTGCCAAACACCATTCCGTCTACCACTCTCTGGGAACCATGTACCTGTAACTCTAGGTCTCTCTGTTCTATAACACACCCCAGGGGAAATAAACAATGTGCTGCAGGGAAGGAATTGCTGTTTGGAGTTGAAAGCCTGATGCAGCTCGACCTGCTGAGTTCCTCCAGTAGAGTGTGTGTTGCCGCTGACCCCAGCATCTGCCCTCTCGTGTCAACACTCCACAGAGCCCTGTCATTTACTCTGCAAGTCCTGTCCTGGTTTAACTTCCCAAAATGCATCACTTTACATTGTCTAATTAAACTTCATCTGCCATTCCTTTGCCCACTTTCCCAGTAGATCTCGATCCTGTTGTAATCTTAGACAACCTTCTTCACTGTCCACCACACTGCCAATTTTGGTGTTGCCTGCAAACTCACTAACCACACCACCTACATTCTCATCCGAATAGTTACTATAGATGACAAACAACAGAGGCCCCAGCACCGATCCCTGCGGCACCCTGCTGCTCACAGGTCTCCGGTCTGATAAACACCCCTCCACTACCGCCCTCCGTCTCCTTCCACCAAACCAATTCTGTATCCAGTTCACCAGCTCACCCTGGATCCCATGTGATCTCACCTTCCGGACCAGCCTGCCACAGTCACAGGCCTTGCTAAATTCCACGTAGACAACACCTACTGCCCTGCCCTCATCAATCTCCTTGGTCACCTCTTCAAAAAACTGAATCAAATCTGGAGATGCAATTTCCCCCACACAAAGCCACGCTGACTGTCCCTAAAGAGTCCTTGCCTCTCCAGTTAGATCACATAGATCCTGTCCCTCAGAATCCCCTCCAGTAACTTTCCCACCACTGATGTTGGGCTCACCGGCCTGTAGTCACTTGGCTCGTCCTTGCAGCCCGTCTTAAATAAAGACACAACATTAGCCACCCTCCAGTCTCCCGGTGCCTCACCTGTGGCCAACGATAACAGGGATATGGAATTAATGCAGCAAGTAGGATGCATGTAGAAAGGCACGATGGTTGGCATAGAAACGATGGGCCGAAGGGCCGGTTTCTGAGCTGTACAGCTATTGCACCAAGACTCAAGAGGCACCTTTACTTTATCACCTCCCTCATCTCCACCCCCTGCCCCCCTCAACCCCTGCCCCCTCACCCACTCCCCTCCCACCCCTCCCCCCACTCCCCTGCCCTCACTCCCGCCCTACCACTCACCCCCTCCCCACCCACCCCTCCCCACCTCCTCCCTCCCCTCACCCCCTCCCTCCCTCCTCCCCTCACCCCCCCTCCCTCCTCCCTCCTCCCCTCACCCCCTCCCTCCCTCCTCCCCTCACCCCCTCACCCCCTATCTCCTCACCCCCTCCCTCCCTCCTCCCCTCACCCCCTCCCTCCTCACCCCCTCCCTCCCTCCTCCCCCCCTCCTTCCTCCGTCACCCCCTCCCCTCACCCCCTCCCTCCTCACCCCCTCCCTCCCTCCTCCCCCCCTCCTTCCTCCCCTCACCCCCTCCCCCCTCCCTCCTCACCCCCTCCCTCCCTCCTCCCCTCACCCCCCCCTCCTCACCTCCTCCCTCCCTCCTCCCCCCCCTTCCTCCCCTCACCCCCTCCCTCCCTCCCAACTCCTCCCTCCCCATCCCTCCCCTCCCTCCCCCCCTCCCCATCACCCCCTCCTCCCCAACTCCACCTCCCCCCTCACCCCTCCCTCCCTCCTCCCCTCACCCCTCCCTCCCCTCCCACCTCCGCCCTCCCCTCCCTCCTCACACCCCCTCCCTCCCCCCTCTCACACCCCCTCCCTACCCTCCCCCCTCACCCCCTCCCCCCCTCACACCCCCCCTCCCTCCCCTCCCTCCCTCACACCCACTCCCTCCCTCCCCTCCCTCCCCCCCTCACACCACCCTCCCTCCCTCCCTCCTCACACCACCCTCCCTCCCTCCCCCCTCCCCACTCACAACCCCCTCCCTCCCTCACACCCCTCTCCCTCCCTCCCCCTCAACCCCTCCCTCCCTCCCCCCTCACACCCCTCCCTCCCTCCCTCACACCCCTCCCTCACTCACACCCCTCACGACCCCCTCCCTCCTCCCCCCCTCAGCACCCCCTCCCTCCCTCACACCCCCTACTCCCTCCCCCCTCACGACCCCCTCCCTCCCTCACACCCTCTCCCTCCCTCCCCCTCACACCCCCTCCCCTCCCTCACACCCCTCTACCCTCCCTCCCCCCCCCTCACAGACCCGCTCCCTCCCTCCCCCCTCCTCACACCCCTCGTCCCTCCCTCCTCACACCCCTCTCCCTCCCTCCCCCCTCACACCCTCTCCCCTCCCTCCCCCCTCACAACCCCTCTCCCTCCCTCCCTCCCCCCTCACACCCCCTCCTCCCTCCCCCTCACCCCCTCCCCCCCCAACCACCTCCCCCCCTCACACCCCCTCCCTCCCTCCCCCCCATCACACCCCTCCCTCCCTCACACCCCCTCCCTCCCTCCCCCCCTCACACCCTCCCCCTCACACCCCCTCACACACCCCTCCCCCCTCACACCTCCTCCCTCCCTCCCCCCTCACACCCCCTCCCTCCCCCCCTCACACCCCCTCCCTCCCTCCCCCCCTCACACCCCCTCCCTCCCTCCCTCTCCCTCCCTCCCCCCCTCTCCCGCCCTCCCCCCTCAACACCCCTCTCCCTCCCTCCCCCCTCACACCCCTCTCCCTCCCTCCCCCCTACACACCCCTCTCCCTCCCTCCCCCCTCACAACCCCTCTCCTCCCTCCCCCCTCACACCCCTCTCCATCCTCCCCCTCACACCCCTCTCCCTCCCTCCCCCTCTCACCCCTCTCCCTCCCTCCCCCTCACACCCCTCTCCCTCCCTCCCTCCCCCTCACACCCCTCTCCCTCCCTCCCCCCTCACACCCCTCTCCCTCCCTCCCCCCTCACACCCCTCTCCCTCCCTCCCTCACACACCCTCTCCCTCCCTCCCCCTCACACCCCTCTCCCTGCCTCCTCACACCCCTCTCCCTCCCTCCTCACACCCCTCTCCCTCCCTCCCCCTCACACCCCTCTCCCTCCCTCCCCCTCAAACCCCCTCTCCCTCCTCCCCCTCACACTCCATCCCTCCCCCCCTCCCTCCCCTCCCCCTCCCCCCCTCCCCCTCCCTCCCCCTCCCCCCTCCCTCCCCCCCCCTCCCCCCCCTCCCCCCCTCCCTCCCCCTCTCCCTCCCCCTCCCCTCCCCCTCACACCCCTCTCCCTCCCTCCACTCCCCCTCCCCTCCCCCTCCCCCTCCCCCTCACACCCTCTCCCTCCCTCCCTCCCCCCTCACACCCCTCTCCCTCCCATCCCCCCTCACACCCCTCTCCCTCCCTCCCCCCTCACACGCCCTCTCTCCTCCCTCCCCCCTCACACCCCTCTCCCTCCCTCCACCCCTCACACCCCTCTCCCTCCCCTCCCTCCCTCACACCCCTCTCCCTCCCTCCCTCCCCCCTCATCACCCCCCCTCCCTCCCTCCCTCCCCCCTCACACCCCTCTCCCTCCCCTCCCCCCTCACACCCCTCTCCCTCCCTCCCTCCCCCTCACACCCCTCTCCCTCCCTCCCTCCCCCTCACAACCTCCCTCCCTCTCCCTCCCTCCCTCCCGCCCCCCTCACACCCCTCTCCCTCCCTCCCTCCCTCCCCCTCACACCCCTCTCCCTCCGCCCTCCCCTCACACCCCTCTCCCTCCCTCCCCCCTCACACCCCTCTCCTCCCTCCCCCCTCACACCCCTCTCCCTCCCTCCCCCCTCACACCCCTCTCCCTCCCTCCCCCTCACACCCCTCTCCCTCCCTCCCCCTCACACCCATCTCCCTCCCCTCCCCCTCACACCCCTCTCCCTCCCTCCCCCCTCACACCCTCTCCCTCCTCCCTCCCCACCTCACACCCCTCTCCCTCCTCCCCCCTCACACCCCTCTTCCGCTCCCTCCCCCTCACACCCCTCTCCCTCCCTCCCCCTCACACCCCTCTCCCTCCCTCCCCCCTCACACCCCTCTCCCTCCCTCCCCCCTCACCACCCCTCATCCCTCCTCCCCCCTCACACCCCTCTCCCTCCCTCCCCCCTCACACCCCTCTCCCTCCCTCCCCCCTCACACCCTCTCCCTCCCTCCTCACACCCCTCTCCCTCCCCCTCAACCCCTCTCCCTCCCTCCCCCTCACACCCCTCTCCCTCCCTCCCCCTCACACCCCTCTCCCTCCCTCCCCCCTCCCTCCCTCCCCCCCTCCCTCCCTCCCCCTCCCCCCTCCCTCCCCTCCCCCTCCCCCCTCCCTCCCCCTCCCCCCTCTCCCTCCCCCTCCCCCTCACACCCCTCTCCCTCCCTCCCTCCCCCCCTCACACCCCCTCTCCCTCCCTCCCTCCCCCCTCACACCCCTCTCCCTCCCTCCCCCCCCTCACACCCCTCTCCCTCCCTCCCCCCTCACACCCCTCTCCCTCCCTCCCCCCTCACACCCCTCTCCCTCCCTCCCCCCCTCACACCCCTCTCCCTCCCTCCCTCCCCCCTCACACCCCTCTCCCTCCCCCCCTCACCCCCCTCTCCCTCCCTCCCTCCCCCCTCACACCCCTCTCCCTCCCTCCCTCCCTCCCCCCTCACACCCCTCTCCCTCCCTCCCCACCTCCCCCCCAACCACCTCCCCACCCCCCCTCCCTCACCCTCCCTCACCCTCCCTCCCCACCTCCCCCCCAACCACCTCCCCACCCCCCCTCCCTCACCTGGTTCATCCCCGCGTTGACGAACAGGAGGCTGGGGTCAGCCCGGGGGGTGACGGGGGCCGAGCGGACCTCCCGGTGCCGCTGCCGCTCCCTGAAGAAGCGGAGGAAGGAGCGGCGGACGCTGCGGGCGCTCGGACCCCCTCCCCCGGCGGCGGGCGACCCCCGGGCCGGACCCCCTCCCCCGGCGGCGGGCGACCCCCGGGCCGGACCCCCTCCCCCGGGGGGGCGGAAACCCCGGGCCCGGAGCGCCGACAGCAGCCGCACGGGCGCCGCCATCTTTGATACTGGCGGAACAACGACGCGACGGAGGGGAAAGAGGGGCCGCCGCCGGCTCCCGCCAGTCCTCCAGGGCAGGCGCCCTCCCGCGGGGCGGCGCGGTCACTGCAGTCAGCGGCGCCCAGGCGGCCGGGCAGCGGGTGGGGAGGGAGACGGGGCGGACTCCCCCCGGGACAGGGCAGGTCGGAGGCACAGGGTGTGAGATACCAACCACCGCAGGCACCGGACGCCAGGAATGGGGGGAGTGGGGCTAAGCGGGAGAACGGATCAGCTCATGATAGAACGGCGGAGCAGGCTCGATGGGCCGAATGGCCGACTTCTGCTCCTCTGCCTCATTGGAAACAAGAGGGTCTGTCCAGCGGGTCTGGCGGCGGCCGTGGAGGGAGATCCCTGCCCTCGCTCTGGGTGTGAGCGCAGGAGGCGGGAGGGGAACCGCCGGAGGGGCAGCAGATGAGACCCGTCAACGGGAGCTGCCCAAACTGCACGAAACTGCAGCCCAGCACATCATGGGAACCAGCCTCCCCTCCATGGACTTTGTCTACACTTCTCACTGCCTTGGTAAAGCAGCCAGCATAATCAAAGACCCCTCCCACCCCGGACATTCTCTCTTCTCCCCCCCTCCCATTGGGCAGAAGAGACAGAAGTCCAAAAGTACATACCACCAGGCTCGAGGACAGCTTCTATCCCACTGTTATAAGACTATTGAACAGTCCCCAGTACAATAAGATGGGCTCTTGACCTCACAATCTACCTCATCGTGGCCCTTGCACCTTATTGTCTGCCTGCACTGCACTCTCTCTGTAACTGTAACACTTTACTCTGCATTCTGTTATTGTTTCCCCTTGTACTACCTCAATGCACTGATGTGATGAAATGACCCGTATGGATGGCATGCAAAACAAAGATTTTCACTGGACCTCAGTACACGCGGCAATAATAAACCAATCGCCAACTATAGGAAAGGACAATGCACAGGTCAGGGAAAAATCTGAAGCTCGTGTAGAAAGTCTGGTCATCGGGGGATTCGGGGTTCATACTGTGGTCTCCTCTACACTCCAGACACCAAACGTAGATTGGGTTATCACTTTGTGGAGCACCCGTGTTCAGTCTGCACTCCCTCAGTACTACCCCTCCCACAGTGCAGAGCTCCGTCAGTACTGCCCCTCCCACAGTGTGACCCTCCCTCAGTACTACCCCTCCCACAGTGCAGAGCTCCCTCAGTACTACCCCCCCACAGCGTGACTGTCCCTCAGCGCCACCCTTCCCTCAGTGTGACCCCTCCCTCAGTACCATCCCTCCCACAGTGGGACCCTCCCTCAGTACTGCCCCTCCTACAGTGAGACCCTCCCTCAGTACCGCCCCTCCCACCACCATGCCCCTTTTGATGCGGCATCCTGCCCTTTGCTCCTGCTCTCACTAAGAACAGCAACAGAACTTCCGCCTGGCTCTGAGCTCGTGTCCTCGGAGGGCAGTGTTACCCCCAGCTCGGTGAGGTGAGGATTCAGCCCGGGGGTCCCATTCCTCACCCAGGGAGAGCGCCCCCTACTCCACACTCTGCTGGAACTCTCCCCCTTCATGTGCTGCACGGTCTCTGCGTCAGAATTCACTCAGCCAAGGTTGGAATTATTAAAATATGATCACAAAATCCTGCAATCTGGGCTAAAACAGGAGTTAATAAAGTTGAGTTTATTGTCAGATGCACAAGTCCACGTGTGCACGGGTGCAATGCAAAACTTCCCTGCAGCAGCATCACAGGCGCAGAGCATCAGATCAGCAGCATTCACAAGAAAAACACAAACATAAATTATACACAATTTTTACAAGAAACAATGCAATTTGAACAAAGAAACCCATATGTCCATTGTAGTGCAAAGTGATCTGTGACTCCGTGGTCCACTCACCCTCCACACCTATCCCTCTGTGACCCCTGCCCTCACAGTGGGTGTAACACCTGTCCCTACACCTCGTCCCTCACCACCATCCGGGGACCTAAGCAGCCCTTCCAGGTGAGGCAGAGGTTCACATGCACCTCCTCCAACCTCGCCCACTGCATTCGGTGCTCCTGGTGTGGCCTCCTCGACATCGGTGAGACGAGGCGCGGACTGGGCAGACGTTTCGCAGAGCACCTGCATTCTGTCCGCAGTGGCCTGTCCCGAGCTCCCAGTCGCAGACCATTTCAACTCCCCTTCCCGTTCCCACACTGAGCCGTCCACCCTTGACAGGATGAAGCCCAACACAGACCGGAGGAGTAGCACCTTCTATACCCACCTGGGTAGTCTACAACCCAACAACATGAAGATTGAGTTTTCCAGTTTCAGGGATGCCGCGGCCAAGAGATCTCACCGGCGCCTCTACTTCCTCAGGAGGCTAAAGAAATTTGCTTTGTCCCCTTTGACTCTCACCAACTTTTACCAATGCACCACAGAAAGCATCCTGTCTGGATGTATCACGGCTTGGTACGGCAACTGCTCTGCCCAAGACTGCAAGAAGCTGCAGAGAGTTGTGGACACAGCCCAGCGCATCACGCACACCAGTCGCCACCCCTTGGACTCTGTCTTTACCTCTCGTTGCCTTGGTGTAGCAGCAGCATAATCAAAGACCCCACCCGCCCGGGACATTCTCTCTTCTCCCCTCTTCCATCGGGTAGAAGATACAGGAGCCTGAGGACACGTACCACCAGACTCGAGGACACGTACCACCAGACTCAAGGACAGCTTCTACCCCACTGTGATAAGACTATTGAACGATTCCCTTATACAATGAGATGGACTCTGACCTCACGATCTACCTTGTTGTGACCTTGCACCTTATTGCACTGCACTTTCTCTGTAGCTGTGACACTTTACTCTGTACTGTTATTGTTTTTACCTGTACTACATCAATGCACTCTGTACTAACTCAATGTAACTGCACTGTGTAATGAATTGACCTGTACGATCGGTATGCAGGACAAGTTTTTCACTGGACCTCGGTACAAGTGACAATAATAAACCAATCCCAATACCTTTTTCCTTCTTTATCCCCACCACGCCCCCCCCCCCCCCCCCCGTCGTCGGATCCTCCAGTCCTCCCATTTTTGTCCCCCTTCCCACCCTTCCCCAGTCCCCTTCACCCATCTCCACCCTCCTCCCCCTCCGGCTCCATCCACCCACAGTCTCCCCCCCACCTGACTCCACCTGACCTACGCCTCTCCCCTGACAGTTCACAGTATCAACTGCTTTACTTATCAGAGCCCAGCGCTTTGTGTTCCTGCTGATCTCCCTCCAGCAGCTTCTCCAACCTTCCAGCTTCACCCCTGCTTCCCTGTCATCTCACACCCCTCCCAGTCCACCACTCCCCCTTCTCCTCGTCACACCGGGTCATCACCCCTCTCCACTCTCGGACCTGAGGCAGGGTTTTGACCCAAAACATAGACAATCCCTTCCCCTCCCCCCCAGATGCTGCTCGACCTGCTGAGTTCCTCTAGCAGATTGTTCATTGATCAAAGTGGTCACGGTGTTGCTGTACTGAGGTCGTATATTGTGGAGGGTCGTGGCTGTCACGTGACAGCACTGCCCACTACCTGGTTGGAAGACACACCACTGCCAATCAAGGTTTGTCCCCGCCCCACCCATCAGCGCACACCTGAGCAATTGGCCCCTTGGGCCATTGGCCTTTGTAATCGATTAGCCCTTGCTGGCACTGAGCCATTGGCCCCCTGTAAACTACCTGGGCTGGACCACCGCCCCCCCCACCCCGAGCCCTCCAGCACTATAAGCAGTGCCACATGTGCTTGGCTTGCTCTCTCTTTGCCATCTTCAAGGGACCACCCTGCTTCACTCTAGGCTGAGTACCGTGGACCGGCGCTGGAGAAGTGGTCGGTGAGGTGTGCACTGATAAAGTGTTGGGAGCCTTTTAGTTAGTGTCCCTGGTAGCAGAGAGCTGTAGCTGCAGGGATTCAAGGGGTGGCAGGTATCGTATTGTTTTTCCTTGATTGTGTGTGTATTTTATCCCCGGTGTGATTTTCCCACACTCGCTATAAACTGTGTGTGTGTGTTATTCCCGTTCCCATTTTCCCACACTCGTCTTTTGTAAATAAATCATTTACTGCCAGACCGCGTTCAGGGTCCTTGCTCTCGAGACCCATCGAGTCCGTTTTCTCACTCACAACAGGTAGAGATCAGGGTTGTGCCGGCTGGTTCCCGAACAGAATGGGTGGATGGGTGTGGCTGCTCTGGCAGCTGGCGGTGGGGCTGACGGTCCGGGGGCTTCCGCCTTGGCTGCCAGCTGCCGGGGGGTGGGGGGGGGTCACGGCGGTGGTTGGATCTGGAGCGTGGGGGCCCATGTTTATTCAGTGCATGGGCACCGGGAAATACAGCGGGCACATTCGCCTCAAATGACTCGAGGCAGCAGTGACTCTCAATTCTCTGTTCTAACAAATTGATCCTTTATTCTGAGTCAACGTGGGCCGGAACCTAACTGACGCGCGGTCGGACTTTATTAAAGATGCACCGGTTGGGGGGCGGAAGTTACCTCCGGGTGGCTGCGGCCCCGGACCCCGGGGGCGGAAGTGCGCGTTATAAATCCTTCCCCCGGCAGCTCAGGCGGAAGTGAAGATGGAGGCGCTGGTTTTCATTCTATCGCTGGCCGATTGTTGCGGCCTGATCTTCCTGGCAGTTTACTTCGTATCCTCGGGGGGGGAGGAGGGGAGGGAGGAGGGGATGGGGGAGGGAGGGGATGGAGGGGGGGGAGGGGATGGGGGAGGGAGGGGATGGAGGGGGGGGAGGGAGGGGATGGAGGGGGGGGAGGGGATGGGGGAGGGGATGGAGGGGGGGGAGGGGATGGGGGAGGGAGGGGATGGAGGGGGGGGAGGGAGGGGATGGGGGAGGAGAGGGAGGGGATGGGGGAGGGGAGGGAGGGGATGGGGGAGGGGATGTGAGGGGGGGGAGGGGATGGGGGAGGGAGGGGATGGAGGGGGGGAGGGGGAGGGGGAGGGGGGGAGGAGGGGGAGGGGATGGAGGGGGGGAGGGGGAGGGAGGGGATGGAGGGGGGGAGGGGGGGGAGGGAGGGAGGGAGGGGGAGGGGGGGAGGGAGGGGAGGGGGAGGGAGGGGGAGGAGGGGGAGGGGGGGAGGGAGGGGAGGGGGATGGAGGGGGAGGGGGGGATGGAGGGGGGGAGGGGAGGGGGGGAGGGGAGGGATGGAGGGGAGGGGGGAGGGGGGGGAGGGGATGGAGGGGGAGGGGGAGGGGAGGGGGAGGGGAGGGGGGGAGGGGAGGGGGAGGGGAGGGGGGGAGGGAGGGAGGGAGGGGAGGGGATGGAGGAGGGAAGGGAGAGGGGGGGAGGGGGAGGGAGGGGAGGAGGGAAGGGAGAGGGGGGGAGGGGGAGGGGGAGGGAGGGGAGGAGGGAAGGGAGAGGGGGGGAGGGGGAGGGGGAGGGAGGGGAGGAGGGGAGGGGAGGGAGGGGATGGAGGGGGGAGGGGATGGAGGGGGAGGGGAGGGGGGGAGGGAGGGGAGGGGATGGAGGAGGGAAGGGAGAGGGGGGGAGGGGGAGAGGGATGGGAGAGGGAGGGGATATGGAGGAGGGGGAATGGGGGAGGGAGGGGAAGGGGGGATGGGAAGGGTTAGGTGGAAGGAGTGCCGAGTGCGGAGGGAGGGTGGGGGAATGAGTGAGGGTGGAGATGAGGAAGGGTTGGGTGGTGGGGGGAGAGGGGCTGGCAGCCGGGCTACCATGGCTCTGGGTTTTCCTGAGCACCGTACAGATTATAACCCTGTCAGATCTGGAATGTGATTACATAAACGCCAGGGCCTGTTGCTCCAAACTGAACAAGGTGAGTGATCATTGGTGGGGGGGTGGGGGTGGAGGTTTGGGCACTCTCTGACCTTGCCCTGCCCTGCCCTGCCCCCCCACTTTCCCTCCAGCTCCCCTCTTTAAGAACAAAATTCCACCTGGGTGATCTACATCCCAGTGGGATGAACATTAAATGATCCAATTTCAGGTAACCCTGTAGTTTCCCCCCCCCCCCCCCAATCACCCGTTTTCATCCTGGCTCCATCCACCTACTGCCCACAAATTTCACCCACTAGATCCCCTCCCCCAACACACACAGTGCTGGAGGGACTCAGCAGCTCGGGCAGCGTCTATGGAGGGAAATAAACAGTCAACTTCTTGGGTCCAGACCCTTCATCAGGCCTGTTCCTCCATCTGGTTCCACCTGCCTTTCCTCTGCCCCCGAATGGTTCCCGTTAAAACCTTCCTTCCTTATCAGGTTCCAGCACTGGCAGCTGATCTCCCTCCAGCAGCCGTCTCCACCTTCACCCTCCCCATCCGTACCAGACTTCCGCCCCTCGTCCTCTGCCTCTCCTTGGTCCACTTATCACCTCCTGGCCTGTCTCAGCCCTGCCGCTCTCCCCTGTACTGCCGATCTCCCCTCTCCAGCCTCAGTCCTGATGCAGGGTTTCAACCCGAAACTTCCTTCCACCACCCCCCCTCCACAGATGCTGCTCGACCCGCTGAGTTCCTGCAGTGATTTGTTCTATGCTCCAGATTCCAGCATCCGCAGTCTCTTGTGTCCCCACTTGGCACAGCTTCCTGCTTTCTGCCTTGAAACTAGTTTTCCATCCATGATAACTGCATGCCTTAAATTTTGCTGAATATCTTCTGTGTGGGAATTCATCCAACACCCCCTGAAAATCCAGTTAGCAACTTCCACCAAATTCCCCTCGCCCACGTAATTTGCAACGAATCCACCCTGGCTCTGCCCCCAAGCATCTAGTAATGTTTCTGCCACTTGGTTGTGGGGAAGATCAAGTGGATGGACCTGCGGTTGTCCGGCAACGTAGCAGCCCTGTCGGAGGAGAGCTCAGGAAAAGTGTCCCCAAAGAGTGTCCTGGATTTAGGACCCTGCTCGGCTGGGATGGGTCACAAGAGTCATACAGTACAGAAAGAGGCCCTTTGGCCCAACTGGTCCCTGCTGACCAAGATTTCCATTTCAGCTAGTCCCATTTGCCTGGGTTTGGCCCATATCCCTTTAAAGCTTCCCTATCCGTGGACCTGTCCAAGTGTCTTTTAAATGTTGTTAACGTACCTGTCTCACCCACTTCCTCTGGCAGCTCGTTCCATATACGGACCACCCTCTGGGTGAAAAAGTTGCCCCTCAGGTTCCTATTAAATCTCTCCCCTCTCACCGTAAGCCTGTGTCTAGTTCTTGATTTCCCAACCCTGGGGAAAAGACTGAGTGCATTCACCCTATCTCTGCCCCTCAGGATTTCATACACGTCTATAAGATCACCCCTCATTCTCCTACAATGAAAACAGTCCCAACCTGCTCAACCTCTCTCCATAACTCAGTCCCTCGAGTCCCGGCAACATCCTCATAAATCTCCTCTGCACTCTTTGCAGCTTAATGGCATCGTTCCTGAGGCAGGGCGACCAAAACTGAACCCAATATTCCAAATGCAGCCTCACCAACATCCTGTACAACTGCAACATAACCTCCCAGCTCCTGTACTCATTGCCCTGACTGATGAAGGCCAGCGAGCCAAAAGCCTCCTTCACCACCTCGTCTACCCGTGACACTACTCTCAGGGTGGCTTGTCTTCCCACGCAAGGTTGGACAGGCTCGGCTCAGATCCCTTGGAGTTTGAGGAGTGAGAGGGGACATGTGAAACATACGGTGGGGGGTGGGATGGTGGTAAATGAAGGGTTCTGGTGGGGAGTTTGGAATGTGGAGCTGAGGTAATGTCAGATCAGCTGTGGTGGTATTGGATGGGAAGGGGCAGGATGGAGGGGCCGAGTGGCTCCACTGCTCCTAATGTGTATGTTGGAACAGTAGAGGCGGGGGAGGGAGCAGGACCTGGTTGGGGGTGGGGGGGAGGGGAGAAGCAGAAACCTTTGACCAGAGTGCCCACCTTGGGCACCTCGGCTGCCATTTACAGGTACCATGGATAGGGGAATGAAGGTGGCGTTTGGTCCGCCACGTCCTCGTTGGCTGAGGCTCTGAGTACAGGAGTTGGGACTGTCGTGTGGCAGTTGTACGCCACGTTGGGAAGCCCACACTTGGAGTACTGTGGACGCCATGCTACGGGAAGGACGTGTCACAATAAGGGAGAGTGCAGGATGTTGCCTGGAACAGAAGGCCGTGGTTACAAGGGGAGAGTGGCTGTGTCGCGGTTTATCGAATCATTGAGAGGCACAGATAGGAAAGGTGGTCAGAATCTTTATCCTGAGGCTGGGAAGACGAGAACTCGAAGGTACAAGGTGAAAGGCGATCAGTCCTGGAGAGGGGTCCTGACCCAAAACGTTGACCACCTGCCTTTCTCCACGGATGCTGCCTGGCCTGAGTTCCTCCAGCATCATCGTGTTTTTCATCCACATTCCAGCATCTGCAGTCCTTTGTTTCTCTGATTAAATTTAAAGGGGAGCCGAGGGGCAAGTTTTCCACACACACAGGGCGGTGGGTGTGTGGGAGGGGGGTCGAGACAGGTACAATTCCTACATTTAAGAGACAGACAGGAATGGCTCAGAGGGTTGTGGGCCCAATCCTGGCAGCTGGGACCAGCTCGGATGGGAATCTTGGTCGGGCGTCGGCACAGACCAGGTGGGCTGAAGGGCCTGTCTCCGTGCTGTGTGATTTCCAAGGTCAATGATCCGAATGTGGAAGCTTCCTCCCAGTGAGGGAGCCTATCATTACATCTGGAATCTCCAGACCCGTCCCGGCTGTGGGACGCTCTCAATGGGTGTGAATGCAAATGGGCGGGGGGGAGGGGGGAGGTGTTTGAAATCTGCCCCCAGCGTAGCTGCACACCCATCGACGAGGCAGCCTGCTGTGGTCGGGGCTGGGTGGGTGAGTGGGTGGGGATGGTCAGAGCTGCCCTGGTCCTGACCCCCTGGTCCTGCCCCTCTCTCCGCAGTGGGTGCTGCCAGAGCTGATCGGCCACAGTGCTGTCTCGGTCCTGATGCTGGTCTCCATGCACTGGTTCATCCTGCTGCTCAACCTGCCAGTCGCCGCCTGGAACTTCCACAGGTCAGTCGGCGGCCGCGGAGGGAGGGAGCGGCTGGATCCGATGCTGGGTGGGGTGTGGGCAGGTGGACCCAGGCACCACCCTTGGGGCTCACCCTCTCACACTTGGTGCAGAGGTTGTGGGTGAGGACGGATATGAACCGATGTCCTAGCTCGAGGGCCAGGGCACCGAGGGAAGGAGGGAGCACTGAGCGGAGGGAGGGGTGGTGTGGGACGGGACCACAGTAGTGTGCTCGGGCGCAGTGAGGGCTGTCGGCCGGTGCTGTGAGCTAAGGGTGATGTCTCCCCCCCGAACTCTCCCGCAGGTACCTCTCCGTCCCCTCTGGCAACGTGGGCGTTTTCGACCCGACTGAGATACACAACCGAGGCCTGCTGAAGACCCACATGAAGGAGGCCATGATCAAACTTGGCTTCCACCTGCTCTGTTTCTTCATTTACCTGTACAGGTGAGCAGGGCACAGCTTCCCATCAGGGAGGGAGGGAGATCGGAGGGAGGGGGTTACATTGGGCCTGGGGTGGGGGGTGAGGGAAGGTTGTTCAGGCCTGGGGAAGGGGAGGATTATGTCAGGGGTGAGGGGGCATCTTTATTTGCTCCTGAGGTGGGTGAGGGTTACGTTGGGACTCTGGTTTGGGGGGGTGACAGGTCACATGAGGGTAAGGACAAGGACATGTGAATGATGGTGAGGGACACAGAAGGGATCCAAGGTGCAAGGGGAGACCCCACACCAAGGGAGGGTTGAAAGGGGCATTGCATCACTTCAGGTGGGGGTTTGGTTGAAGGGAAGTGTGGTAACTTTGTCTGACCCCTCTCCACCACCACCCCCCTGCTGACTCAATCCCACGCTGAATCCCATCTCTTCCTTTGGCAGTATGATCCTGGCATTGATCAATGACTGAGCGCCTCGCTGGAGGGGTGGACAGGCACAAGCTTCAGGCACAGAGCTGGGACTGGGCTCTCACTTGGTCCTCTTCGGTTGGAAGTTGGAGAAGGTTGTATCATGCAGTTTATATTCTGGACCCGACTGAAATGTGTTTTTGAGATTATTTTTTTTAAAGCAATAAAGTTACAGTTTAAAAGTACAGCTTTGATTGTCTGGTGGAGAGTCTGCAGCTTGGAGTGACGCTCGGTCTAACGCTGCTTGTACTGACGGCTGGTACCACACTGTAGGAAGGGACAGCTGAGACGCCGTTCCTTCTACCCCCCACAAGGACCACTCAGCAGGTTCTGCTGAACAGACTGTTAAGCCTCTGTTCTATTTACCAGCACTTTCCCTATCGTCTGTCTCTCTCCACCATAACCACTCAGTGCTGTGGTTCTTTAGGGCAGAGGATTCATTTTGAGAGAAATAGCACCTTGTATCTTGGCTTTTACTGCTGACCTGTTATTATAGGACAATGAGTCCTGGTCCAGGTTTCCCTACAGGTCCAAATCCCCTTGGAATCTCCTGTGTAGCAGGAAGATCACACCTCATTCTTTCAGTCTTAATGCTTCAAATGACAATCCCACCAAAACACTCTCTGTGGCAACACACAAAGGCACTGGAGGAACTCTGGGTCGGGCAGCAGCTATGCAGGGAAATGGACAGTCTGTTTTGGGTTGGGACCCTTCATCAGGACTGGGAATGGGGGAGATGGCCAGTATTAGTAAAAGGCAAGTGATAGGTGGATCCAGGTGAGGGAGGGGGAAGAGTGGGAATCATGTAAGAAGCTGAAAGGTGATGGGTGGAACTCTGTGCTGCCTCACAGGCAGGAATAGCATAGGATGGCTCTGAGGCAGGAGCCATTCAGCTGATCTAAGTCCTCATAGCTCGGTCTACACAGTCCTCCCATTGGTCGTCTATTATTCCCACAGGTCTGAATGTTCTTTCTCTATCTCGCTTCCCTCTGGAATTACCAAGCTGACTCAGCCAGGATGCTAGAGTCTCCCTTCGACTTATCCTCCCTTCTTAGTTCTACAGAGCTGATATGGGGGGGGGGGGGGGGGGGGGGGGGGGGGGGGAAGAAAAAGTCACAATCCCTTTTCCCAGATACAAATAAAAGCTGAAAATTCAAGGATATGCAGTTACTTATTTTTATTGAGATTTAAGAAACGGATACAAATCATCCTCATTAATCTCTTCCTTTTGATTTGAACAGCCACACCCACCACAGTGATGTGACAGTGGATTTTCATAAACCTAATACAATAGGAACATAAAAATATTGGAGTTGGTAAACATCTTGTCGATGACCTTTAAGATATGCTTAATGCTGTAATATTTATAAAATAATAATGCTTTAAAATCTAAACTGGAAAAAAATAAATAGGCAAGTAAAACCAGGCTGGATATTAAACTTATGGATTAACATAATGCAGAAAGGATGTATTTAATTCAATGTTGTCACTAGGATTTAGTGTTTTGGCAAAGGAAGTTGCCAAATCCCATCTGCTTTAGTGTGCAGCATGCACCTTGTGAAACTCTCACCACTCAGGTTGTTTGCTTGACCAGTGATAGACACCAGTACTTGGGTCAGTTCACAATCCAAGATGCTCTCTCCAGATTAAAAGACTTGCATTTCTATAGCAACTTTAACAGCCACAGGTCATTTCAGATGCTTTACAGGCAAATGAATTACCTTTGAAAGGGGACAGTATTGCAAGGTGGGAGCGATAGCAGCCATTTTGCACCAAGAAAGCAGCAATGCAGTAAATGTCCTGATTCTTTGAAGAGATGTCGAAGGAGTGATAAACATTGACCCCAGGGAAAAGGTGTGGATGTGCAGCAGCAGGCAGTTCAACATGTGGGCTTTTGAATGCCATGCTTCACACAGAAAGCTTCATCACAAAGGCCAGCAGCAAAGGGAAGGAGGTGAGTAACAACCTGACTGGAAGCACAAATAATGCACACTTTTTGCCATTTAGTATTGGGCCATTGCAACGATCAATGTGAATACCAAACACTCGACACAAACTATCTCCATCACACTGAATAGAGTCAGAACAGCTCAACAAATGGGCTTCCTACCCAACACTGGTTTCATTAGCAGGGCTTGGACTCTTCAAGGGGGAGACACAACGTCAGGTTATTGTGGAGGGATGCTGCCCACATCAATTCTCTAAAGCATCCCATCTGTCACAAGGTGGATTTGATACAGAGATAATGAATTAGTCTTTGTCAATGGAGAACTGGAGTTGCAGGTACACAGATTAATTTGCAAGGGAAAGTCTTGCAGCCAAACCATTAGATCAAGGTATGCAGAGTGAAAGCAGGAACAGGGTATTGACTTTGAGCCTGCTCCACCATTCAAGGTAATCAATGCTGATTCTCCAAGGGTTGAATGATCTAATTTCTACGTGTTCTAATTTGGATGTGAAGAGGGGCATTAATCAGAATGGAGACAGATAAGATGAAAATTCTAGAACTACAAACAGGAAGATCAGTGACATGTGAAGGAGTAAGGGCAGTTAATGAATGGGTGAATTCTGGGTGGTCTACCCCAGATTGTACTTTCCCTCCTGCTCACTGGAATTACTAGGACTATTCTACAAATATGCAGCCATTACATTGATTACTGAAGCCTATCAAGTGCCTCAGGGCTGCAAACCAAATATTTTGCAGGCTTTGAAATGCCCAATAGCATTTTGGAAGGGAAATAGAGACCCATTTTCATTTGATGTACTGCTGTCACTTATTACTCGGTAGAATTGTACTCGTTTCTTACTGTTAGTTTACAGAGCTGATGGGCAAGTTCACAGTTGAAAATAAATATCAAAGTCAACACCTTTGATGGACATAGGTTTATTTGAGCAACAGTGACGGTCATCAACTCTGGAAGCAGGTAATCTCTGTCCAACCCCAATACAAGTGCCATCTTCCATTGGCCACACCCCACATTACTGATAATCCAACAGAGAAGCAATTTATATTTTCATTTCCTCTCACCTGCTTCAATAGGAGGTAAGGATGAATGAAATCAGAACCTGTTCTAGGCAACACTTCTCAAGCCATTGAGGGCAACAGAAAGGCGGTCAGCATTTTATTTGCAAACCACTTAGAACCTGATGCTGCGGGGATTGGAGTTGGTGGTCTTGGAGTTCAGAAAGCCCACAAGGGAATAAAATGGTTGCTGCTCATCTCCCTTCAGACAAAAACAGCAAAGACAAAATAAAAATGCATTTACATGGTGACTTTTACACCATTTAAAATGCTTTGGAACATCTAATGAAGTACTTCTGAGGTGGAAAAAAAGGCCATTATAGGTCCTACAGCAGCCATACAGCAAGCACCCACAAATGGAGGCATGATCATGAGAAGATAATGTATATTTCAGTTTATTGAGGGTTGGATAATGACCAAGATCACTGCTCTTCTTCAAAATAATGCCTTAGCATCTTTTATGTCTGCCTGAGAAAGCAGAATGGCCTTGATCTAATGTATAATTTGAAAGATGGCACCCCAAACTGCGCAGCAGTGCACATTTTGGTGGTTCTGCAGAGTGGAATGAACTTCCAACTTTGGACTTGTGCTACCATGTCACAGCTGGAACTTCAGAACCTTCCTACTGGCTAGATCAATGCTATGTTTACACACAGAGCAACATTAGCACCTTGTCTCCTTGCATCAGGCCCTGCACTCACAAGTATGGAGAGCCACAGCAAACTCCACTTTGTTGAAATCAAGTGCAAGGTGAAAATAGTGCCAGGTTAAAGGGCCATTCGCCTCATTGCTGATTATGCGGTCTTGTGAATGCACAGCAGCAACCACATGACATAATTGTACTTTGCAATGACATTGCAGGTGCAACACTTTGAGGAATTTTTTTGGGTGGATGGTGCAATGTGAATTGAAGTCTTGACAAGTATTAATAAATGGTCCTTGGAATAACAGCTCCACCATCCAATCTTAGAGAATGGAAAACATCTTTTAGAGGACAGGTCAATCTTAGGTTGTAGCTAACTCCATATTGGCTCTTTAGTAGCTGTCTGTGGTATCTCTTCTGTAGGCAGCTATTTCATTTAATTGGGCCAGGGCAGCCATTTGATTATGTAAAGCACACTACAGTTAAATATTCAGTATAGCCCATGATCCTATTCCTCCATCAACTATCAGCTACTGAGGCAGTTCAAAGAATCTGTCAAGAGCCTGTAAATTCAAAGATGGGAGCCTAGAATCAAGCATCAGGACACGGAACAGAGATAGAAAGGGATATTTTTTTCTTAAGATAGACACCAGTAATTTACTTCCAGGTAAAACAGAAGAAATTATTGGATGTTCCATCATGCATGAAATTAGATAGAACATAATTTTGTGCCCAAATCAGGAAATCAAATTTCCTCCAAGTTTTAAAAAGTAGATTGATTCAAAACCATTAAGAATTGTGCAAAAAGAACAGCAAGACCAGCATAACTGCTTATGAGACTGCTAAAGTAATGAAACTCTTCCTCACTAACTCTTGTAGTTTTACAACGTGGGCAGCCTACTGAAAGCAGTCCAGTTTGAATGAAAATTCGTGCCATTTTCAGTGGCATAGCCCAAGGAACAATGATGACCTGAAAATGGAAAGGACATTACGGATGTGGGGCAAAGCTGACATTTGTGTCAGATGGAAGTGAATTATTCCAATAAGTTGAGCCTTAGTAAGCAAACCTCCAGCAAGCATAGTAGCAGGTACCAAAGAAAGGATGATTTTAGTAGATGGCAGGTCCGAACACTTGGATGTCGAGGTTTTGAAGAAAGGAGATGCTGAATGGAACTTGCGTGATAAGGCTTTGCAACTGAAGCCAACAGGTAAAATTAAAGTGTTCACCACAGCGCCATTTGGACACAGGCAGTTTTCATTACAACATACAAGATTATAAATGCAGAGACACTGCAACACAATTTTAATATTTAGAATAAACTTAATATCTATCTTTAACTGTTGCATGGATCAGACACCTTGAGGGCCCATATTTCTGTGTATCGATGACAAACAGTGGTGTACCTCTGCTCCAGTCCTCGTCACTATGAAGTTTCACATTGTTAATATCTGCTGTCTAAATAGTAGAATGCTCTGTAATGTAACCGCATACATTAAAATGAATCTCCTTCCTTCAGGATTGGCAACAATAATATCTTTAACCAATTTGCTCAAGGAAGGAGAAACAGTGCTTGGAAGCACAGGATCTTAAATCCCAACAGAAATCAACCTTCCCTGGAAGTCACAATGGTGTTTGTTCCTTAGTGGTTCTCTTCCTAACAAACACTACTTAGTGCTACAGCAATGATGGAAGGTAAACACAACTCACTGGAGTTTCTAACATGTGTTTATTGTTCATCCTCTAGCTCAAAGCTACCTCTACCTTAAGGGCCCTATCCTCCATCTTAAAGGTTAACCCACTTTTATTCTTTGCTTGGTCTCTGATGAGAACATTGCCTCAAATAGCTTAAAGTTTTGAAGATGTGTAATAACATTGTTACAAAGCAGTTTGTGACTTTGAGCTTACCGCATACAGCTTTGTCAGAAGCATC
Source organism: Pristis pectinata (assembly GCF_009764475.1). Lineage (NCBI taxonomy): Eukaryota > Metazoa > Chordata > Chondrichthyes > Rhinopristiformes > Pristidae > Pristis > Pristis pectinata. Next base: position 100,492,240 of record NC_067414.1, on the reverse strand, counting down.
ACAGGAAAAGAGGCAAATCAAATCTGAGATCTGGTCTGCTAAATTTTCTAAAAAGCCAGTAATGGTAAGATACTGCAATGACAGGGCCACAGTTCCATGTTCCTCAGACTGGTTTATAGACAGACAGATCTATTCATTGTCTTTTGGAGGCAGGATGGAATTCTGAGATTGCAGGATGGCTTGGGGGGGGGGGGGGGGGGGGGGGGAGGCAGGGAGGAGGCAAAGGGAGAGTTAAGGGATGGGAGGTGAATCAGATACAGAAATTATTCCACTTGGGAACTTATATCAAGTGGATGTTGTTCAAATGGTGATACCACAGGAAACACAAATGTCAAATATCTCCATACTTAAATTGTTGACAAGCCTGTTTGCTGTTATTACAGTATCATGCTTGAGGAACTTTTGGTAAAACATTTCAAGGAACTTGGATCAGAAACCTGTCTAAAATCCTTTAAACAGCACCGATCTTGAGCAAAATTATTAAAATAATCAGAGGGTCAATGGAACCAGCTCATTGCAACTGTGCAAAATCATTGTCAGTGTCCTCTGAAGCATGACTAAAAGTTTCTTGCAGTATTGCCCAATTTGTAGCACAGACAGGATTCAGGGATCTAAACTAGCTCCTTGGAGAAAGATAGAGACAAGCATTTTTGAAATGCTGTAAATCTTTCATTACAGCTGGGTGGTAGGTCTGTAAGGGACACTATATTCACTGGACAAAATGATTAAACTCTGCAGCCGACTATCATCTAATCTAATAATACCAATATTATACTGGTCAAATAGAAGGGCTTGGTAAAATCAGTAATGGGATGTGGTGTCAGTGTAGCCCTGGGGGGATATGATGCTGTAGTTGAAGAGTCTAACCTGCTTATCTAGATTTCTGTTCAAAGAAATAATTCGGGGGAAAAATTTGCTTATGGATTTATAATGGATTGCTCTTCATAGGTCTCTAAGGTTTGACCTCAGTTAAATTGAAAATAGGCTCCTCTTATAAACATGCCAGGGGTATCAGGTGCTGAACTACAATTGAACCCAAAGGCAAGAAGCAGTGAATAAAACAAATGTAGGTTTAGCATTACTGTATGAATGCCAAGTAAGATAATCAGCAAAAAAAAACTGCTGGAGGAGCTCAGTGGGTCAAGCAGCATCTATGGAGGCAAAGGGATGGTCAACGTTTTGGGTTGAGACCCTGCATCAGTCCTGGTCATCCCTTTCCCTCCACAGATGCTGTGTGGTCTGTTGAGTTCCTCCTGCAGTTTGTTTTTGGCTCCAGATTCCAGCATCTGCAGTCTCTTGTGTCTCCCAAGTTAATCAATCAGCTTAGGGCTGTGTATATGAATCAGCAGGGTATCTGTATTTTAACTCAGCAGATTTCAGAAGCTATAACAATTTCCTAAACTAGAAAAATCTAGTCAGCAAGCTAATTGAACCTCTGCAAATAGCAAACAATGGACTGACCGTGACTGCATGGCCCAAAATCTCTAATCCATAGCTGGCATGCATAGCTTGCTGAGTGGCACAGGTCACATGATTTGTTTTGGTGGGATCTGCTTACACACTTGCTCTCACCTTTGGACTTGAATCAAAAAATCTGGTTTGAGAAGAATGTGCTTATCAGGAACAAAGCAATGTGAACAGTGACCTATACCAGTGTACTAATTTACGATCTGGTGCTAGTTTATTATCGGAAAAAATGTTCAATTCAGTTCCCCTCCTCCACCCCCACCCTTTCTAAATCCTCTAATTTCTCACTTAATTTTGGATATTAGTCAAGGGGTCCCATTTTCCAAGTTAGAGACACATGCAAACTTGTCAAGGGACTTTGGAACATTAATTGCATGTATTTAAATAGAAGCTAGGAATTAAAGTATCTTGTCCAGACTTGAGAAAGCGGAGCATTTTTCAAACCTATAGTGGTTAATTTTCACGTACTCTCTCATATTCTGTTGTCCACACGATCTAAACTCAAACAGAAATATTGGTCATAGATGAAAGTGTTCAAAGGAGAAGGAAGCCCTAAAGAAGCACATTAAAGTGTTCCCCAATATTTGTAATGATATAGGTGGTGCTCTTTTATCAATTTACCACCTCTAGTAGACTCAGGAGGTTGTCTTTAGTTACTTTTTGGCATCAAGAGCCTTGTCTTCCCCAGGAATAGCTCAGTGAAATGTCAGACATCATGCATGCTACCTGTTCCTGTACAAGAATAATGAGGAGGTAGAGTCCACTTGAGATACAAAACATTATACAATAAAAATGTGCTGGCAGGGCAGTGAGTAATTTGAACATAAGCTTCAGCTCTATCCTTCTCAATGTTAGGCCATTGTAACCTCATTATATGGGTACAACATACATATGATTATTTTATGCTGCTTTGGTAAAAACCTACCAACTATGCCTGCAGAAGTCAACCCAATCACCTAACTTAAGAGTTACTTGCAAAACTTTGAAGATTTTAAAGTTACTATTTATCATCCCATAAAAATGTGGTCTGTGGGGCATGTTACACCAGGCCATTAGATCTAGGGTTATAATACAAAGCAAAAGAATGAGTCATACTTTAGAGTTTCCTGAATGGAGTGCAGAATAAATAGTGCAAATATACTGACTTGTGATGACAATCCACTATTGACCTTTGCGGAAATTAAATTCTAAACTCAAATTACAGAACCACCTTCAGTTTCCCTCCAAATTGCAGACCACATCCTGATTTGGAAATATACCGTGTCCCTTCATTGTCATTGGGACTAAATCTGGGCACTTCCTGCCAAACAACATTGTGGGAGTACCTTCCCCCAGAAGGACTGCAGTAGTTCAAGGTTGCCACTTTCTCAAGGGCAATTATGAATGGCCAATAAAATGTTGGCCTTGCCAGCAATTCCCACCTCCCAAAGTGAAAAAAATGTTGCAAAGTTAAAGACAGTTCTGAAGTAAAGCCCATTTCCTTTTGGTCAAGGTTAAATTGCATTCACTGATCATCATCGATGGTATATCAGTGATGCAGTGCTCTCTCAACTATCTAAACTCTTTCCTCCCAACAGAGAGTTTAATGGACTAAATACAAACTACCATATTTCTTAACTAAACCCAGTTCCTACCCCATCTCAGCAAAATAATCTTCTTCATTTCCTCTCCTTTTCCAGTGGTAACAGCATATTTCCAAATAACACAAACCCAAATTTAGAGGAGAATTTAATCTCAATTCTAAGAGCAGTTATACATAAAAAATAGGTTGCGGACTCTAAAAGAATGTACAATAAATTGGCAAAGTACAACTTTGTGATCAATCAATTGGCTGTTTGATCAATTGATCAGATTGCAGTGCTGGTCCTCCCACCTCCTCACCAACCCATATAGGTCAATTTCCAGTTTACAGCACTATATAAAGCCACTTTGCTTAACCTTCCTTAGACTTGCACAGTAAGTGAATGTCAGTAAGAGGAGGAGCAAATTCTACACAGGCAAATGGTTCACCAGTAGAGGTAGCACCTGTGCCCCTCCCAAACCAGCAGCAATACAATATCTGGTGATTATGGAACCGCCAATGTTATACTTTGAGGGGCAGACAAAATTAAGTAACATAAGCTAAAAAAAATGATTGAGTAATATGAGCTGTGAAACCTTGAAGATTATTTGTAGATAGTTGGGATTTTAAAAGTGGCCACATAAAAAGAAAAAGTGCAAAGGAATATAGTATATATTGCACAAATCAAGATGTGGGACGATTTCTCCTCATCAAACATTTACATTCTCTCCCAATTTCCTTGCTTTGAGCCTGCCCATACTCAGCAGCAGTCTCCAACAGGAAGGCAAGCTGGTGAGGGGCTCACTGCCATGCCACTGTCGTCGTGTTACCACTCACCTGCAGGTGCTCAGAAAGTGCTGCACGCTTCACATACATTGTGTTTTTCCTATCTCATGTCCATGCACATAGGAGAAATCATAACGCCAACCCCCAGTTGAGATCAAGGACTAGCCAAATAGGAACTGTGAACTAGCTGGTTTGTACAATGGCCATGCCACATCACTTGGCACTGATTCTTTCCACAAAAAACAGGTGAAGTTACAGAATGGAATAAAAGAATATGTACCACCATACAAGAAGCAGTACAACACTCTCAGTCTATCAGTTTAGATTTGACATCCCTAAATAAGTGAACATGGCACCCCCACCAGTGAATTAATAAAAATCACTGCTGCGATCACTTCAAAAACACTGAAATGAATATACCATAAAACAAATGGAAGACCATGATCAGGGAATGAGTGCAGAAAATAAGATTTAAATGATTCAACCAACAATTCGGATATTTAAAAAAACCCTGAAATTTTGTACATGAATACCTAAGCTCCTTCTTTCCCCAAAATACCACAATGAAAAAAAGAGTCCAGGGCAACATGACCCAAGGTCTAGTCCATAGACTGAGCTGTAGTTAGTTCCACTATTCAGGCTAACAGATTGAAAACAAGGAAAACATTCTATTTTACTGCATGTTTGTCCCAGACTAGCATTCCTCACCCTAGCAAGCCATCTATGAGTTAGACCCCAAACAAGCATTTAAAATTCCATGGTGTAGAACAAGGTAGACTGCCAGAGCCAAAAAAGAATCAGAGTTCAATGGAGTCGCAATGTAACACGATTCCTCAACCAATGGGCAAAATTCAAATTGGCATCCCACTGTTGTCTAACGAGATTGCTTCTCCAGGATTTGTAACTATGAAGCAAGGCGGTAAGATGCTGGCACCAGTTAAGAGGACCTGGAATGAGTTTCGTCATAAGCACGTTTGTCCAGTGATCATCCGCAGTTGGTTTGTGCCAAAACCCAAAGCCATTTTGTTCCGTGACTTAATTTCAGTTCAAAAGTTGTCCCTTGCAAAGTCACCGTCAACTATCCATGCTACTACAAGCTTCTGTGGAGAGAGGAATACAAAATATAAAATAGGACTAAAAATCTAAAATAAAAAGATTGATGTCTTGTAAATCTGCTACTAAAATTGACTGCAGAAAACTCAATAATCTCGACAGCTCACATGGCACTGGTCCCAGATATTAAATGGCTGGTCACGATAACGTGCACATCAGGATATCTAAACTTACACTTGCTTCAAAATATTGCAGCCATATTTAATACCCTAATAGTGATAATTAACAAAACTGCAAAGCCAAAATGGATACATTAATATAATTTGGAATTATAGATACATCAGAATAAGAAGTAGTCATCCAATCCTTTGCAACCATGCTAGTATTGTTCTTCGACTACAGTAATCACTCTAAGCCTATTAAAGTGGTAATACCAAAGGAGTACTCAATCTGTGACATTTACACAATGAACTATCACGAAGGCAAAACATTCTGGCTATGCAAAAGTGTGCAACAGGAATTTATATTTTTGACTTAAAAATTGAATCAACTTGCATTTATATAGCAGCTTTGATATGGAAAAGATGCACCAAAGCCAGTGTAATACATTACTATAATATGATCGTAGTCTTCAGAACATTGTGTAAACTCCAGTTCCCAAAATTCTGCCCAATCCATTCTTAGGGGGATTCTTGGTAATTTTCCCCCAGAACAAATAGCTAATTAACAGTGTTCAAAACATCTGGTACAGTTCTAATGTGTAAATTAATTTCCAGCTAGTTTACACACCCAAACTATGCCTGCCTATGACTCAAATTTTCAGCAAAATACACTGAAAACAAAAGCAAGTTATAAAAACTCTTCCAGCTGCTTTGATACTCAATTATGACTACTTCTTTGTTAACTCCACTTTTCTGCCTTCTCCCCATATCCCCCAATTCTCTGCTGCCCAAAAATCTACCAACCTAAGCCTTGAATACACTCAATGACATAGGTTCCAGCCAATGGGACAGAAAATTCTTAAGTGTCTCTTCTGCTTCAAACTGATGACGTTTTCCTGAGATTAGGGAAAGTTTCAAATTCACTGGTGGGAGAAGCAACCACTAAGCATTCACCCCCTTAAATCATATTTCACTAATACAACCATTGATTCTTCAGAAGATAAAGGCCCCTTCTACTTGAATTCTGTTCACAGACAGCCATTTTATCCCAGGAATCAATCTAATGAACTATCACTGCGCCTACACGAGATACATTCTTCACTGCACCCACTTTAGAGCAAGTCCACCTTCCCTTAGGTAAGGAGACCAAAATGGTATACAGTACTTCAAGCTGGTATATAAGCAAAATCTGATATAATTACAGCAGGACCCACTTACACACAAAGTTCAAATAAGACTACCTATCATGAAAGTCAAACAAAGAACTGCAAATGCTGGAAATCTCTAACAAACATAGGACATGCTGAAAACACTCAGATCAGGCAGCATGCGAGAGGGAAGGAGACAATGCTAAAGGTTAACAATTAAGATAACTGACATGAAACATCAACTCTGTTGCACTTTCCACAGACGCTCTCCAATCTGCTGAGTGTTTCCAGAACTGTTTTTATTTCAGATTTAAGAACCTATGTTTTTTTACTTTTCACTTAGTTTCCCATATCTCATTAACTCTGTGAAATTCCTGTATAAGAAACACCAAATCCCTGACGTTCAAAAGATATTTTGCTTCCTATTCTTCCTCATATACACACTTATACCACTTTTATACCACTTCTTGGTTACCTATATACCCTGTAGTCCTGCACACGGTATTTGCCGACCCAGCTTTGCGACAGATTGTCAACAGTAATGAAATTTGTCACCTTCAGACTCCTGGTTGTCCAAGAAAGGCGCTGGTCCCCATATCCTCACCGTACCATCATCTGAAGCACTAGCCATCATGGACGGGACTTGCGGGTTCCAGCTCACGCAGTTTACAGTACGAGTGTGTCCCGTCAGCTCTGCTATAGGCAGTTCACTTCGTTTGTGCCAAATGTAAACTTTGTGATCTGCAAGAAATATCTTGTTCAAATACAAATGGCAGCTCCCTGATTTACCCCCTCACATAATGCAGCCCATAGTTTTCAAACTGGATATGTGGCAAAAAAGTGAGAAAGATTTTTAAGTTATTACTTTTGCTAATCAACACACCACAATCTATTTCCAAAAAGAGTCAACTCTAGGTTTTTACTCACTCCCTATGCTAACCAAGAGACCTTTGAAGCAGCAGGCACGATTGGACATGGCCTGATACTTGCAAACTAGGGCAACCTACCCAGTAGTTTTTCCACCATTATTAATGAAAATTAGGCTTCCTTTTGTTACCAGTGTATCTGAAACCATAAAATGTGATTCAGAAGACAAAATGAGGAAGGAGAGATCTCAGCTCACTCCATGATAGAGTTACAACTCCCTACTACAGCTGATTCACCTACATGACAACTAGAATCACAGATCCATATCTAGGCTGTGTCACTGCTCAGCTCCATACAGGGAGAAATCAGCTGCTATTCTAGTCAAGTAATTTCATGGATTAATTAAAAGGGGTTAAAAATTCAAAACCAGCTTTCATCGGCATTAAAAAGCCTGATAGATACAAGCTGAAGAGCAATTTTCAGAGTTTTTTTTGCCCCAAAATTATTTTTTTTTAAAAAGAAGTCTCTTGTATAAATACTAGCACCTAGAACCCAGGGTGAAAAATCAAAGGCAGTCAACACTAAGGACCAATCCTTCCTTAAACAAGACTGATAAATATAAGATATTGCATTTATAACTGTGTGCAGGACAAAAGTTGCAAATATGAAGACAATGCAGCTTGGAAATGTGAGAGATAATGAACATGGTGTAATGAATGGGGAGACAAATGCCAGATGAAATTTAATACAGAGAAGTATGCTTTGGCAGAATGAGATACATAGACTAAATGGCACAATTCTAAACACGTGAAGGAACAGAGTGACTGAGTGACGCTCAAAGTGGCGGTGCAGGTTGACTCTGTGGTTAAGAAGGCATATGGTGTATTGTCCTTCATCAATCGGGGAATTGAATTTAGGAGCCGGGAGGTATTGTTGCAGCTATATAGGTCCCTGGTCAGACCCCACTTGGAGTACTGTGCTCAGTTCTGGTCACCTCACTACAGGAAAGATGTGGAAGCCATAGAGAGGGTGCAGAGGAGATTTACAAGGATGCTGCCTGGGATGCGGAGCATGCCTTATGAAAGCAGGTTGAGGGAACTCGGCCTTTTCTCCTTGGAGAGACGGAGGATGAGGGGGACCTGATAGAGGTGTATAAGAGGTATTGATAGGGTAGATAGTCAGAGGCTTTTCCCCAGGGCTGAATTGGTGGCCACAAGAGGACATAGGTTTAAGGTGCTGGGGAGTAGATATAGAGATGTCAGGGGTAAGTTCTTTACTCAGAGAGTGGTGAGTGCGTGGAATGGGCTGCCGGAAATGGTGGTGGAGGCTGATACGATAGGGTCTTTCAAGAGACTGTTAGGTAGGTATATGGAGCTGAGTAAAATAGAGGGCTATGGGTAAGCCTAGTAATTTCTAGGGTAGGGACATGTTTGGCACAGCTTTGTGGGCCGAAGGGCCTGAATTGTGCTGTAATTGTTCTATGTTCTAATGTACATTTGCATAAATCTTTGAAAGTGGTGGGAATCTTTGAGAGAGTGGCTAGGAAGCCACGTGAGCTCCAGAGTACAAAAGCAGGGAATCAGAGAAATTTTATGACACAAGCCAGCTGAGAAAGAGCTATCCACCTAATCCTACCTTCCTTTGAAGGATCACTGGTGAACAGGATTAAACTAAAGTGCAAGGTGTTTTATAAGTATATTGTCAAAAGAATAATCAGGGAAAGAGTAGACCCATTAGGGACAACAGGGGTAATCTGTGCGTGGAGCCAGAAGGTGTGGGTGAAGTCCTAAATGAATTCCTTTCATTGGTATTCACAAAGAAAATAGACTTTGTAGTTGGAGGATTCAGTGAAGGGAAAGGTAAAATTCTAGTGCACATTTCCATGAATAAAGAGGAGTGCTCAATGCCTTCGCAGACTTAAAGGTGGATAAATCCCCAGAGCCAGATGAGATTTATCCCAGGCTGCTATGGAGGCAAGGGAAGAACCTGCTGGGGCTCTGGCTGAGAATTATAAATCTTCGCTGGACACAAGTGAGGTACCAGAGGACAGGTCTTGCTTTTCAAGAAGAGGGACAGAGAAAAGCCTGGCAAATATAGATATGTGAGCCTAACATCAGTAGTAGAGAAGTTCTTGGAAAAAAATTCTGATCACTTGGAAAGGCAGGGACTAATCAGAGATAGCCAGTATGGCTTTGTCAAGAGCAGATGCAGTCTGACCAATCGATTATTTTGATGAGGTAACAACGTTTATTGATGAGGGCAGTGCAGTAGGTATAGTTTACATGGACTTCAGTAAGGCCTTTGACAAGATCTCACATGAGAGACTGATCCGAAAGGTTTGGGCCCTTGGATCCGGGGCAAGTTGCCAAATTGGATCCAAAATTAGCTTGGTGATAGGAGACAGTGGGTGATGGTGGAGGGTTGTTTTGTGACTGGTAGTATTTCACAGGGATCAGTGCTGAGACCTTGCTGTTTGTGAGATACGAGAGTGATTTGGATGTGATTATAGGAAGTACGATTAGCAAGTTCACAAGAGATACAAAAATCATGTTGTTATTGATTGGGTGGAGGGTAGTCTTGATATGTTGGTGAAATGGGCAAAGAAATGGCGAGGAGTTTAATTCTGATAAGTGTGAGGTGCTCCTAGGGAGTACTGAGGAACAGAGGGACCTTGGTGTACAAGTCCAAAGATCCTTGAAGGTGGCAGTGCATGAAGATAATGTGGTTAAGAAGGCATATGGGACATTGTCCTTCATTAGTCAGGGCACTGAATACAAGAGCAGGGAGGCTACAACTTTATGAAACTAGTCAGATCTCAGCTGTTGTACTGTGTACGTTTTAGTCACCAAACTACAGGAAAGATATGATAGTGGTGGAGAGTGTGCAGAGGACATTCACCAGAATATTGCCTGGGATGGAGTGTTTCAGTTAAGAGGAGAGACTGTTGAAGCTGGGTCTGTTTTCCCTGGAGCAAAGGGGGTTAAGAAGGTCTATGAATGAGGTACATAAAATTATGAGGGGTATTGATAAGGTAGCCTGCAGGAGCATTTTCCCCTTATCAGAGGTGAATAAAATTTGAGGACATAGATTTAGGGTAAGGGGATCAGAGGAGGACCTTTTTCACCAAGAGAGTGGCAAGTACCTCGAACACACTGCATAAGAGAGTGGTGGAAGCCGAGTCACTGACAGCATATAAAAAGTGTCTAGATGAGCACTTGAACCACCTAGGCATACAAGACAGAGACACAAGAGACTGCAGATGCTAGAATCTGGAGCAAAAAGTAACAAAATGCTGGAGGAACTTAGCAGGTCAAGCAGCATCTATGGAGGCAAACAGATAGTCAACATTTTGGGTTGAGTCCCTGACCATCCCTTTGCATTCATAGATGCTGCTTGACCTACTGATTTCCTCCAGTAGTTTTTGTTTAGTTATAGAAGGCTATGGCCAAGTGCTGAAAGATGGAATTAGTGTTGATTGGTGCCCATTGGCCACTGTGGATATGGTGGGCTGAATGGTCTGTTTCCATGCTGTATGACTCTAGCACTGGGTCCATCGTCCTGCAAGGTCAAGTTCTCATCCAAGTAAAATTTAAATGTGTGAGGGTTTCTCCCTCAACCACCCTTTCAGGCAGTGAGTTCAAGATGCCTAAAACCCTCCACATATCCTCTCTAATCCTTCCAATTAATTTAAATCCATGGCTGTTTGTTTTTGGCCCCTTGTTAATGGAAATGGGTCTTTCCACTTCGTCTAAATCCTGGAACGTCTGACTAATAGATCAGTTGGAGTACAACCACCAGATGTACTGCTGGAGTTCAAGGACAGTTAGGGATGGGCAATAAATACTGGCATTGCCAGCACACCCAGATACCAGAAATTGAATTAAAAACCTAGGCTCCTTATAATGCCTCAAACGTCTCTCCTCAGCCTCATTTGCTCCAAAGAAAACAAACACTAACTTATCCAATCTTCCCTCATTACTCATTTTTTTGCAGTCCAGAAAACATCCTCATAAACCTGCACCCTTTATAGTACAATCACTTCTTTCCTTGAATGTGATGACCAGAACTGAACATCCACAAATGAGTACTGTGTAAGGTTCAGCTTGTACAAAACACAGGTTAAGTCACAACTGGTGTATTGCATCCCGTTTAGCAACCAAACTTCATGAAGAATGCAAAGGTCCTTGTAAGGGTATAGAAAAATTTACTAGTGGTTCTTGGAAATGGTGAAGCTCAGCTGTAAAGTTTGAAAGTGAGGTTGATCTCCTTTGATTTGATAGAGGTAAAAAAAAATGTGATTCCATTTAAATGGGTGCAAAAGAGTAAAAATCAACATTAATCTAAATATAGACTGAGAGTCAAATGGGCAAGGGTAGCCTAGATGAAGACCTTTTAAGTGTTTTCAGGTAGTTTCTTAGACAGCTGTTTCTGGAGACAAGCAAAGAGCAAGCTATTCTAGATGTGGTATTGTGCAATGAGATAGGAATGACTACAGCCAATGTCACAGAATCATGCAGCATGGAAACAGATCCAAGAGCCCACCAAGTCTGTATCCACCATCAAACACCCATTTACACTAATCCCACTTCCATCAACTCCCCCAGATTCTGCCACTCACCTATGTGTAGAGGCAATTTACAGCAGCCAATTAATCTACCAACCCACATGTTTTTGGTATGAGCGAGGAAACCAGAGCACTCAGAGGCAACCCAAAGGGAGATGTGCCAACTCCACAACGACAGCACTGGATGTATGGATTGAGCCTGGATCACTGGAGCTGTGAGGCCATAGCGCCACTACCTGCATCACTGCAATGCCCAAATTAATGATTCCATCATGGAGGCATTCCCAGGTAGCAGCAATCGTACCAAAATGTTTGCATTTAGTTTGATAGAGAGAAAAATGGGTCCAAGAATAGGATCTTCAGCTTAACATTCATCATAGGAAAAATGTTAGAATCTATTATTAGAGACATTATAGCAGACCACTCCGAAAAATTCAAAGTAATCAAACAAGTCAATGTGGTTTTGAACATATGAAATAAGAGGAGTAGGCCATGTGCTCCTTTAAGTCTGTTCTGCTATTCATTGATCATGGCTGATCTGCCACCTCAGCAACATTTTCCAGCACTATCGCCATATTAGTTGATTCCCTTAATGTCAAGAAAATTATCAACCTGTATTTTGTAATAAAGGCTAACATATTATTTGCCCTCTTAATTGCATGCTGCATGTGCACGTAGGCCTTCAGGGACTTGAATACAAGCACATCTTTGAAATCGACAGTGCCCAATCTCTCAAATACTCTGCATTTGTTATATCCACCAAAGTGGATGACCTCACATTTTCCCACATCATATTCCACCTGCCACATTCTTGCCATTCATGCAGCTTGTGCATATCCCCATGAAGCCATTTATATACTCCTCTGTACTCACCCAGAATTTAGGATCTCACAATCCCACCTAGTTTAATATCATCAGAAAACTTTGAAAAATTACAAATTTTCTCCTCTCAACTATACCTTGATATAATTGTGAACAGCTGGGGCCAAGCACTGATCCCTACAGTACCCTACCAGTCACAGTCTGCCAATCTGAGAAGGATCCATTTACTTCTACTCTTTGCTTTCTGTCCAATAACCAATTCTCAATCCATGTAAGTGCATTATCCCCCAATTCCATGTGCTCCAACCTTGTTGACCAACTTCTTGTGTAAGTCTTCCAGAAATCCATTTACATTCACTGGTCCTCCCTCATCTACTCTACTAGTCACATCCTCAAAGAACTGCTCTAATAGATCAATCAAGCTTTATTCTTCTTCATAAATCCACATTAACTCTAGGTCATTAGATTTCTGGCACTAAGGGGATCAAGGGAAGTGGGGTTAGTGCTGGAAAATGGTGCTGAGTTAGATCAGATACGATCTTGATGAATGACAGAGCAGGCTTGAGGCGTCCAATGGCCTACTCCTGCTCACATTTCTTCAATGTTTATACTCTTTATCCTTTTATTTCCACGCCCCCCACCCCCCAAGGTGTTCTGTCATTGCACCTTTCATTATAGATTCCAGCATTTTCCCTACCATTCACATTGGGTTAACAGGTGGTAGTTCCTCATTTTCTCCCTTTACCTCCTTTCTTCAAGAATGGTCTCACTTTTGTGCCATTTCACAGGAACAATTCACGTTGAAAGGGAAAACATATTTTACCAATTTATTGGAGTTCTTTGAAGTAACATGTGCTGTGGATGAATAGGAACTGGTGTATTTTCCAGAAGGCATTAGATGGGGGATAGAGGAATATAAATCATGTGCAGGCAGATGGAATTAGTTTAAATTGACATCATGGGCCGAAGGGCCTGTTCCTGTTCTGTACTGTTCTATCTTCTATAGAATGCTGCATCAAGGATATTGTGAAAAATATTCGTTCGTGGTGTAGAAGACTGACTGGCTAACAGAAAGCAGTACAACTATACAGTAAGTGGTTGAAAAGACGTGTGTGTATGGAATGAGCTGTCAGAGAAAGTGGTTGAAGCAGGTGCAATAACAGCATTCAAAATACATTTGGCTTAGTACATGGCTAGGAAGGGCTTCGAGGGATACAGGCAAATGGGACTAGCTTAGTGGGTACCATGGTTGGCACGGATAAGTTAGGCCGAAGTTACTCTATGACTCTAAAAGACATAACAAGCAGTGTACTACAGGGATCGGTGCTGGGACCTCAACTTTTAATGAATGCTTTGGATGAAGGCTTCAAAGATATGATTGCTAAATTTGCTAATGACACAAAGAAAGGTAAAAGAGTTGAAAAGGACATAAGGAAGCTACAATGGGAAATAGATAAGAGTACATTAGAGGGCACAAATTTAGCAAATGGAATATGGGAAAATATGAAATTGTCTATTTTGTTAGGAAAAATAAAAGTATATTCTATAAAAGGCAAGACACTGTGGGGCTGAGAGATGCAGGTGCCCTAGTGCATGATTTTCAAAAGGCAGGTACAGCAAGAAACATTATTTTTCATTGCTAGGGAAATTAAATATAAAAGTAAGGAGCTTGTGCTTCACTTGAATAGGACACTGGTGAGTGGAGTACTGTGTATTGTTTTGGTCTCTTTAGGGTAGGATGTTCATGTGTTAAAAGCAGCTCATAGAAGGTTTAATAGATTGAAAAGGGCAGGATGTCTTATGAAAGTTAATCCCAACAAGTGCAAGGTGATGCATTTGGAAGTCCAATAGGTGTAGGGCATAGACAGTAAATGGTAAGGCACTACACAATATTGGTGGACATAGGGGCCTTGGGGTTCAAGTCCACAGTTCCCTGAAAGTTGCAACACTGGTAGATAGGGTGGTGAAGAAGGCATATTGCATGCTTGCCTTCACAGGTTGGGATGTAGAATATAAAAGTTGGGAGGTTATGTTGCAACTCTACAAAACTCTGCTTATACCACACTTGGAGTATACTGTGCAGTTCTGTTTGTCATACTACAGCAAGAGTGCTATTGCAGTGGATAGAGGAGATTAGATAGGCTAGGCTTGATTTCCCTGAAGCGAAGCAGGCTGAGGGGTGACCCGATAGAGGTAAGTAAGAGGCACAGATAGGGTAGATAGTCAAAATCTTTTTCCCATGGCAAGAGTATCATTAAGAGGGCATAGGATTAAGGTGAGAGGAAGGAGTTTTAAAAATGACTGGAAGGGAAAGTTTTACCAGAGGAGGTGGTGGAAGCAACTACAATCACTATATTTAAGAGACATATAGACTGGCACTTGAACAGGCAAGGCATAGAAGAAACAGGCAAATGGGATTAGTGTGAATAAACAATAAGGTTGGCATGAACGTGGTGGGCAGAAGGACCTGTTCCTGTGCTGTACAACCCTTTGACTCTAGGTAAAGGTTGGATGGGTTAGGTTTGCATTGTTGGAGTTTAGAGAGGTTGGGGTGGGGCGGGGGATGAATGACTGAAACATAAGATCCTGGATGTGGAGAGGGCTTCTTCATGTGGAAGAATCTAGATCTGGAGGGTCAAATAAGAGATTGCTCACTAAAGACAGAGATGTGGGGAGTCTTTGGAATTCTTCCTCAAAGGTGATGGAAGCAGAGTCTTTAAATATGTTTGAGGCAGACGTAAATATATTCTTAATAAGGGCTTAAAAGATTATAGCAGGCAGAGATGAATGTGGAATTGATGTTAAACCACAGTAGTCATGACCTTATTTAACGGCAGAGCAGGCTTGAGCAGCCAAATGGCCTACTCTCATTTCTAAATTGTACACACATTCATATATAAGGCTTCCATCTGTGCTGTATGACCCTATGATGCTCCATGACCCACATTCTTACCTTCACTGCCGCTGGCTATAAAGTCTTCATTGTTGCCTCCAAAACATGAATGAATTGTGTAAAATCCTTGTGTCACACCTTGATACTTTCTCACTAAAACACGATCCTGCAAGTCCCATAGATGAACTCCCTGAAAGAAAGAAGATAGTTGCACTGAAGTTTAAGATGTCTTTCTAATGTATTTTCCAATTAACACAAGTTCTGGAAAAAGTTCAATTAATATTCAGTCCATCACGGGCACAACCCTCCCCACCATCGAGGACATCTTCAAGAGGCAGTGCCTCAAGGCGGTGCCATCCATCATTAAGGACCCTCACCATCCAGGACATGCCCTCTTCTCATTACTACCATAGGGGAGGAGGTACTGGAGCCTGAAGACCACTCAGTGATTTAGGAACAGCTCCTTCCACCTCCATCATCAGACTTCTCAATGGTCCATGAACACTACCTTGTTAATCCTTTTTTTGTGCACTATTTTGTAATTTATAGTAATTTTATGTCTCTGCACTGTACTGCTGCTGCAAAACAACAAATTTCACGTCATACAAGTCAGTGATAATAAACCTGATTCTGAAATATTGTAGATTTTAGGAATGGATGACACTTAGATGCCAAACAATAACTACAAGTACATTTTTGGTTGAGGGAGAAAGGGAGCATTCTGACAAAGATGCAATAGATGGAATTGTACCCCGACATAGTTTTTTTTTCCGGATGCAATTGGCCCTTATGTATATTTCCCCTATCTTAAAATTATTTTGAGTTTATAACATCTGCACAGGGCTAAACACGAAAGTCATAGCAGACTTTAAAAAGTTGGGGCATCAAACTTAAAATATTTGTTGTTTTGCAGCATCAGCACAGTTGAGATAGTGTAGATATTCAGAATCTTTTTCCCAGGGTGGAAGTGTCAAATACTAGTGGGCATAGCTTTAAGGTGAGAAGGGGAAAGTTTAAAGGAGGTTTACAAGGCAAGTTTTTTTTCAAACCACAGAGAGTGGTAGGTGCTTGGAACACACTGCCTGGGGAGGTGGTGCAAGTAGATACAATAGCAATGTTTAAGAGGCATTTAGACAACCACATGAACAGACAGTGAATGGAGGCATATAGACTATGGGCAGTCTGATGGGATTTGTTGAATTGGCATCATGGTCAGCACAGGCATCATGGGCTGAAGGGACTGTTCCTGTGCTGTAATTGTTCTATGTTCCAACTGATGTTAAGTTAACTGTTTCTTATATTAATAAGAAATACGGCATAAAAACAGGCCGCTCAGCTCAACCAGTCCATTCTCATGTTAATGCTTCACTCGAGTCTCTTCTTGTTTTTCTTCATTTAGCTGCATATCAACAGCAAATTTGTACACATCACCTTCTGTCCTCAGCTGTCTAAAGAGTGTAAATAGCTGAGGGTCCAATCTGAGCAGAGTTTCAAAATCTAGGAAACTTTGTGGGGAAAAAAATGGTATTAATGCATCTATTATCTCTGTAATCACTTATTTTGCAGTGCCAGAATTTGCCCATTATTTCCCTTAATTTATCCAGTATTTTCCCCTCAGTAATATTTCACTTTCATACAACAAAAGATAAAACTGAAGTTGCTGGAAATCTGAAGTAAAAACAGAAAAAATGGAAATATTTAGTTCGGGCAACCCTTGGAAAGAGGAAACAGGAGTTAACAGGTTGATAATATTTCATAAGTAAACAATGAAAGGCCATTGATCTGAAGCTTGTATGCTGTCTCGCTCTCCATAGAAACAGCTTGACTAGTATTGCCAGTATTTAAATTATATTTCAAATTCACTTTCATTGGAATCTTGATTCTCATCATTACTGGTTTGTTTATTGCGACTTCTACAGTGAAGCAGAAACAACTAATTTGTTTACCATCTCAGTCATTTCCTTATCCTGTGTTAAATTCTCCTGCTCTCAAGAACTCACATACATTTTATTATTCTCCTTTTTAAAAGATACTTGCAGAAACTTTTACAAATCCTTGCTTGTTCTCATTTTCTGTCTTCTCCCTCTATTGACTTTTGGGTCATTCTTTGCTTTGCATTATTTTTCCAAGGCATGACCCAGTCTTAACATTTGAAATTTGTGACTCCTAAATGATGCTGATAGTAAATCAATTAACCTGTCAAATGACAATTAAACTAAAATTACACCATTAATCATGCTTATGATCCCATATTTTTGTTTTTGCAACTCCATTTCTTAGCTTTGCAACCTCAAATCGAGTCATGACTCCAAGATTGGAAACACTGACTTAGACTCTCTCAATCCTGGCAAAATTATCAACCATTTTTAATCTAATTCTACCCTTAATTTCCTTAATTAGCTACAGATGAACCATTTTATCTATGCATTTTTTTAAAAAAAAGCAATTAAAGTTATATTTGTTAAGAATGACGAGCTTGTGTATGGAATGATCTGACTGGACAGCATGCAAACAAAGCTTTTCACTGTATCTCGGTACATATGACAATAATAAACCAATTAGCAATTATTTATTTAAATCTTTGCCATTGTTTACTCACTGGGAAACCTTTTCATCTAATTTCCCAACATACCTTACACAACATGCCCCTCAAGCCTAATGTAAATAAATAAGCTAAGGCTAACATCCTGACCAAATCATGTACATCTCAACTATCCTTTGTACTGAATTATTTGTTAATCAAAACATTTGATTATATTCATATATATTGCCAGTGTTTGGCAAATACAAAATCTACATGTTGCTTTCTTGTTTTATGTTTGCTTTTACTAAATAAAGAAAGGCCCATTAGTGATTGCTGTAAAGGCATTGCCCAAATGGTGAGGAATAAGCAGATAATAAAAAAAATTAAAAAAACCTTCAGCTCAATTTTGGCTAAAGTTAAAATGAATGGATGCCACAAGGATTGAAGAAATGTCAGAATCAAGAACATTGTTAAACTTTATTGAAATAAAGGACAGGAAAAAAAAAGTCAATTGTCAAAATAAAGGGGAGATGGCTGGGCCAGATGTCTAGGTCCTTGAAAAATAAAACAGATGAGCGGTTAACATCTTCACAGTATTGTATGGATCTTCTTCATTCCTCTTCAACCAAACACATGGATTTTTGTGTAGTGATGAATGCATCTAGTAAAAGGAAATGCAAATAATACAAGGGAAAGGTTACAAGGTCAGAGGCAGGCTAGAAGGATCCTGTCCTGCCCCTCCTGTATTTGAACTGAAATGGTGTACATAGTTAATTTGATCAACATAAAGGTTCACCAGCACCTGAAAGCAGAAATAACAAGCATGGATTTTGGTTGAAAAGTATAGGAAGAGAATTACCATCTGTTTGCCATAAATAGTGTTCTGCATTCATGATCCTCTGCTGCTGGAAACGCAGACTCAAATCTGAATGCCAAACTGTAACCATAATGGTGTAAATCATCTATTGCCCTGCAAGGGCAGAATCATTCATTACTTAATTGGCTTGTTCAAGTTTCTGATTTAGGGCATCACTTGAACTTGATGAAAAAGCCAATATAGTAACTACTCTCTCTCAGAGGATCACCTACTATGACAATAATTATTTTTCTTATTACACAAGATAAAATCAGTTCCCTAGCTGGCTCAAAATCAGCTGCAGAAAACTGTCCTGAATAGATCTTACCATCTGATCCTTCATAGATTTGCCACTTTGATTTGTCCAGTCTAAACTGAGATTGAAGTCCCCCATTTCTAGATTCTCTCTCCAGTGCTCTTGCTAATAGAGGGCCAGAAGGAAATCCCTCACCATTTTTTAAACACTTTGTTTCTCATCTCCACTCACACATATCATTTTTCTTGTTCTTTTGAGCCAAGATCATTCCTCGAACAACCTTATTGTACCAGACTATCACTTAGTTCAGTTTGATGCTGAAAGTCCATGTGGATTCCAACTCAAGCTCTGCAAGCATCAGCAATTTGGCAATATGATTAGGAAATGAGATAAGACCTCATCATAACAATTTACATTTAAGGATACAAAGCATTTTTCAGTCAGGTTGAAGGCTCAGATTAATCTAATGATATCCAAGAAAGCTTTGCCAGGATTTGAGTCCATTAAGAGTATGAAGTGTCAATAATCACAGTACAAACAGAAGTGCAAAAATACTGGAGTATGTGGGAATCCCATGCTCCTAAACAATAAAAATACTCTTAATAAGAAATTAAGGAAGAACGCTGCCAGTAAACTGGTTTCAATCCTAACTCTAGAAAATTGCTTTATTCGCTACAAATGAGATGTTCCTGCTGGCAATTTCCCAAATTGCCGTCATTCCAAGGTAGTTCAATATCTAAATTCCATAGCAGTATTCTCAATTCCTGATAAGTTATAGAGAGTAATGTCCATCTTCTGTAAGTTGTTGCTGGTTATACCAAATATTAGCAGAGCATCTTCCACTATTTCATTCAGCTTCACTCATATGGATTTTCTTCCTTGCAAATCCTCTATGCCCAGGAGTTGGTAATATTTAAACAGATGGCACACTGCTTTGTGGAGATTGTACTTTAATAAAAGTCACGGAAAACCTCCCTCCTCTAATTTTTGGATCAATGCTGCACGTTGATCATGTCCTTATAAATAAGTGAACATCTTTGCCAGGGTTTGCATTGTATATTGACACGTAGAGATGAAGAAATCAGCTCACTGTAACAGAACTCCAAATACTCACAGGTGATGAGCCCTGTTACCATAACAGCCCAAATTCCTGAGCGCAAAAGAATTATGGCAAAAGTTTTTAGATCCATAACTAGAGACATCTTCCCATGCCAGCAATGAAAAGACAGCAGAGGTGGTGGTCGATGTTAAGAGATCCACTTTAACTGTGATGAATTGAGTCAGTAATTCAGAAGCTTGGTTGGATCTGTTTTGCTACTTCCAGCATGTAGATCAATCATTGTTCTGATCTTCTCCAGTGGCTGGTCTACACAGAGGTCTCAATGTAGTTAAGGCCAAAGCAACATGCAATCAGAGCCATTATCCAAGGTCAAAAGGTTTCCATTCAGGCTTCAAGGTAACAGATTTAGAACCCCATCAACCCACTCACTAGCCTGCAACCCAACTTCACAAATGACCCAGAGCAGCTGAGTCAAGTTTGCTTTCAGTACAGCAAAGTTTATCAAACTCGCCACTGATCAAAATCAGTTCTTCAACCTTAGGTAGTGAGTCTCTGCAATTAGTTTAAAAAAAATCAGATTGCTGATTAAAACTATAGTGTTCTTTCCATCATTAAAAAAAGGCCTTAAAGGAAGTTGGACCAGGGCCCTAAGTCACCATCACCACTTAGTGTCAAAAGCAGTACAATCTTAAATCAGTTTGGGCTGTTTTGTGTAGACTTTCTACTCACTCTTGAGCGAATCGATTTCTCCTGCCTTTTCTCTTCATCAACCACGGTCTTCAGTTATATTTTCACCATGCAGAGGGAAACATATGAGTCTCGTTAAAAATTCAATTCCAAATAGTTGGCTGCTTCTTCAGGTATCCCAGACAGATCAATGTACTTGCAGGTAGATATAGCGGAGAGGTCTTGCAGTAGAGGTTGAAGGAAAAGCACATAAAAAGACAAAAAAAAACACAAAGCTGCCATCAAGTGATAAATGCACCCCTCCCCATTAATCTGCTCAGCTTCGCTAGAAGCGAAAAAGAGCTGGTTTCACTGCAGTGAATGCAGTAACAATATGGGAAAGTGTCAAGAGCCAATCCTAATTAACCCTTCCTACACAGTTTATAATGTATTTACAACAATATTCAACTGGTCTTTTTAATAAATGCTACTGTTCCAGTTTAAGGTCTATAAGTACTAATGGATAAATCCCATGTTCAAATGTAAATTGAACAGTGCATATCCACAATACTGTGGATTTTACCAACATATTATTGTACCTGCTCAGTCTTTTTCCACACCTCATCACTTATTATACCACCTTCAACTCAAGGCAAAACATCAGAAGCATATCACTATAGAAACAAAAGTAAGTCACCATGCAAACCAGGAAACCCCTGGTTTGATCAACACAGAATTTTACATCAGGTCAGGGTATAAGAGCAGATTTGGCTCCAGCTTGTATGGGTTACAGATAATGGCATTAATTAAACTAGTCCTCCTATCCAGCAATCCATAATGAAAGTGGATGCGAGGATGTGAAGGGGTGGGGGTGGGGAGTTGGGCAGAAATAAAGTCCATGAGTGGCTTGGCTGTGATAATCACAGTACCCAACATCAAACATTTAATCAAATAGTAACAATGCTCATTTGGCAAGGGAATGGAGAAACAGGCACATACATAACCATCTTCAGCACCTATAAGTAACTGAAAAGAAAGACAGACATGGCAAAATACACTGCTGGGATGTGGTTTTGAGGTCACAGTCCTCTGGTTGGCTACTAAATTTATGCTGTACACCTATAAGCAAATAGTTACATTTATAGCACCTCACCATACTTCCAAAATAACTCCTAGTTAAGGCCAGGAGAGTGGAAAGTAAAGATCAGTCACCTCAGGTTAGTCTTGGAAAGGAGGTTTCAGGTTTGATTAGTAAATGGCTGGGGTTATGTCACTACTTTGGATGGGAACTTCATTTAAGATAAAAGTCTAGATAAAAAATTGATCAATTTATGTAGTACTTTATCATTCTACTCAAAATGTTCATATTCAAAGAATTACACTCAGCTGTAGAAAGTAGGAAGGCAAAGATGGGGGACAAAATATCATTGGCAGACAAGATTAAGGAAATTCCCAAGCATTAATATAAGTATATTAAGAGCAAGAGTGTAACCAGGGAAAGAGAGGGCCCATTAGTGACCAAAGGGAAAATCTGTACATGGAGCTGGAGGATGTGGGTGAAGTTTTAAAGATATACCTCTCATCTGTATTCAATAAGGAGAAATACATCGTAGTTGCAGATTTCATGGAGGGAAATGGAAATAATTTTGAGCTTGTTAACATTAAAAAGGAAAATGTATTAGATGCCTTAGTGGGTGTTAAGGTGGCTAATTCCTCAGGCCTGATGAGACATATTGCAGGCTGCTCTGGGAGGCAAGGGAGGAGATTTTTGGGGCCCTGGCTGAGATTTTTAAACCTTTGCTGCCACAGGTGAGATGCCAGATGACTGGAGGACAGCAAATGTAGTACTTTTATTCAAGAAGGGTAGCAGGGATCAGCTAGGTAGCTACAGACCAGTGAGCATAATATAAATGGTAGGTACATTATTGGAAAAAATTTTTGGGGGACAGGGTTAATCTACACTTGAAAAGGCAGGATAGTCAGCATGGCTTTGTTGATGGAATCCTGTCTGACTAATTTGATTGAAGTTTTTTGAAGTAACGAAATATATTGATAAGGCAGTGCAGTTGATGTGATCTACCTGGACTTCAGTGATACGTATGAAAAAAGATCCAAAAGGTTATAGACCATGGGATCCAAGGCAAGATGAAAAATTTGATCCAAAGTTGGCCTGGTAATAGGGGACAGAGAGCAATGGTGGAAAGTTGCTTTTGTGATTGAAAACCCGCGACCAATAGCATACCACAGGGATCAGTGCCGGGACTCTTATTGTTTGTCATATACATAAACGATTTTGATATGAATGTAGGAGGTATGATTAGCAAGTTTGCAAATGACAACAGTGAAAAAGATAATCTTAAGGTACAGAGTGATATCGATCAGCTCATAAATTGAGTGAAGCAATGACATATGGAGTTTAATTCCCAATGAGGTGATTCATTTTGGAAGGTCTAATAAAGGTAGGACATAAACCATGAGAGGGAGGGCCCTGGGGAGTATTGAGAAAATGTGACAGGACAGGTAGATAAGATGCAAAAAAGGCATATAGGATGCTGGTCTTCATTAGCTGGGGCAAAGAACATAAGAGCATGGAAGTCATGCTTTATAAAACTCTGGTTAGGACAGTGAGAGTATTGTGTGTGGTTCTGGCTATCACACTATAGGAATGATGTGACTGCACTGGAGAGAGTGTAGGTTTACCAGGAATTTTTGCCTGGGATGGAACATTTCACTTATGAGGAGAGACTGGTTAGGCTGGGTTTGTTTTCCTTAGAACAGAGGAGACCAAAAAGGGACCTGACAAAGGCCTAAAAAAATTGTGAGGGTGGATAGTGAGAAAGCTTTCCCATACTGAGACTCTGGTTCCAGGTTAAAGGTTCAAGGTTAAGAGTAAGAGGGTTAAAGGGAATCTGAGGAAATTTTTTTTCCCCACCCAGAGGGTGGTTGCAATCTGGAACATCCGAAAAGGCAGTGGAGGCAAGGACATTAAGAATATTTAACATATATTGCCAAGGCATAGAAGGCTATGGACTAAGAGCTGGTAAATGGGATTAGTGGGCCAAAGGGCCTGTTTCTGTGCTCTATGACTCTAGTAAATTTTAGGCAAATGTGACTGCCACTCTGAACACAAGATTGAAGAAACAACAGTGACAATCATCAACTTTTGGGGATTAACAGACACTAGAACAGGGAAGCAGGTCCTCCATTTGACATCTCATCAAAAAGACAGCACATAACACAGCACTCCACTGGTACTTCACTGGAATGCAAGTGGAATTTGAAACCTATGGATAGAGGTAAAAGTGCTAGAGATTGAAACAACCAGGCAGTTGGCCAGGAGGAGGAAATGAAAAGTCTCAACTACAAAAATGTTATTATTGCACATAAGCTAAATGACCGAGAAACAAATTAGAGAAAGGATTCTCATGCTCCAATGTACATGCCACCTATTTGTTTTTAAGAAAATTTAAAATAAACATCAGAATTCCTCCCAGCCATTTCTGTACATGACATATGATGAGATGTAGAAAATTACAATATGCTCAAGATGAAATCTACAATTAGCTTTGAACAGAACCTGGTGTAATTTTTGGTGTCATCCAAACCTGGAGTGAGGTAACTGCATACATATATATTTATGGAATATGTTAGTTACAACCTATCTTTGGTATGTTTAAATTAATTGAACCTAAACATTACTCTGCTGCAATTCTTTGACTTTGACTTGACTTTAATTCTGTAATCCTTCCCCATACCACCTCCCAGAAAACACTGATCAATTATATAAAGCACTTCCATGGAAAATACAACATATCCAACTCTACTGTTTTATCATTCCATTCTTCAGTGTCATGAGATAGAAGAACCCCCAAATGTAAATTTCACTCATGATGAAAGTACATCTCCCTGCTGCATAACATTACACTAGCTTTATCTACAGGAATAGATAGCCCCATTGTGCTGTGACACAAAAAAAATGCAGGCAGTTACACCATCAGTAGGTACTGCTATGGATATTTAACAGGATAATTTTTAAATCATAAAATAACCCAGGTTCACTCCTAGTAAAAATTCACAGGGTCAGTAGAATATTCAGTCATGGGTTACGAATTCGAGGGGAACAAATATATTTTCTGAAAGATTTAAATAAAGCTTTATCTTGTCGATAGACAGCATAAAGTATATATTTTAAATGTTAATATTCTATCTTTTTGCCATTTGACAATTCCAATCATATTGAGGATTGATTTCAACATTATTCCTTCTCCTGGAAGTACTTATGTATCATTTCATCTCTTAGCAAAGCCCAAGACCTTGCCTGATCTTTTGTTCATTTATTAATAAAATTCAACAGATCATTATAACTGAAGCTTGCTTCCATTTACATTGCAGTTTACATGGCAAAGCATAGCAAGGCACTTTAACTGAGGAAAGATGGTGGGATGGATAACCAGTAGGTGTCAATACTTCTAGAATGCTATGACAAGGTGCAGAGGTTTAGGAAGCTTTCAACACTTGATGCAAAAGTCAGGATAAGGCTGTAGGGGTAGCAAGAGCAAGAAAGGACTTGTAGATAAGGATAATCATTTCTAAGAAATGGGACACCATTACTGGTAGCAAATAGGTAAGGAGACAGGTTTTGAACAGGGGTGTTCTCAGCATGATGGAATTTGGAAAGACAACTGTGGCAGTGATGGAAATGGCAAGTCAAGATTTAAAAACAGTATAGTTGAGGGTTATAGTAACCAGGAGGGGGGTGCAGCAAAGTATGGATTAGGAGCAGCACAGTGGCACAGCTAGCAGAGCTGCTACCTCACCTCTTCAGTGACCTGGATTCAATCCTGATATCTGGTGCTGTGTAGAGTTTGAAGATCCTCCCTATGACTGCATGGGTTTTCCCCAGGTGCTCCGGTTTCCTCCCAAATCTCAAAGATGTGTGGGTTGGTAGATTAATTGCCCACTGTAAATTGCCTGAAGTGTGAGGGTAAGTGGGAGAGTCTGGGGGGAGTTGATGGGAATGTGGGGAAAATAAAATGGAATTAGTATAGAACTACTGTAAATGGGTGCTTGATGGTCAGTGCAGACTCCATATGACACAAAGCTATTTGACCCATCTAGCCTACGCTAGTTCTCAGAGCAATCCCATTGTCCCACTAATTTTCCCAGTAACCTATTCACCCCCACATTTCCATTAATTCCCACCCCAGATTCTACAACACCAGGGGCAATTACCTACCAACCAGAATATCTTAGAGTCATTGGAAGAAACTGAAGCACCCTAGAAAACGTGGAAGTCATGCAGGATTTCAATCAGGATTGAACCTGGACCATGGCACTGTGAGGCAGTGGTTCTACTAGCTGCATTACTGTTACTGGGTTCAGTGGGCTGAAGGGCTTGCTTCCGTGCTGTATGTCTATGGACGCAGGCAGATGATGTTCAGGAGGCTTTAGTGATGGATTTAATGTGAAGTGATGATTTAAAATTCAGTTTATGAGATTAGCCAAGTTGGGGGGGGGGGGGGGGGGGTGGTGTGGGGCATGGAATCATAGTTTTAGTTTCTGCTTGTGTCTGATAGACATTAACAAATGAAGATAGATTCATAGTAGAGAGTAATGTCTTTGGTCACTTGAACCTGATGAAAATGCTACAGTAGAGAAATACATTCCACATAAAAAATGAATGATTCCCCTCTGCTTTACATACCTGAGTTGCTACATTTAACAAGGCTAACCTTCCATTCTTCGAAACTGTAAACGACATTATCGGATGATCCTCTTGCACTCTGTAATATAAACAAACAAGAATCAAACATAATGATAACGATTTCAGTTCACTAGAATTATTTTATCATTCACAACACAGTTTGTGAGGCAATACTCAGCACTATTTGAATCAGGACTTGTCATCCTTCCCACAAAAGTCAAGTAAGTCTTAAAAAGCAAAACATGTCTTAATACAGAAAGCAATTGCATTTAACAGACACACTTAATTTTATTTGAATATTAAGGAATTTTTCATTGAAATATTTCTTTAAAACTTATTTGGGTTCAGGGATTGACAGTATTCTATACCTGATGGAATAGAATCATACATTGGTATTGAAGTACTATCAACAATTTCAAATGTCAGTTAAATCTAGAGACTCCTATTATTTTATCATAGGTCACAGAAGCATGTAATAGCAGAGCTGTGGATGTGTAGATAAAGTGTAACTCAGTGCTCCCACTATTCTGCACACATCTCAAAACTGTGTAAACTAGATGGCTATCCCTAAACTCTTGGACCCACAAAATTCAAATTAAACAGGTCAGTAAATTATCAGCACACACAAAACTTAGTCTAAACATTATTGATTAGACCACCAAGTCTGAGACCTAAATGCAACTCAAAGACCAACTTCCTAATCCCCAACTTAACTTGTGTTGCACTAAAATTTACAAAGCCAGGTAATTTCCAAAACAGGGAACCATTCAGTGTCAACACTCTTCCATTAAAAAAAACATCCAGCCACTTCTTCAAAATGGACAGAAGGGGTTAAAGCAAGGGTCTTAATTAAGCTGGGTCAATTGCACCCAGCATGCTGATCTATGGAGCATTCTTCAATTCCACAACCTTGATCACGAAGAGATGGTCCACAAGGCAAAAACTGAACAATGGTCATTCCAATTGGCTAGATTTATGATTAGATATTTAATAGCCTTAAATGAAGCTTTACAGCATTAGCAACATTAAATAAGGTTACAAAACAGTGAGAAGAATTAAAATAAATCTTGTGGATGACCCAGTATGCTTCCAACAAAATATCTGCAATGAGCCATTAATCTCAGCACACTGCTGTAAGCTGTGCAGAAACTTTGTGTATCAGAAATAGTAAACTACATTCTTAACTAGCATCTACCACTTCATCTTTTTAAATAATATTAGATGGTACAAATAGAACTTTAATGCCCAATGTGAACAACTGGTCATAATAGCTTACATATTCCTATCAGTCAGGTCCTCAAAATTGTAGCCTCGTATCCTTTGATGTGTATCTGAGGCAAGAACTGTTTTCCCATCGTTTAGACACCATAGGCACTGCACTCGCACACCTTCCCACGAATCCAGTAGATTTCCCTCCAAATCCTAGCAGAGACACAAAGAATGTTAGTAAAGCCTCTCCAGGGTTGTATTTCTCTCCCCATAATTCTCTCCCCATTACATAGTTCTCTCCACAAAGGCAATGATTCTTGATAGACACTGTCCAACATGCAGTGGGAATTGTCTGGTATCACACCCAAATAACTATGGATTGTCATTAGGGATTTTGACAATGGAAAAATATCAAAGCCACATCCAAACATCCTCAATCAACATTCACTTCGGAATTTTTGACTAAGTATTATGGTCAAAATATGGTAAATGGTAAGGAGCTAAGGAATGTTGATGAACGGAGGGACATCAGGGTTCAAGTCCATAGTTCCCTATGTAGCATTCTTGCCTTCATAGGCAGAGAATACAAAACTTATTGGATGTTACGTTGCAACTTATCACAACACTCATTAGACTGCACTTGGAAGTATTGTGTGCACTTCTGGTCACCACACTACAGGAAGGATGTGGTTGTACTGGATGGAGTGTAGAGGAAATTCACCAGGATGCTGCCTGGATTAGAGGACTTTAGTTATGGAAGAGATTGAATAAACTGGGTTTATTTTTCCTTCAACAAAGGAGGCTGAGGGGTGACCTGACAGAAATATACACAATTATGAGAGGCACAGATAGGGTAGTTAATTATTTATTTCCCATGGTAGGGGCATCAAAAATTGGGAGGGAAGTTTTTTTTTAAAAAACACAGGTGGTGGTTAATATCTGGAACTCGCTGCCAGAGAGAGTGATGGAGTCAAATACAATCTCTACATTTAAGAGGCATTCAGGCAGACCCTTGAATAGGCAAGGCATTGGAGCTCTCATGCTGCCAAGTGGGATTAGTATAGATGGACAAAAAGGTCAGCATGGCTGAAGGGCCTGTTTCTGATGCTATGACTTATATGCAGTTAAAATCAAATGCATATCTCATGACTGTCCATTACAAATATAGCCCTTCCCAAAAATATGTACTGTTGATTTGGTTGCAAACCAGGGGCTGCAGGAAACATCCAGCAGGTCAGGTTACGCTACGCTAGTGGAGACAGAAATACTGAGTCGATATTGTAGCTGGATGACCTAGAGTAAAAGTGGTAAGTTCTGAAACATAAAGAAAGTTATCCAACATTGTTGAATTCAGTATTAAAGTCTGAAGGCTTCAGCATATCCAGATGGAGGATGAGGTACTGTTCCTCAAGTTTACGCTGGGCATTGTTGCAGGAGAACACAGATAGGGCAGAGTGGGAGTGAGATGGAGAATTAAAGTGTCAGGCAACTGGAAGCTCAGGGTCAACCCTCATATTTCCTTAAGATGTTGGAGAAGGCCATTTCTGTACCAGGACAGAGCAATCCCATTCTCTTACTTATTTAGGGGGCATAGGTTTAGGGAAAGAGGGGAAAGATTTAAAAGGGACCTGAGGGGCAACTTTTTCATGCAGAGGGTGGTGAATATATGGAATGAGCTGCCAGAGGAAGTGGGTGAGGCAGGTACAATAGTTTCATTTAAGAAGCACTTGGATAGGTGCATGGAGGGGCAGGGCTTAGAGGGATATGGGCTAAATGCAGGAAAATGGAACTAGCTGGGAGGGCATTATGATTGGCATGGACTTGTTGGGCTGAAGGACCTGTATCCATGCTGTATGGCTCTATGACTATTTCCCTGTAATCCATTCTCTCCCACTAACACCGCTATGATTCTCTAACCAGCCACCTACTGGAGGCAATTTACAGCAGCTAATTAGTTCTAGTCACCACACTACAGAAAGGATGTGGAGGCTCTGGAGAGGGTGCACCTGAATATTGCCTGGTATTAGCTATAGGGGAGATTGGACCAACTTGGATTTTTTTTTTCTCTGGAGCATCGGAGGCTAAGGGGCGACCTGACAGAAATATATAAAATTATGAGTCATAGATAGGGTAGACAGTCAAGAGTCTTTTTTCTCCAGGGTAGAAATGTCAAATATTACAGGGCATAGCTTTAAGGTGACAGGGGGGAAAGCTTAAAGTTTAAAAATTTGCGAGGCAAGTTTTTTTTATATAGACAGATAGCAATAGATGGCTGGAACACTCTGCCAGAAGCAGATACAATAACAATGTTTAAAAGACATTTGGACAGACATATGAACAGGCAGGGAATAGAGAAAAACAGACCATGTAAAGACAGACGGGATTAATTAGATTGACATTATGGTCAGCGCAAACATGGTAGGCTGAAGGGCCTGTTCCTGTGGTCTACTGAACTGTTCCATCTTCTATAATAACCAGCACACCTTGGGACATGGGAGGAAACAGAAACCCCCTGGGAAAATCCATGCAGTCACAGAATTTGTAATTACCACACAGGCAGCACTGGACATCAGGATTGACACTGGGTTGCTGGAGCTGTGAGGCAGCAACATTATTTTGCTGGATGCTGGATAACAGGAAATACTTAAAGAGGACGTGGCTTGAAAGATTGGAGAATTCAGGGCTATGGGTAACTGGCAGAAAGGAATAGTTGAGCCCTGGGGCAGATCAGTTATGATCACATTGAACGGCTATTCCTATATTCTTGTGTTTTTATGCCATCTGATGGTCAAACAAAGGTGCTCAGTTTTTCCATCTCTCATCTGCTGGGCTGCATTTCACAGCTTTTACAAGCCCTTCTGTGCTTCATCAACAACGTATCACAATGGCAATCTTGGCCCCACCATATCAGAAGTATTCCCTTTGCCTTAGCTATCCCTCCCCTGTCCTCTCTTTTAAAATTCAACAAAAACTGCAAATGTTCCAAAACTGAAATACAAACAGAACATGCTGGAAACACTCAACAGGCCAGGCAGCAACTGTGGAAAGAGAAACAGTCAATGGTTCAGGTCTGCAACTCTTCGTCAGAACTCAACAGAAATTTGGTTTCCCTCCTTCCAGTTCTGATGATGGGTCTTTGACTTGAAATGTCAATTCTGTTTCTCTTTTCACAGATGTTACCTGACATGGGGAGTGTTTCTAGTATTTTCTATTTTTATTTCAGATTTCCAGCATCAAGGTTTTTTAATTTTCATTTACATATAAATCAGGAATTTGGGAATCAAAGTGAACAAGGTACAAGATCAGTCACAATCTTACTGAATGACTGAACAAGCTTTGCGCCTCTCTGGTATACTTTTGTTTCTATTTATATTACGTAAACAAATCTTGTACCAGTGATTGTAGCTAAAGGAGGAATTTTGGCAAGGAGTGAAGGAAAACCAAGTAGCTTAACAAATCATTTTAATCTTTGTGATTAAAGAGCTCACAATATATTTGCACCTGAAGGAGATGAGTTAAAATGGAGTGTTTAGGTGGAGAAAATCAGCTGGAGATAATCATTGTCCACCAAGACAATCCTGATATACCATTTGTCCTACAATATTCCAAAATAAAGGCACGTACAATTTTTTTTAAACTGCATACCTATGTTGACTGCCCAATGACAATCATGTTAATAAATACAAAAACAGAAGAAGCTGGAAACAGCAAGTCAGGCAACATCTGTGGAAAGAGAAATTGTCAATGTTTCATATTTTCCAGCATTTTCTGTTTTGTTTCAGATTTTAACCATCAGGTTTTTTGATTTTCAAAATATGATATGTATAGAAATATACAGATAAAAACTAAATGGAAAATGAACAACTCACACATTGATAAAATTGCCCACGTTGTCCACCTGTCACAAAACGTTTTCCATCTGGGTTCCAAGCCACACTCGTTAGACTATCCTCATGGGATTGGCTCATCTTGGTCCTGAGTTCTCCTGTCTGTAGAGCAGAAAAAAATAACTATCAACTGTAAAGTGCTCTTGTATCAAAAGTAAAGAACAAACCAAACTTTTCAAATCTCACATCAGGTTTCACATTATACATCACAGACTTAGATATTTTATATATTATCTGGTCAATGTGTCATGAAACAGTGCAAAGATATATGAAGGAAGCTTCCATAAAATGCAATATTCTTGCACGATGTTTCCTTTACCTATTACTGCCAAGATTTCACAAGTTTTTGGTTCAAATGCCTAGATAATCAAAAGATGAAATTCAGTTTTTAGACAGTACGTTCAAATTTTAAATTTACATGATAAAGTGTCAAGGTGAAAAGTTGCATGCTTTACAGAAATCTTTATTATGCTGATGTTCTTCTCATGCGAGGGCTCAGCTAATTTGAACTACTTCTACATGTCCAAATGATGCTGATTTCTTAAATCATTATTTCCACATTCTGCTCCTCTTTTGTCTTTTCAATCACTACACTTGATTTTCTCTTTTGCTTAAACCATGTTAAGTTATCTGGTTATTGTTTGATGAGGAGTGCCAATCTTAATTCAATTTAAAAACGAAATTCATGAAAAACCAACACTCAGCTCCAGTGCAGTCCCATTGGACTTCTTTACTGACAGCTGCTGCAGAGGCCACCAACACAAAGCCCTTCCCAAAGGCTAACAGATGACATCACTTAGTTCCTTGACATCACTTAGTTCCTTAACTCTAAGGAACTCCCAGTATCCATCATTTGGCACAATGGTGTGGACAAGGAAGACTTTGGTTGATTCAGTGTAAAAGTCACTTAGGAATTCTCAATTGTGCCAATAAAAATGCTTACTAGATCCTGAGCATTCCTTACCTGCACATTCCAAAGCCATAGTTCAGAGCAGTCATCAGGGCCACAGGCCAAAAGGTAATTATCATCTGGACTCCAAGCCAAGTAGGATACTCCATAAGCATGACCTTCTAAAGTTTTAAGCAGTCTAAGCTGATGAGTGTCCTAGCAGAGAACAAAAAAAAAATCAAAGCCCATTAGTGAATTATGTCAGCATTACTAGCATAGTTGGGAAATTAGGATAATGCACAAGACTGGTCACAGGCAATGGATACTGTAACTTCGATCATCTAGTCAATTGCAGTTTCACCTTCTAATATAAAGGCTCATTCCTCCAATATTCAACAGTTGCAGAAACTAAGCTACACCAACCACATTGCAACACTACTGCGTAAGACTTCAAAAAGTTGCGTGACATAGTTGACAAATATCACGCAAGGCAAAAGACTGTATTAAATAGACCATATTAAATTGCTACTTGAAAAACAAATAAGAGATCTAAATTAATACTCTAGTGCAGTACCAATGTAGTGCAACAGTCTTGAAGGTGCCATATTTCAAATGAGATATCACACTGAATTCCAGTCTTCAAGTGAATGTAAAAGATCCCATTGTGTTTTTCAAAGAACAGGGATAATATCCTGTTTTGGTCAATATCCACCTATTAATCATCTTCATAATTAAGCACAACAGATTATCTCGGGATTATTACACAGCTGTTTATAGAAGCTTGCTGTACTCAAAGGCTATCAGATTTCTTACAACATAACAGCAATGAATGAAAAATCAACTGTCCTAAGATTATGAAAAGGGGTTTATAAGGACTCTTTGTTCCAGATTTAGATGGAAAATCACAAGCCAAATGCTGAAGTCGCATTCAACATGGAGTAATGTTTTAATATTTTCAGAGCCTTGTGGTAAATTACTCTCAATAATGCTGCATGAATGCTGGGAAATTTGAAAAACTACTTTAGCCGCACACCATTACTACTGAGTGACTAAGAGTAAAGGCCAGGTTTTTCCAAAAGCATAAGCAAGACCACTGATTGAATAATATTGCTGGTATGCAGCACCTTAAAGAAAAGGAATGAAGGAAAAGTATAGAAATACTGCTCTTATGTAAATAATATGCTTCATTAATAATTCTATGCAGCTTTAATTGGCTACGAGCATCAAAGAAGTGTGAGGAGGGCAAACAAGGGCAAATCATGCTTGACTAATCTACTGGAGTTTTTTTGAGGATGTAACCAGGAAAATAGACGAGGGAGATTCAGTGGATGTTGTACACCTCGACTTTCAGAAGGCATTTGATAAAGTGCCGCACAGGAGATTGGTGGGTAAAATTAGGGCTCATGGAATTGAGGGGCGGGTATTAACATGGATAGAAAACTGGTTGGCGAATAGGAAACAAAGGGCAGGGGTGAATGGATGTTTCTCAGAATGGCAGGCTGTGACTAGTCGGGTGCCACATGGCTCGGTGCTGGGACTGCAGCTGTTTATGATCTATGTTGATGATTTAGATGAAGGCATTGTGAATAACATTAGCAAGTTTGCTGATGATACAAGGTTGGGTGGCAGTGCGACATGTGTAGAGGAAGTTAGGAGAATTCAAGGTGATTTGAATAGGTTGGGTAAGTGGGCAGATACTTGGCAGATGAAGTTTAATGTGGATAAGTGTGAGGTTATCCACTTTGGGAGCAGGAACAGGACGGCGGATTATTATCTGAAAGGTGTGGAGTTAGGTAAGGGGGAAATACAAAGGGATCTAGGAGTCCTTGTTCATCAGTCACTGAAAGTGAATGAGCAAGTGCAGCAGGCAGTGATGAAGGCTAATGGAATGTTGGCCTGTATTACAAGGGGAATTGAGTACAAGAGCAAAGAGATTCTTTTGCATTTGAACAGGGCCCTGGTGAGACCACTCCTGGAGTATTGTGTACAGTTTTGGTCTCCAGGGTTAAGGAAGGATATCCTGGCTATAGAGGGTGTGCAGCGTAGGTTTACGAGGTTAATTCCGGGGATGTCGG
This sequence comes from Pristis pectinata, assembly GCF_009764475.1. Taxonomy (NCBI): domain Eukaryota; kingdom Metazoa; phylum Chordata; class Chondrichthyes; order Rhinopristiformes; family Pristidae; genus Pristis; species Pristis pectinata. The sequence goes on along the minus strand of NC_067414.1, from coordinate 100,457,792 downwards.
GACTGTCTTATGCTGAGAGGTTGGAGAGACTGGGATTGTACACGCTGGAATTGAGAAGATTGAGAGGGGATCTGATTGAAACATACAGGATTATTAAGGGATTGGACAAGATAGAGACAGGAAATATGTTCCAGATGTTGGGGAAGTCCAGGACCAGGGGGCATGATTTAAGAATAAGGGCTAGGCCATTTAGGACAGAGGTGAGGAAAAACTTCTTCTCCCACAGGGTTGTGAATTTGTGGAATGCACTGCCTCAGGGGGCAGTGGAGGCCAATTCTCTGGGCACTTTCAAGAAGGAGCTAGATAGGTTTCTTATAGATAGGGGAATCAAGGGATATGGGGACAAGGCAGGAACAGGATATTGATTGTTGAGGATCAGCCATGATCTCAAAATGGCGGTGCAGACTCGAAGGGCCGAATGGTCTACTTCTGCTCCTATTGTCTAAGGCCAGTGAATGCACAATAAACGACAGGATACTCAATCAAATAAAGGACCTTTAATTGTATGTCCAGACATCCTCAATACGTCATATGGCAGGTACATATGATAGCAGATAAGACTATTAAAGAATATGGGATACATCTCTCCACTGGCTGAGGCAAAGAGTACAAGATCTGGGAGATCAAGCCAACACTGCATAAAATACTGACTAAGGTAAAAAGTTAGAGTGCAGTGCACAGTTCTGGTTATCACACTAGAGGAGATTTACAACGATGTTGCCAGGAACAGGGATTTACTTACAAGGCGAGGCTGGCTTGGCAGAGGTTGCTTTCTTTGTTTTAAGAAAAACAAAAAATATAGGGGAGGCTTTAACTGAGGTGTTTAAAATTATGAGGGGCCAAGATAAGACGAACACAAGCAACCTATTTCCCTTTGCAGTCAGGTCAGTGACTTGGAGCCTTTGATTTAAGGAACAGGAAGAAAATGAAAGGAGACTTTAGAATTTTTTTCTATTATTCAAAGTGGTGGGGAATTAACAGCCTCAAAGGACAGTTGAGGCCAAGACTACATGGATGAACATATGTGCCATGACCTACACAACTACAAAGGAAGAAATGGAAAATGGGTTTGGTCTCAATCCCTTTTTAGCCAGCATTGTCTCCTATTACAAATTCCTATTGCTCTGTTCTATAAACAAAAGCAAGTTCTTAAAAATATGGATATATTGAGAGCAATATTAAAGCAATCTACAATAAAAAGTGATCCAAATCAGAGTTACAAAAAACACAACTTGAATAAGAAAGGTATTTCCCTGTGGTCATGTGGTACTTACAGGGTCAACCTGCCATATAATAACTGTGGTGTCCTTGGATCCTGTTGCTAATTTACTGCCATCATTGGAGAACTTGCAGAACCATACTTCATTGCAGTGCTCGGTGAGAATCTGTTGTGTGTAGCAGGGAAACTGCTTCCTTTAAAAAAGAAAATGAAAAACATGACTATTTGTAAATTCATTTTAAGAGCTGTACAGGCCACCATAAGAATAGCAATTGAAGATCAGGGACCTGTGGAACATAAGATTCTGAGGGACAGGATTCATGCTCACTTGAAAAGGTAGGGACAGATAGGGAGGAGTCAGCATGGTTTTGTGCAAGAGAGACGAAATATGATTGTGTTTTTGGAAGAGGTAAATAAGAAAATTGATGAAGGCAGAGTAATAGACATTGTTTACTTGGACTTCAGTAAGGCTTTTGACAAGGTCGCACATGGTAGGCTGGTCGAGAAAGTTAAGACACAAGGGATCTGAGGCATGTTGGCAAACTGGATACAAAATTGGCTTAGTGATAGGCAGCAGAGGGAAGTGGTGGATGGGTGTTTCCTGACTGGAAATCTGTAACAAGTGGTACACTGCAGGGATCTTATACTGTACATATGATTACTAAGATGACACGAACATTGGTGGAGTTGTAGATAGCAAAGATTGTCTAAGGATACAATGGAACAATGATCAGCTAGAAAGTCGGGTGAAGCAGTGGCAGATGGATGTTAATCCAGACAAGCAAGAGGTAATGCACCTTAGAAAGTCAAATTCTGGTAGGAAACATAGAATAAATGGCAGGGGCCTTAAGACTGTTGGATGTGTGGAGAGACCTTAGTGCAAGTCCATAGCTCCCCAAAAGTGATGACACAGGTGGCATAGGGAATGAAAAAGGCATTTGATATGCTTGCCTTCATAGGCTGATGCACTGAGTATAAGAGTTGGGAAGTCATACTGCAGTTGTACAAAACCTTCGCTAGACTGCACTTAGAATATTATGTACAGTTTTGTTCGCCACAATATAGAAAGGACATGGTAACAATAGAGAGAGTGCAGAAAAGATTCACCAGGATGTTACTTGGAATGGAGAGCTGTAGTTATAAGGAGAGGTTGGATAGGCTGCGATTCTTCTCACTGGAGCACAGGAAGCTGAGGGGTGACCTTATAGAGGTTTAGGAGGGGCATAGATAGAATAAATAGTCAGAGTCTTTTTCCGAAGATGGAGTCTAGAACTAGAAGATACAAGTTTAAGGTGAGAGGGAAGAAATTTAAAGGTGATCTAAGGGGTAATTTTTTCACCCAGAAAGCAGTGAATATCTGGAATGAGCTGTCAGAGGAGATGATGAAGGCAGATACAACTACAATGTTTAAAAGGCATTTGAACAGGTACTTGGATAGGAAAGGCAAGGAAGGAACCAAGCCTAAAGCAGGCAAAAGAGATTAGCATAGACAGGCATGTATAAAGCGGGCCGAAAGTGCACATTTCTGTGCTGTACGTTTCTATGATTATCCATATTTGCTACCATCTTCTTGATTCATTGACTATCATTTAACAATAAATAAAAACTACCTGTTACAATTATCATGGTCAGAGGGTTTTGTGTGGTTCCACATTGGTCTGGGTATTTTAGTTGTGTACATACTTCAGTTTCTCGATCACAGCAATGCCCAAGTAGCGAAAAAAAATGAAATTCTCCAAAGAGAATCAGGAGAAACCAAATAGTGGGCAGAAAGCAAGGTGCACATACAGTGTTATACTCCACCAAGACTGACTTAAATCATAACTTCTCAACCTTCCTTTGACAATTACAAGTTAACAGAGAGAAAGCTCCTTTCATCTTGAAAGGATGTTATAAAAGATAACTTGCTGTCTCAGACTGAAAGTAATGATACATTCAGATGCCTTTTTCAACATATCTAGATTATACCCTTGGATTGACAAGATGAGTTTAGGATAAAGCAATTCCTTTTCCAACATGTGCAGCAGAAAGGAAACACTTCTAGAACATTAATTCTAGAGAAAGTTATAATTTTCCAAGCATTGGGAACAGGGATTATTCTGGGTTTACAGACAAGTGCTTCAGGTGCAATCAACAGTAAGAAATTGTGCAAGCATGACTATAAACAAAATCAAAGTTTCTTTTCCTCCACAGGTATACTACAAGGTAAATGGAAGCGTGATAATGAGCTAAACCTTGTTCCCAACAGCCAATTCCCATTGTTATCTTTCCCAGTTATGGATTTCCCATTTCCTTATGTGCCAACTGCAACTTGGTTAGTGCTGCCCAGAGCTAAACTGGTGAGACTGTGGATGGTGACAAGGCCTTGTGTGTCATGATGTTGTCTTGTTGGCAAGGAGTGAAGAAAGGAAAACCAGAACATGCCCCGCCAGTTAAAAAAATCTTTCACAGCTGACAAATTCATCCCACAGGCATTCAAAAATATTCAAAAAATATTACAAATCAATTAAGCAATCGAAAATGTTAAAGTAACAATTAATTTTAAAAAATGTATTTTATCTCACAGCATTCTACTCCATTTAAATCAATATGGTCGCTGTAAGTAGATTCCCCACCCTGAATGCTGAAAATCTGTAGCAAGTTTGTACTCTGCAATTGGACTCCAGCGAGACCAGGAAATCAGTGGACAGTCAGAAAAATCACCACCGGGGCTTCACCACCAGCAAGCTTCAGATTTTCATATCTGTATAGGAATCCCAACTTCCTGACAATTATAGGAGTAAGCACCAGCAGTTTGATGCAGAAGTCAGTGCATTTCCTAGCAAGTTCTGACCCATTAGCTGACTTCAAAACCCAGATGAAGTCCACAGAAACAGAAGCACCAATGTAGCTTTATACAAAGTTGACAATGCTTTAAGAAAATTTCTCAGTAACACCTTTGTAGAGACAATCAATTAGAGTCAGAGTTATACAGCACAGAAATAGGGCCCTTCGGCCCAACTGGTCCATGCCGACCAAGATTTCCATCTAAGCTGGTCCCATTTGCCCATGTTTGGCCTGTATCCCTCTAAACGTTTCCTATCCATGTACCTGTCCAAGTACCTTTTAAATGTTGTTAATGTACCTGCCTGAACCACTTCCTCTGGCAGCTTATTCCATATACTGACCACCCTCTGGGTGAAAAAGTTGCCACTCAGGTTCTATTAAATTCCTCTCCTCTCACCTTAAACTTATGACCTCTAGTTCTTGATTCCCTTTCCCTGGAAAAAGACTGTGTACATTCACCTTATCTATGACATTCATGATTTTATACACCTCTATAAGATCACCCCTCATTCTCCTACGCTCCAATAAAAACAGTCCCAACCTGCTCAACCTTTCTCCATAACTCAGTTCCTCAAGTCCCAGCAACATCCTCATACACCTCCTCTGCACTCTTTCCAGCTTAATAACATATTTCCCATATCAGGGTGACCAAATCCCATTTCTATACTCAAGTCCTGACTGATGAAGGCCAACATGCCAAAAACCTTTTTCACCACCCTGCCTACCTGTGACACCACTTTCAGGGAACCATATACGTGTACTCCTAGATCCCTCTCTTCTACAACACTCCCCAGTGCCCTACCATTGACTGCAAATGTCTTACCCAATTAGGTTCCTACTGAAAAATTTTAAAAAACTGCAGAAGGCAGAAATTTGAAATAAAAACAGAAAACATTGGAAACATTCAGCAGGTCAGACAGCATCTGTGGAAAGAGAGACAACTAATATTTCAGTTCCAGGATCCTTCATCAGAACTGGGAAAAAGAGAAAACAAGTTAGTTTTCAGTAGCAGAGAAGGTGGGAGAGGCATGGGTAAAGCAAAGGGAATATTCTGATCGAGCGAGACCAAATGACTTAAAGTGGCATTTAGAAGCCCATTATGTGTTAGGTGTTGCTAATAGCAAGGCTGATATACTTGTCCAGCAGACTAGACTATACTAATAGAAAAGGGAAAAAGTGAGCTAAAATTAATGATAGGCAGAAGTGGCTAATTTTGACACAAACAGAAATAAAGTGTGATTATCATAAAGTTGGAGCAAGTTGTGTTTCTATTTCTGCTTCATGTTTGCTTCCCAGTTCTAGACTTTCCTAAATGTTGAAGGTTTTGCTGCCAGAAAACATGAATGAGGATATTCAGTTGGAATGTTTTTTGCTGGTGTGGTGAATTCACTTTTCAACGTCTATTGAACCTACTCTATTTAAAGCATTTTAAAGTAATTATATAAATATGGTAGAAGATAACATGGCTGAAAGCTCATCCATAGGTTACTTACAAAATTCCACCAGTCAACACCCTTTAGCCGAGTAAAACATCTTAGGGCATTCCATGGATGAATAAATACATGGAGGTATTAGGAAAGGTCACCAAAGGCTTGGCCAAAGATAGAGGAGAGTCTTAAAAAGGAGATATGGGAGTATAGGGACAACTTTAGGGAGGAAACTTGAGAGCTTAAGGCCGAGTGATTTCAGGGCAGAGTCAGCAACAATGAAATAAAAAAGATTTGAAGCCACAAGACCAGACCTGAAGGTACATAGAAGTCTAAAGGGAATGGAGCTAGGACTTTCGAGATAGTGGGAGAGGCCATGGAAGGCTATAAACTCAAGGGTATAAATTTTGAAGATATTGCCAGACGAGGACAACAAGATGAAGGATAAATAGGTCACCAATGTAAACAGGGTATTTTCAGTATAATGGAATTTTAAAGAACATGGAGATCTGGGTACCAATGCTCATGGAAAGATGAGAAGGCTGCAAGGAATGTGCAGAGGAGATTTACTAAGATTACTTCAGGAACGAAGGAGTCTAGTTACGTGAAAAGGAGACAGAGGATTGCTCTCTGCAACAGAAATGGCTAAGAGTGGATCTGATAAGTTATTTATAAATATGAAGTTATAGATAGCAGGTAGAGAGAAGTTGTTCCCACTGGTGGAAGACACAGAATCAGGGGAATTATACAGTGAGTGCTGAGAAGTAGTGGAGTCAGATTCAACTGGAAACAGAAAATAAGAGGAGTGCAGGCCATCCCGGGTAACACACTTAAGTTAATATTGTCCATAGATCAAAAAATACACAAGAATTACTCGATATGGTAAGCATGCCTTCACAGTATAGTAGTGAATGGCATCAAAAACACGCAAAACTGAAAAGAAAGAAAATTTACTAGAAGTGGAAAGAGAAATCAAGAAGAAGGTGTGTCAGCACCTCTACTTTCTGAGAAGCTTAAGGAGATTAGGCATGTCAACAAACTTCTACAGATGCACTGTTCAGAGTTTCCTGACTGGTTGCACCATGGCCTGGTACGGCAATTCCAACGCACAGGAATGCAAGAGGCTACAGAGAGTAGTGGACGCAGCCCGGTCCATCACAGGCGCAGTCTTCCCCCACCACTGACAGAATCTACAGGAGCCGCTGCCTCAAGAAGGCAGCATTTATCACCAAGGATCCCCAACATCTGGATCATGCCTTCTTCTCACAGCTACCATCAGGAAGGAGATACAGAAGCCTGAAGGCCAACACCACCAGGTTTAGGAACAGCTACTTTCCTACAACCATCAGGTTTTTGAACCAACCTTCAGAACCCTAACCCTACCTCAGCAATGGAACACTACGGACCACCTCTTGAGTACCGTGGACTTGTTTCTGATTGTGTTTTTTTTTGCATTGTCTTGTTTTGCAGTCTTTTTTTCCTCTTGCTTTGTCATCTTGTATAACTAATAATTTATATTCTGGGTGTTATCTGTACCTACATGCCTTTGATGCTGCCACATGCTTCATTACAGCTGTACCTCACTGTACTTGTGCACATGTCAGTAAACTCGACTTGACTTGGGTTGAGTGAGGAAACTAGTTCTGCCATTCACTGGAATGAACATAAGTTTGTATGTCAGACTTCTGAATTTAATAATATTATGCAAACTGTTTTGTAGTAGAGGGGTCTGTAAGTCAGGCATTCATAACCCAGGGATGGTCTGTAGCTCTATTCATCCCTTCAAGCCTTCTCCGCCATTCAATATGATCGTGGCTGATTATCCAAATTCAGCACCCTGTTCTAGCTTTCTTCTCACACCCCATAATCCCTCATGTTTCCTTCCCAACCATGCAATCAGGGAAGGAAACATGTAGAGGATGCTGGTGCTCCCATGTGCCAAATTCACTTGTCCATCTCAGTGGCAGAGATCAAAGGATTGAGAGGTGCTATCAGAGCAGCCTAGGTAGATTGCAATGCATTTTGTGGACGGCTTACAATGTCTCCACTGTGTGCCAGTGTTAGAAGGAATGAATATTTAGAGTGGTAAATGGGGTACCAATGAAGCTGGCTTTGATGTGGATGGTTTCAAGCTCCTTAAATGTTGTTGGAACAGCACAGCCAGATAAGTGGAAAGTATTGCATTACATTCCTGATTTGTGCCTTGTAGATGTTGGAAAGGCTTTGGGTGTTAGGAAGGGAGTCATTTGTTTAAGGATACCCAGCCTCCAACCTGCTTTCATAACCAGTGCTCATGTGGCTGGTCCAGTTGAGTTTCTGGTCAATGGTAACCTCCAGGATGTTGATCATGGAGTCTCTGCAATGGTAATGTCATGAAGTGGCAAGGTAGGTGATCAAACTCATTCTTGTTGGAGATAATCACTGACTCATACTTTTATGGCACCAAAGTTATTTGTCACTTATCAACCTTTGCCTGAATGCTGCCACCTTGCTGAATGCAGGTGTAGACTGCTTCATTTGCTGGGAAGTTCCAAGTTCTGAGCACTATACAATCATCAGTAAACATCCCCACTTCTGACCTGATGATGGAAGGAAGGTCATTGATGAGGCAGCTGTAGAAGTCTGGACTTTGGACACTGCCGAGTCTCGGGGCTGAGATGATCGACCTCCAACAACTTCAATTATCTTTGTTCACGTAAAGTACAACTCCAAAATTAGAGCGTTTTCCTATTGACGCCCAATGGCCTGTTCTGCCAGGGCTCCACGATACCACACTTAAAGATACACTTGGTCAAATGCTGCCTTGACGTCAAGGCCAGTCCCCTCACCTCACCTTGGAGTTCAGTTCATCCGTCCACATTTAAACCAAGGTTGTGATGAGGTCTAAAGCCAAGTAATCCTGCTGAAATCCAAACCCAGGCATCAGTGCATAGATTACTGGCAAGTGATGAATGATAAGTCTGATTGGGTGCTAATTAGCTAGATCTGTCTTGCTTTTTATGAACAAGACATTCCTATGCAATTTTCCACACAATCAGGTAGATGGCATTATCGTAAATCTACTTCAAAAGCTTGATAAGAGGCACAGTTAGTTCTGGAGCACAGAGCAGTGCAGCTGGGATGTTGCCTGGTTCCATAGCTTTTGCTGCATCCACTGCTTTCAGACACTTCTTGATATAAAAAGAGTGAATCAAAGTGGTTCAAGACATCTGTAATGGTGGAGACCTGTGAAGAATGCTGAAATAGATCAACTACTTAGCACTGAAAATCAAAGCAAAAACTACAGATGCTGGAAATCTGTAAAAGCACACAGAAATACTGGAAACACTCAGCATGCCAGGCAGCATATGTGGAAAGAGAAACTGTTAACATTTCAGGTCCAGTGGGAGAGGGAGAAGGTGGGAGAGCCTTATTATTAGCAACTACTATTGTAAGGCTGTAGGACAAGCCTAGCATGCCAAACTATAAAAATAGTAAAAGAAAAACAAAGGAAAAACACATTACACATACAAAAACAGCACACTCTGATCTTAACTGTTTCTTAACTATCATATTAAATCATTCCGTCTAGTCCTATCAGAGATATTCTCTTGGTTCTACCCATGCCTCTCTTCCCTTCTCCGCTACTGACAACTAACTTATTTTCTCTCTTCCCCAATCCTGGAGGAGGATCCTAGACCTGAAATGTTAACTATTTCTCTTTCCACAGATGCTGCCTAACATGCTGAATGCTTCCAGTGTTTTCTGGCTAAACATGGCTGCAAATTGCTCCAGCCTCAAAATTTGGCAAATATACTTGGGGATATTCTTGGAGCCTTCTCCACCCATGTTTAATTGTCCCACACAATTCACAACTAGATGTACGACTACAGAGCTTTCATATGATCCATTAGTTTGGGATTGCTTAGTTCTGTCTGTTGCACATTGTTTCACTGCTTAGTACCAGTATCGTCCCATGTTGCAGCTTCACCAGGCTTGCGTCTCATTTTCAGGCAGATCTAGTATTGCTCCCAGCAAGTCTTGCATTCCTCATTGAACCAGGGTATCTCCTGGCTTTATTGTAATGGTAGAGTTAGGGATATGTTAGGCCCGGAAGTTAGACTGTACATTTCTGCTGCTTCTGATGGTCCATAGCAGCTCAAGGATGCTGAGTTCTGAGCTGTTAGATGTGTGAGAGTGTATTTCATTTAGCATTGACTCAGTAATACCACAAATGATGTTGAATCCCTGTAGCAAATTTCTACTTAACCTTCTGTTTTAGGGAAGAAGAATCCCTTTTATAATTTCTCCACTTAATTGGTACAATTATGATAAATCCCTTCCATTTAAGGGCCTCAAAGGCCCTTCATGTTGTAGCATCTAGGACTGGACAGTCCTCCAGCTGGGGCCTAATCAGTGCCTCATAATATCTATTGCCCTTATCATAAAGGAGGGATTCCATATGTTTTGCTTCAGAAAGTCTTCTCAACATGCCTCACTATTTTAGAAACATCATAAATTTTGGAAGTTTATGCCACAAGAGGTAGCTCATTCCATCCTACAGTATCAAATATTTCATTACATTCATCCCCACACCAAGACTCTGCTCCCTTTCAACTGCACCATTTAGTGTACATAAGTGCAACTCCTTTTAAAAGGGACTTCCCATTTCAAAACTATTTAAATCCAGAACAGACATTTTACATAATCTCATTTTGTTTACACCACACTTATATTATTAAAGATAGTGAAGGACAGATATGTCTTTTAGTGGTATGTGGTAAAGATGGTGTACTAATTATGATTTTTCATTAGCCAACCAAAGCCATGTCCAAAATCTGCTGCAGTAAATGATGCTGGTAATCTCATGATGAGCATGAGTTCCCTTTGGTAATAAAAAAGCACAGGGAAAAAGTGGTCCAAATAAAGTTAACAAGAATGGTTAAAAATTATACTAAATATGCCACATTCTTACAATGATGCAATAAATCGCAAGCCAAAGGACAGTAAGGATTTCAGAATACTTAAAAGATTAAGAAACAAGGGGGAAAAAGTCAAGGTAAACTAGTAGGCAAAATAAATAGTCAATGAAGAGAACAGATTAGTAGTGGTCCCTTACAGGTAGAAACAGGATTAAATTATAATGGGATTACTAAATAAACACCATTTATCCTCACAGTAAAAGTAAATTCCAGAATTAGGGAGAACTTTCTCCAGCAATAAGGAATTTAGAAGTAAATTAAAACAGAACAAATCCTGAACAAGTCCCTTGGACCTGACAGTTTAGAGGTATTGAATGAATTGATTTTGATTTTTCATAATTCCAAGAAAAAAAATGGAAGATAACATTTTTTTCTATTCAAGGAAAAGGGAGGGAGAAAACAAGGATCTATGGTCAATTAGCCTGACATTAGGAGAAATGCTAAATCTATAATTTGAGATGAAGTACAAAAGCACTTGGAAAATCAAGGCAGAAAGAACCAAGTCAACACAATTTTATAAGAGGGAAACTATATATTAAAAAACTGTTAATGCCTTTTGAGGTTGTAACTAGCTGGGTAGTACAATAAAAGATTCATTAGATTAGCAACACAAGTGGACAGGGTGATAAAGAAGGTGTACCACATGCTTGCCTTCATCGATCGTGGCACCAAGTATAAAAGTTGGAAAGTCATGGTAGAACTGTATGAAACTTTGGTTGGGTCACATTTGGAGTATTGTGTGCCACACTATAGGAAGGACATGGATGGAGGCTTTGGAGTGCAGAAGTTCATCAGGATGTTGCTTGGATTGGACTTAATTTGCTATGACGAGAGGATTGGATAAAGTTAGATTGTTTTCTCTGAAGCTTGAGAAGCTGAGGGATGACCTGACAGAGGTATAGAAAAATGAAAGGCATAGGGAGGGTAGATAGTCACTTTTTCAAAGAGTGGAAATGTCAAATACTAGAGGGCATTGCTTTAAGATGAAAGAGGGAAAATTTAAAGGAGATCTGCGATACATGCTTTTTTAAACAAAGAGTGGTAGGTGCCTGGAACATGCCTCCGGGGAGGTGGTAGAAGCAGCTATGACAGCAATGTCTCAGAGGCATCAAGACAGATACGTGAACAGGCAGGGAATAGAGGAATATGGAACATATGGAATTAGATTAGATTGGCATCATGGACAGTCCAAACAAGGTGGGATGAAGGGTCTGTTCTTTTAATTTCTAAGACATGATTGAGTTCTGACAAGAGATTAAGTAAATTATCCATACTTCTTGGAATTCTTGAAACACAAAATTCGTAAGGAGCTTATTTGCTACATGTTGGGATGATATACCCCGAGTGGTGAGTCTAGAATTAGGGATTGGATATTGACTGATGAGAAATTATTTCATTAAGCTGTGACTTCAGAATTTTCTAAACAGAGGCATTGGATACTCAGATTCAAGACAGATCAGTGATTTATTTTTGCACACAAAGGGAATCACAGGAGATGTGGACAGTACTAGATAATCATGGCTATATTAGTGAATTAAAATAGCAGGCTCAAAGAGACAAACTGCTACTGCTATTTCTGATTGTAAAAGGCTAAAAACTGAAAATTAACTAAATTGTTCAAAAAAAAGGAAAACTAAATGTTCTTTGAGAGAAAATACCACGCATATCTGTTCAGGTCTACACAACTTCCTGTTCTCTGTGATTCACTCTTAACATCTTATTGATGCATTGTTTAAGAAAATCTGAAAACAAAATAGAAATTGCTAGAGTTACTCAGCATGTGAGGTGGTTATCTGTGGAGACAAATAGAGTTAACAAGTCAATAACCACCAAGGACAGCCTGGTGATCGCACATGGCTTAAAATATGAAGTCCAGAGCCTCATACAGGTGATTCAGGAATCAATGCAAATAACCTATTTAACTCCTTTCTATCAACCTGCCTACTGCAGTCAGATCTGACTAAAATTATATTTGTAATGTCTATTCATAGAACTTTACAGAATAGTTTTATCTCCAGTGTGGGTGTGGGCACTGGTGGGACAAACTAACATGTATAGCAACCCAGCACAGGGTGTGCATTAGGCATCATGAACCAGCAGTAGCTGAATTGCACACCTCCATCAACAAGAAGGCAGTAGGTCATGAATCAACAGGAAATGTAAAAGCTTACACCAAAGAAACACCAAAATATGAGGCCAAGCAATTGGAATGAGTATCAGTGGGAGGAATTTTTTTGCGATAGTGATCCTAATTCAGTAAGATTTAGCAATGTAAAAGGACAAAAATAAAACAGGAGTAAAGGTTCCAACCTGGAGTAAGGGCAATTTTAATAGACTGAATAATTTAGCAAAAGTGGAATGGAAATAGGTATTCAAAGATAAATCTGACTCAAGACAATGAAAGGCTTTAAGACAGAGACTAAAGGAGCTTGCAATAAAACAGATACCCACAAAAAGGGGTGGGAGTGCGAAATCCACAGCCTCTGATGACATGGTACAAAGGGGGTGATGTCAGGCACCTAGAACTTAACATAGCAGAAAGACTATAAGTATAGGACTGAAAGTAAAAATGAATTATGGAAAAGAGAGGATAGGTAAAAATAGTGGCAAATAAGTTCAAAGAAAATCTAAACATGTTCTATAGGTACATAAGGAGTAAGCAGATACTAACATAGGATCTATAAAGGGATAAAAAAGTAACCTGTGGAGGTGAAAAATGAAGGTAAAATTGTTCATGAGTATTTTGATGAGTATCTTTACAAAAGTGGGAATAATGCCCAAGCTGTAGTTAAGGCAAATGAGTGAGAAATCTTGGATGGGATAAACATAGTAAAAGAGGAAGTATTTAGGCTTTTACCATCTTTGAAAGTGAATATACCCCCATGGGCAAAACATAAAAGGACAGAGGAAATTATGATGGATCGGACTGCTCCGGCTATAGGAGGGGAGCCAGCAGATTAGAGGACTACTAACATAGTACTATTGTTTAAAGAGGGAGGAAAAGATCAACCAAATGATTTATCAGCCATTTAGCTTAATTTTGGTGGTGGGCAAATTATTAGAATCTATTCTTAGAGAGTGTATAAATATTAATTTAGAAACCCAAAGATTAAAATTGATTTAAGGGACGGTTGAGTCTGGCTAACTTAATTGAAATTTTTGAGAAGGTAACAAGAAGGATTAAATATAGTGTGCTGAACTTTAGCTAGACCTTTGATAAGATCCCACATGACAAGCTCTTCAAAAAAGTAAAAAAATTAATGGGATCAAGGGAAAAAGGCAAACTCGAACCAAAACTGGCTCACTAGCAGGGAGAAAAGTGCAATGGTTGATGGATTCTATTGTAAGCAGAAAACTGTTACGAGTGGAGTCCCACAGGACTCAGTACCCAATATATATTAACTATTTAAACTAAATTGTAGGGACATGACAAAGTTTCTATATCTCAGAAGGATACAACATAGTGAAAGTACAATAGAAGTAGCTATAAACTACACATCAAAGGATATGGTAATTGGGGGTGGTGTGAGGAAAGCAGAGTAATGGGCGCATGGTAATACAAGAAGGATGCACCGTAAATATCCAATCTTCAACTGTAAGCTAGTAAATGAATACAAGAAACAAAAATGTTTGTTACTGCCTTCAGCTGCAATGCCAAAATGATCCAACCGAACTCCTTGCAAAGCTACCTACACCACATACTAATTAATGTATGATTTTGCTCATTTTGTACAACATTAAGCTACTGAAAATGGGAGACAAAACTGAGCATTCTACAACAATTAAGATAAAGTTATAGAGCAATACAGCATGGATACAGGTCCTATGGCCCAACTAGTCCATGCCGACCAGATGCCCACCCAACTAGTTGCAATTTCCTGTGTTCAGCCCATAACCGTCCAAGCCCTGCCCCTGCATGTACCTATCCCAGTGCTTCTTAAATGATACTATTGTACCTGCCTCAACCACTTCCTCTGGCAGCTCATTCCATATACTCACCACCCTCTGCGTGATAAAGTTACCCCTCAGGTCCCTTTTAAATCTATCCCCTCTCACCCTAAATCTATGTCCACTAGTTTTGGACTCCCCTACTCTGGGGAAAAGACTGTTACCATCCACCTTATCTCCTGACTCTAAACCAAAGTCAGAAACGTGAAATCATCACTTGGATGTGCGTACATAACCATAGCAAAAAAAAACTGGACCCTATCCAAAATGGAACAGTTTGATTGACTGGCACCACTGGAATCAACATCCACTACCTCAGTCATATTACTCTAGTACATACAATCTATAGGATACGTAACTATGCGTAAAATTTGATCCAACAGCACTTTTCCCTACGATCTCTACCACTAGGAAGGACAAAATCAAGCAACCTTAGGAATGCCATTAACTCCTTGTGGCATTCCGAAGAATGCCTGATTCCTCAGACAAACCGATCTTTCGTAAACATCAGGCTAACATTCTGGAATATCATTGTGAATACAAGTTCACAGACTGCAGCATTTCAAGATGGTAGCTACAACTTTCACATGCAGCTAGTGTCTGGCAATAAATGCAAAACTGTAGCATTCCTGCAAATGCCTCCACACCACTTGTTTCATGATCAAAATAATTTGGGGTCCCGAACTGTCTAGCAGTGGCTTCTAATAACGTGTATAGAAGGCCATCAGTTGAGGACATGACATTAGCAGGAATGGCAGTTGAATAATGGGCATGATCAAAATTTCACAGGCAATGGATAAAATCAGCCACAAAAGTGCTGTAGGCTGTGTGGACATTCCAACTGAACTTCACATCTATACACACATACACAATTCAAAATGGAAAGAGGGTAACAATCTGCATCTGCAAAATTTTGACGTTCCTGAATTGTCTAGTAATTCAATTTTAATTAGCTTAGAAGAATAAAGTAAGAGTAGAACACAAATACAGACTTAATGATGCAAATACTGGTAGTGCGACTGGAGCTATCATTTTTCTTCATTAATTAGATGGTTACATCTCTTCAGTAAAACAAATCTGGCCACCTCAATTCACGCACATTAAGAAACACTGACAACAGGCCAATTTGGAATGACTGACAAAAGTTCACTGACCTGAAATGTTAACTCCACTTTTTGTCCACAGACATTGCCTGACCTGTTGAGTATCTCCCACATTTCCTGCTTTTACTATTAAAATAGCTGCAAGACTTCAACATAATTATCAATACATCTCAAAAGAAACTTTACTGCGTTATCACAGACTCCAACAGTTTAATACACATAATGTTCAGTACTATTTCCAACTCCTCAGATAATGAAGCAGTCCATATCGAAATGTAGCAAGACCTGGACAATATTCAGGACTGGGCTGACAGGTGACAAGTTAATAGTCACTCCATACAAGTGCCAGGCAATGATGATATTCAACAAGAGAAAATCCAGCTATCATTCCCAACATCCAATGGCATTACCATCACCAAATCCCCCACTATCAATATCCTGAAAGTTACCGATGACCAGAAACTGAACCGGAGTAGCTATGTACACAATGTGACTACAAGAGCAGGTCAGAGTCTAGGAATCCCGTGGCAAGCAACTCACCTTTTCACTCCACCATTTACAAGGCTCAGGTTAGGAGTGTGATGGATTATTTTCTACTTGCCTGGATGAATACAGCTCAAGAACACCCAAGAAGCTTGACACCATACAGGACATAGTAGCCTGTTTGATAGGGACCTCATCCACAACCATTCACTCACTCCACCACCGACGCACTGTAGCAGCATTTTGTAACATCCACAGGAGGCACTGCAGCAACTCACTTAGACAGCACCTTCCAAACTCATGACCTCTACCAGCTAGAAGGACAAGGGCAGCAAAAGCATGGGAACACCACCAGCTGGAAGCTGCCCTCCAAGCCACATGCCACCTGGAGATACACCATCTTCACTGCTGCTGGGCCAAGATCTGGGAACAGCATGGTGGTTATAACCACACCTCAAGGACTGCAACTGTCCAAGAAGGCTGCTCACCACCACTTTCTCAAAGGCAACTCGGGATGGGCAATTAAATCCTGGCTCAGCCTGCAAAGCCCACATCCCTTGAATAAATAATTTTAAAAAATGGATGTGAACACTCAGGTTAAGGACTGACTTTAACTGCATCGTGATGGGACCAGATAAAGCTGGAATTTCCTTTTGCAACAGATTTATGGAATAGAACATTGGAACTGACACTTAGCTTCTCCTGGCTGTGAAGCTACGCCCAGCAAAGTTGCCTCCTAGTATGACCACCTCTCTAGCTCAGGACATTGATGCTCTGAAAACAGAATGCAGGACAGTGTTCCACTGGAGTACTGAAAAAACTGCTGCTCTCCTTCAAATGAGGTAATTAACTACAATTGTACTGTACAACTTTTTGAATCCATTGTATTTGCATACTTCTTAGTTTAACCCAGAAAGTCAACAACCCAAAACGTTGACACTCTCTCTCTCCACAGATGTTGCCTGAACTGCTGAGTATTGCCAGCATTTTATGTTTTTGATTCTAGCATAAAAAATTGAACTTAGTAAAAAGCTAGAGATGCAGAAAAGATTCACAAGGATGTTGCCTGGATTGGAGGGCTTGAGTCATAGAGAGACTGAATAGGTTGGACCTGATTCCTCTACAGCAAAAATAGGCTGAGAGGTGATATGACAAAAGTACATAAAATTATGAGAGGCACAGATAAAGTAGATAGCCAGAATCTGCTTTTCATGCTAGGGTATTTAAAAATAGAGGGCATAGATTTAAGGTGAGAGGGATGAGATTTAAAGGGGATCTGAAGGATAATTTCTTCACAGAAAGACTAGTTCGTATCTGGAATGAGCTGGCAGAGGTGGTGGTGGCGGCGGCGGCAGCAGAAAGACTAACAACATTTAAGAGGCATCTGGACAGATATCTGAATGAGCAAGGCATAGAGGGATATGGTATTAATGCAAGTAAATAGGATTAGTATAAATAGGCATGATTGATAGTATGGACACAGTCAGCCGAAGAGCCTGTTTCTATACTGTACAACTCTGATATTCAAGAAACTTCACCTTGGCCTTGTTGTAGTTGATAATCCTCGTTAAGCTGCAACTACTATGAGAAACAACATCAGGTGGCGACACAAAATAGCTTCTGTTCTTTTCTACACAAGCATTTAGTTATCAGAGCAGTGTACTGCATTCAAATTATTTGGAGAAATACAATAAGGTTGTACTTAAAACCAACATTCAAAGGTTAACTCCTTACCTACTACAAACATGGTCTATAAGCAGAGACATTGAGTCTAGATTGCCATCTAGCTTAGTATTATGATATAGGCACCGGTCCCGCTGCAGTTCCACTGCTTGGCGCAGTAAAGTCTGTAAGCGTCGTGGAGGTAGCATTACTGTTGGGGGCAGGTACACTGGGAAAACAAAAGACAAGAATAAAAATTGATTTAACTTTTTTTTTTGATGAGTAAAGGAAACACATGAAAAAATGGATACAGGTCCTCCCTAGGTTACAACTGGGTTCCATTCCTGTGAACTGTTCATAACCCAGTTTTCAAGTTGGAAATGTGGCCGCAATCCCAATTCCCACATGGCAGAAAATGTTTGCAACCCCGCAGCAGCCGGCAAGTCTATCCCATTGATCTCCCAAATGCTTGTTCACGTGTACGGACTGTACACAAGTCAGGCTTTGAGAGCTGGGGAGGACTTGTAAAGACAAATCTGAGGCACACAACTTCATAGGTGAATGAAGGATGGATCAACGTCCCCAACCTAAATGCAATGATTTTTCAGTTCCCTACTTGATCTGATAGGGGATCATCATAACTCTGCTCGGTGCTTTTGTAACAGGGAAGCTCAGCTATGAGCATACACATAAGGAATAGCAGGAACAGGTCATTTGGCCTTTCGAGCGCACTTGTCATTCATCAAGATCCTGGCTGATCTTTTACCTCAATGCCATTTTCTTGCATTATTCATATATTTCTTGATTCTCTTAATGTCCCAAAATATCCCTTGATATCCCAAAATCTGTTTGAATTCTCAACTGAGCCTCCACAGACCTCTGGCATAAAGAATTCCAAAGATTCACCAACATCTAAGTAAAATAAATTTCTGAGTCAGTGATTGCTGATTCCATACTCCCCAGCCAGAGAAAGAATGCTCCCTGCATCTAGCCTGCTGAGACCTGAATAATTTTTTAAAAAATTCTGATGAGATTCCCACTCCTGAGAACACAGGCCTCGTTTACTCAATCATTCCCTAAAAAAAATACCATCAATAACCGATCAAGTGAACCTTTGTGGAATTCTCTCAATGACAAGTATATACTTTTTTTTTGTGTAAGCAGATCAAAATTGTATATACTACTCCAGGTGCTATGTCACCAAGGCTGTACACAATTCCAGTAAGACATCTTCATTCTTGTATACAAATCCAATCACAATAAAAGCGAAATACCACTTACCTTCCAAATTGGTTACTGATAAGATTGGTGGCTTTTAGTATTTTGTGTACAAGGATGATTAACTTTTCTTTGAATATCATCATTACCCAATCTCTCATCATTTAAAGAATGCTATGTTTTTCTGTTTTGTGGGCCAAAGTAGTTAACATATTTTTCTATGTATATTCTCATTTTTCTTATGATATAGGAGGCCATTCAGCCCATTGATTCTACACCAGTTCAGTAATCCATAAGAGTCATAAAGCATGGAACCAGTCCCTTTGGCCCAACTGGTCCATGCTGACCACGATGTCCTATCCAAGCGCATCCCATTTGTCAGTGTTTGGCTCATAACCTTCTAAACCTTTCCTATACATGTACATGTCTAACTGTCCTTTAACGTTGTTACTGTACCTGCTTCAACCACTTCTTCTGCAGCTCACTCCACATACATACCACGCTTTGTGTAGAAAAGTTGCCCCTCAAGTTCCTATTAAATCTTTCCCCTCCCACCATAAACCTATGCCCTCTAGTTCTTGTCTACCTGTGACTCCACTTTTAGGGAACCATGTACTTGAACTCGAAAGTACCTCTGTTCTACAACACTCCCCAGGGCCCTATCGTTCACTGTGAAAGTCCTACCTTGATCTGACTTTCCAAAATGCAATACCTTGCGCTTGTCTGAAGTAAACTCCATTTACCATTCCTTGGCCACTTACTCAGTTGATCAATAAACTTACTAGAGACATAGAGCAATACAACACAGATACAGGCCCTTCAGCTCAACAAGTCTATGCTGACCACGGTGCCTGCCTAGCTAGTCCCAATTTCCTGCGTTCAACCCATATCCCTCTAAGCCCCATTCCCTCCATGTACCTATACCATGAAGTGCTTTGAGAAGTTGGTCATGGCACGCATCAACTCTAGCCTACCAGACCCATTGCAATTCGCCTATCGCCGAAACAGGTCTACAGCGGATGCCACCTCCCTGGCCCTACACTCAGCTCTGGAGCATCTGGACAGTAAAGACACCTACGTTAGACTACTGTTTATTGACTACAGTTTTGCCTTCAACACAATAATCCCAAATAAACTTGTCACCAAACTCCGAGACCTAGGACTCAACACCTCCCTCTGTAACTGGATCCTTGACTTTCTAACAAACAGACCGCAATCAGTGAGGATAGGCAGCAATACCTCCGGCATGATTATTCTCAACAATGGTGCCCCACAAGGCTGTGTCCTCAGCCCTCTACTCTCCTCCCTATACACTCATGACTGTGGCCAGATTCTGCTCTAACTCCATCTACAAGAATTATGGTCACTAGAGCCAAAATGCCTCCTGACTGCCATTTCAGTTACCTGCCCTACCTTGTTCCCTAAGAGGAAGACCAGTATTGCATCCTCCTGAGTAGGGTCTTCTATATATTGATTCAGGAAACTTTCCAGGACGCATTTCATAAATTCCACCCTGTCCAGGCCCTTAACACTCTGGGTAGTCCAGTCAATGCCAGGGAAGTTAAAATCTCCCACTAATACAACCCTATTATTCTCAGTGCTCCCCAGGGACTGACCGAGTGCATTCTAGGACTTTGTGGGAGGCTAGAGGAGAGATAGTGGAGGCTCTTGGGGAGATTTTTGATTCATTGTTAGCTACTGGTGAATTTCCCAAAGACTGGAAGGTAGCTAATGTTGTTCTGTTGTTTAAGAAAGGTAACAAGGACAAGTCAGGGAACCTCAGGCCGGTCAGCCTGATGTCAGTAGTGGGGAAGTTACCAGAGGGAATTCTGAGGGACAGGATCTGCCAGCATTTGGATAGACATACAGTCTGATTAGGAGTCAGCATGGCTTTGTGCATGGAAAATCATCTAGACTTTTTTTTGAAGAGGAAACCAAAAAGGTAGATGAGGGTAGGGCAGTGGATGTTGTCTGTTTGGACTTCAACAGGGCCTTCGACAAGGTCCCTCATGGTAGGCTGGTCTGGAAGGTTCGGTCCCATGCAATCCAAGGAGAGCTAGTTATGTGGATTCAAAATTGGCTCAAGGTAGGAAGCACAGGGTGGTGGTTGAAGGTTGTTTCTCAGAATGGAGGCCAGTGACTAGTGGTCTGTCACAGGGGTTGGTGTTGGGACCTTTGTTATTTGTTATTTATATAAATGATTTGAATATAAATGCACAAGGCTTGATCGATAAGTTTGTGGATGACATGAAATTAGGGGGTGTTACTGATAGTGAAGAAGGTTATCTTAGATTACAGGGGGATCTTGATCAGTTAGGGAAGTGGGCTGAGGAATGGTAAATGGATTTCAATACAGATAAGTGTGAGGCAATGCATTTTGGAAAGTCAAACCAGCGTAGGACTTGTACTATGAATGGTGGGGACCAGGGAGTGTAATGGAACAGAGGAACCTAGGAGTACAAGTGCATAGTTTATTGAAAGTGGAGTCACTGGTAGACAGGGTGGTGTAAAAGGCATTTAGCATACTGGCCCTCATCAGTCAGGGCATTGAGTATAGTTGAGAAATTATGTTACAGTTGTATAAGTTGTTGGTGAGGCCGCACTTGGGAGTACTGTGTACAGTTTTGGTCACCGTTATAGGAAAGATGTGGTTAAACAGGAAAGAGTGCAGGAAAGATTTACGAGGATGTTGCCAGGACTAGAGGGCCTGAGTTACAGGGAGAGGCTGGCCGGCCAAGCTAGGTCTTTATTCCTTGGAATGTAGGAGAATGAGGGGTGATCTTATAGAGGTTTATAAAATCATGAAGGGCATAGATAAGGTGGATGGGTAGCAGTCCTTTCCCCAGGGTACAGGAGTCCAAAACTAGGGGACATAGATTTAGGGTGAGATGGGAATGATTTAAAAGGGACTTGAGGGACAGCTTTTTCATGCAGAGGGTGGTGAGTATATGGAACGAGCTGCCAGAGGAAGTGGTTGAGGCAGGTCCAATAGCGTCATTTAAGCACTTAGACAGGTACATGCAGGGGCGGGGCTTAGAGGGATATGTGCCGAACGCAGGAAATTGAGACTAGATAGGTGGGCACCATGGTCGGAATGCACTGGTTGGGCCGAAGGGCCTGCATCCATGCTGTATGACTCCAGAGCACTATAACAGTGATAAGCATTGAACCCAGGTCACCAGAACTGTGAGCCAGCATTCCTACCAAGAATCGGTAAGCTACATAGCTACATGCCATACCTATCTTGTGAGATAACCATAGTAGAAATTTATAAATAACTGATTCAGGGTTTCAACCCAAAACGTTGACAATTCCTCCTCCCACCGCATCCCCACCCACCACACGTTGTTCCAGATTCTAGCACCTGCAGTCCCTTGTGTTTCTGCTCTTTCATCTTTTCTGTTTGCTCATCTCCCACAATTAGAGCTCTACAAACATGCCCTGCAACAACTCTCCCAATATGAAAATGCCAGATGACCTTTAGTTGTTTGCATGACAGCACTTAACTGAAGGTGATCCAGTCTGTTTGTGTACATGGCTGCATCCCACCATTTCACAAAACAACTCATTAGAACACCATAAGATATTTATTAGTCACATGTACATCGAAACATACAGCGAAATGCGTCTTTTTGCGTTATTGAGAATGTACTGGGGGCAGCCCACAAGTGTCACCACTCTTCCAGCGCCAACATAGCATGCCCACACCTGTACGTCTTTGGAATGTGGGAGGAAGCCGGAGGACCCAGAGGAAACCCACTCAGACACAGGGAGAATGTACAAACTCCTTGCATCATATCACTAGTGACAAATGCAAGCAAATAACTCTCAATATCATAATCATTATTACTTTATAACTACCGCTAAGGCTCAAAGGCTCTTATAAACTTTTTGATTAGTCTGCCTGGCATCATTTACTTTTTTGTTGAAAAACAGAACGGACTTACTTTGAAGCTTGTCAAGTAATTTTGATCGTGAAACTGTTCCTTTTCCTTCCCACTCTGCCTTTGCCCTCAGGTCATCTGTATGACTGCACATGAGATACCTGTAAGATTAGAAATGACCTTTAAGCAAGCATACAGAAAATTATAATTGGCAGAATAAAAGGACTCCACAGAAATTTGAACTAAAATTCAATTCTGCTACTGGAGTAAGATTCTCCAAGTACCAGCAGCACTCTGATACAAGTATCGAGAATCTATTTGATTTAAAAGCAGGTATCATCTTTGGCTTTCATCTTGTCCCTAGTAGACACCAATATCATCTACGGGAATGGATTTTTACAAAATCAGGCTATGTACTTACCTACAGGCCCTATTGGGAGCCCCAATCCATTCCACCCTCAGCATTATTTTGAATATTTGGATTATGGAAATAAAGCAATTAAACACTGGCTCAGTACGGACCCCACTTTTACTGAAAAGGCTGGATGGAAGGGAGACAGCAATTTGGTTAAGGACTTGCTCATATGTCAAAGTCAGAAGCACTGACAGACGTCAGAGCACACCTCATTTAAAGAGTAATAGCAGAAAACTATATGTCATTCTATTGAGCAGCAAGAAGGAAACCTCTATGAATGGGCTGGAATACATATTCCCAGTTCTGACAAAGGGTCATTGCTGAAATGTTACCTCTATTTCTCTTCCCACTGATGCTGCCCGACCTGCTGGGTATTTCCAGCATCTTGTGTTTATTTCAGATTTTCTGCATCTGGAGATTTTTGATTTTTTACCACTATCGTAGTGAACAGAACCATAAGAAAATACTTTACGAAGCTTCAAGTTTATCAAGGCTCACATCCCAACAGTTTCTCATGCAAGAACTATTTTTAGACTTATCATGATGCATCTTAAGGACATTTAATTTTCCTTTTTTTGCTCCTCTACCAGAACCTCAAAATCACTCAGCTTAATCCTAGAAAATTAACGCGAGAAGGAGGTCAATGTGTCTGTGACAGTTGAAACATACACAGCCTGATTCCACTGTCCAGCACTAGCTCTGTAGATTGTCATGACTCAACTATATATCCAACAATGTTTAAAATTTGATGATAGTTTCTGTCCCCACCACCCTGAGACAGTGAGGTCCAGAACCTCTGAGTGAAAATAAAATTTCATTACTCCCCTAATACCTCGAATGATTAATTCAAATATATAACCCTGCCTTTTGATCCCTCCACCAAGGGAAGTAGATCTTTTTCTATTTACTCTACCTTGCATCCTATGAGCTTTCACTTTTTTTTAAAAACATGCTTGTCTTGTGAGATCTTGTCAAAATCCTCGTTAAAATGCATGCTGAATACTTGCTACCTCTTCAAAAAACCTCAATCAATTGTCAAACATGACTTTCCCTTAAATGCAGGTTGGCTGATTAAAAATCTTGATGTTTCGGCTTTACTATCTTGCTACAAAGATCAGAAAATTAGAAATGCTGTTCTTTACATTAAAGTTAATGAAAGTGAGGAAGAATCTAAGGGTGGGATTAAAAGCATGACAGACAGGGCTTTAAATTATTTTTAGAAGCCGTGGTGGCAACCACTAACGATAGGAGAACATTACAAATTTGTCACTGGCAGCAATGTCACGTATACCAACCAGAAGAGACCACTGCAGAGGTCCACAAATTACCCACTCTGGGGTGAAACCATCCCAAAGCATCCAAAAACACATAGCATTTGCACATGAAGATTCTCTGCTCGACTTTCCTACATACCCACTCAGGATGTGTATTCGCTCTGTGTTGTACTTCAAGGGAGTCAGTTCACAACGCAGGACCTGAAGGGCTTCTAGAACCTTGCCATCTTCCAGATATTCCAAGTACTTCTGCTGCAGCAGTAAGAACTTCATTTTCTAGAAGAAAAAGATATTTGACATGAAAGAATAAAGATCAGATATTTCACAATTTACTACCTGCAAATTAAAATTAGTGAATTTTGATTAAAAAATCATATTCCTTTACAACACAGCAGTCAGCCATTTGGCCCATTCAAGTCTATCTTGGCTCTCAGAGTTTCCAATTTGCCCACCTATCTCCCCTATAACCTATTCCCTCACACATGCTTGTTAACAATTTCCTGAGTCTCCTACTACCTACCTACAATAGGAGCAATTTACAGAAGCCAACTAACCTAACAACTAGCCTATCTTTGTGATGTGGAAGGAAATCAAAGCTCCCTGGGGAAACCCAGACTGCCACAAGAAAAACTTGCAAACTCCACACAGAAAGCACCCAAGATCAGGTTCAGAACCACATCACCGGCTGTGAGACAGCTGCACTACCTGCAGCACCACTATGCTGCCACAAGTTAAACCCAAGTCAATTCCCTTCAGGAATTCCCTTTTTCCATGCAGTCATTTTTAGGGTTAGAAGTACTTGAAGATAAAGTGTAAAAATCACAGAAAATATTCAACTATTTTATCTCAGTGGTACACTTTCATCATTGCTTAATGTCACTGCATCAAAATCCTGACACTGACCATGTATCACCCTCGATACAAGGACAATCAACTTTTACCTTCATGCATTATACCTCTATTCACAATGTGTACAATTGTACCAATGTACTTTTGTAGTTTTCCATTATCAGCTGATGGGAGCCACTATTACGTCATCAATGTAAAACAACTTGGTGCCAGGTAGAGCTCCTATCTTTAGGACTATAGATAGTCTGCCAAATGGATGACAGTGGTTATGATAGTGAACCTAGAGGCCTGACCATAATCTAGAAATGCAAGATCAAGTCCCACTATGAGTTCATGATTAAAAACAAATGAAAATACCCAGTGACAGGCAGCTTGTATGGAGAGAGAGAAAAAGAATTAACATTTGAGGTCAATGGCCTTCTTCAAAGCTGGGAAAGATTTAGAAAACAGGTATGTTTATACTGCAGAGAAAGGGGAACCTTACAGCAACTGCTGTGTCTGTATCTCAGTTCCAGCAGGTTCCTTTTTCTCTCCTATCTTGATTTACACCTCATCCAAACAAATTAGCTGCCATTTACAAGCCTTCAGTTCCTATTCCTAGTCACACAATGTCATCCATCTTCTCTTGGCCTTAATGCCATCAGACAATTCCTTTGTTCTCTCATATTCCATAACGCTCCCACTACTGCCCTGCCCCTCTGTAGGTTTAAAAATGCTTGCTTTCTAAATTCCAGTTCTGAACAATGATCATTGACTTAAAACATTAACTATTTCTCTCTCCACAGATGCTGCCTGACATGACAAATATTTTTAGCATTTTATTATTTTAGACTTTTAATGTCTGTAGCTTTTTGCCTTTTGACAA
The DNA here is from genome assembly GCF_009764475.1 of Pristis pectinata. Taxonomy (NCBI): domain Eukaryota; kingdom Metazoa; phylum Chordata; class Chondrichthyes; order Rhinopristiformes; family Pristidae; genus Pristis; species Pristis pectinata. The sequence goes on along the minus strand of NC_067414.1, from coordinate 100,431,658 downwards.
GAATTTGACTCCAATTAATTAGACATATTGAGAAAAATGCTAATAGAAGTTAACATAAAGCACAATTTGTTGCTAAAAATAAATCAGGTCCATATGCAACTCTAGATACTTTTGATTGATTCTTAACAAAATTAGGTAGTGTTTTGTGCCTAGCAACGTTATGCATTTATTCAATGACAGGATGTAAACCTATTTATTTTCCATCCATAATTGCCATCAAGGTGGTGGTGATGAGCTGCCTTCTAGAACCAAAGTCCTCCGGTGAAGTTATGAGATAGCCAGGATTTAGACCTAGCAACAATGAAGGAACAGCGATATATTTCCAAATTAAGATGGAAAAGAATTAGTAAGTGGCAACATTCATATTCCTGGGTGCCTGATGCCTGTGAGCTTCCGTTGAAGAGGTTGTCGGTTGAGAGGAGCTTTTGAAGTAACCTTGGCAAGTAACTGTGGTGCAAGAGGTGGGGGAGTTGCATTACTGATTAGGGAAAACACAACAGCAGTATTAGATGGGACATCCTGGAGGGATCAGCCAATGAGGCCACATGGGTATAATTTAGGAATAACAGAGGAGTGATCACTTTGCTGGGGTTACACGATAGACCTCGCAATAGTCCGCGGAAACTAGAGGAATAAACTTCTAAGCAAATCACAGGAAGGTGCAAGACCAATAGGGTTATAGCAGAGGGGTATTTTAACTTTCCTAATATTGACTGGATTGTCTTATTGCAAGGGGCTTAGATGGGGCAGATTTCGTCAAGTGCATCCAGAAAGTCTTTTTGAGACAACATGTGGAGAGTCCTACTACTGACAAGGCAGTACTCAACCTTATCTTAGGAAATGAAACTGGGCAGAGGTTTGAAGTGTTCGTGGGGAGCAATTTGGAACAGTGACCAATTCTGTATGTTTCAAGGAAGTTATGGAGATATGGTTGGTCCTCAAGTTAAGGTTTTGAATTGGGGGAAGGCCGATTTCCATAGTGTAAGAGAGGTTCGAGCAACAAGTAGATTGGGATCAGATGCATGTGGGTAAAATGACAGCTGACAACTATGAGTCTTTTAAAAGAGAATTACTAAGAGTTCAGGGCTAGCACGTTCATGCCAGGTGAAAGGCAAAGATGGCATGATTGGGGAACTGTGGAAGACAAAGGATATTGAAAGTTTGATTAGGAGAAAAAGGAAATATATGGCTGGTATAGGCAAGGTGGTAGAGGCAGGTACAATCACAGTTTAAAAATCATTTGGACAGGTACATGGATAGAAAAGGAATAGAGGGATATGGGCCAAATGCATGAAGATGGGATTAGCTTAGAAGGCATAGATGAGTCAGGCTGAAGGGCCTGTTTCCATGCTATACAACTCCATGACTCTGATTTAATTCCTGCACACCACATTAAGGTCACACTTATCCATAGAACAGTACAGCACAGAACAGGCCCTTCGGCCCACAACATTATGGCGACACAGCTAATCCCTCCTACCCACAGAATGCCCATATCCCTCTATTTTCCTCTCATTCAATTGCCCATCCAAGCCCCTCTTAAAAGCCCACAATGAATTTGCCTCCACCACCCTATCAGGCAATGCATTCCAGGCATCCACCACTTTGAGTAAAAAAAAAACTTACCCCTCACTCCTCTTTTGAATCTACCCTCTCACCTTAAATGTATGCCCTCTGGTATTGGATCACTCAGTAATGGGAAAAAGATATTGCTTGTCTACTCTATGCCCCTCATAATTGCCCTTAAGAAAGTTCAGATGCACGAGGTCAGTGGAGGATTGGCAGGTGCAAGTAAATCACTACTTCACCTGGAAGAAGGGAAAAGTGATGAAGTGTCTTGGGCAGGGTAATGGTTGGGAGAGAGGGAAGAGTCAACCAGGAAATCTAAATTCCCTTCGGAATTCTGGGAGGGGAAGGTGAAGGAAATAGACAAGATGTGGTCAAGGGCTCTGTCAACCATGGTGCAGGAGAAGCCATGGATCAGGAAGGAAGGAAGGCTTTCCAGAGACACCTGTATGGAAGGTCTCATCATGGCATCAAATATAAAAACAAAGTGAATTCCTGTGTCCTCTTTATAACTGCACACATTTCATTGCCTTTGTTAATACTCTCTCTAAATGCCATTTGTTAATCTATCAACTGGATGACTCCATTTTAATTGCTGCTATCCTTTCTAATACTCCCTAGTAATTTTTAATCCATCCCAAATTTCAACTGTACATTCCTTTGCCGAGACAGCAGGAGCATCTTTTCCTTAGTTTAAATTGATATTGTTACTCATTTATTATTTCAACCATGCACTCTTCTCCATTAGTAGATTTCTTACTTTGGTCTCTGACCTCACCTCTCGCAACCCTTTTCCTGTTTACATGTCCATAAAATACTTTTCAATTCTTTTACTACATACCTTTTCTCATGCTCTCTCTTTGCCTCCATTTCCATCCTTTTTTCCCTGTAACTTTCTGTAATTAGACTGGTTCTCACCACCACGTGTTAACCATTTGGCATCTCTCACATGCTCCTTTTTCTCTGCTCTATTCTCCATTTTTGGCTGACTCCCCCTCCTCGTGGAAACATCCAAACTGCAGCTAAAATACCTCCACTTCAGAGACCTCCAACTTTCCCCAATTAGTTTTGCCTGTCAAACTTCGATTGCAATTTATCTGCCCATGTCTGTTCTCAGCACACCCAAAACTGGCCCTTCAAGAATTGACTATTTTTACTGTGTATTAGTATTTATCCTTTTCCATAACCAGTCAAGACCAGGTACAATGATTTCCATTTTCTTGATCTTCCTTCAATGACACTTGCTCCAACCAGTCTGGCTCATGTTCAGAATCATGCCCAGCAATGCCATATTCCTGTTGGGCCAGATACATACTAACCACAAAAGATTTCCTAAACACGCTTCAGAAACCATTCCCCTACTTTACCCAAGGTTGTTCTTTCCCAGACTACATTAGAGAAGTGATAATGAGGGACTTAAATTATTCTATTGCTTTTGTAATTTCCCTCTAAATTTTCTCAGTGTCCGTCATAATATTTGGTGGCCTATAGAAGAATCCCAGGTGTGCAATTGCAACTTGATTGTTGCTTTACTCCAACCAAAGAGATTCTGTTCTTCATTGTGCCAGGGCATCCTCTCTCACTCTGGCACTGGAATATTCCCCCTAATTAAGGGAATCAAGGGATGTGAGATTAGTACAGCAAAGGGGCACTGACGTGAAAGATGAGCCACAATCTTAAGTAATAACAGAGCAGACACAAAGAATCAAATGCAGTACATCCTGCTTTTATTTAAGTTCTCGCTATTACCACTATCCCTCCTCTTCTCTTCCACATCTTTTCATCTTGCATCCAACATTTAAAAGCCATTCCTGCCCTTTTACCACCATGACCTCAATCCCACATGATTAACTGCACTTGCAGCTCACTAAACTTGTTTAATTATTTTTGCATTTACATACAAATCAAGCAAGCAAAAGTAATTTGCAGCTGAGATCATAGAACAAGTTAGGAGGCAAGAAACTGCAGATGTTGGAACCTGGAGCAACACAAAAGGCACTGGAGGAACTCAACAGGTCAGGCAACATCTATGGAGGGAAATGGACAGTCATCGTTTTGAGTTGAGACCCTTCATTTAGACCCTGAACACAGAATGAGTTGCTTTGGGCCTGTGTAATGACACAGGGCTAATTTGTAATGTCATAGTAAGGAATCCTTAGTGAAATGTGACAGAATTCTTTAATCAGTTCAAAATAGTTGTAGATCAGTTTAAGTTAAAGCCAATTATGTAGACAGGAGTACATCTTGGCTAAGGTGTATTAGAAAATATTAAATGCCTATTCATTGGCAAACCATTTAAAAGAAAACTTAAAATTCTCAACAAAAATGCATTCCAGTGAGAAGTAAAACATCTGCAGGAAAACAGTCCGATCATGGCTAACTAAGGAGGTGGCAGATAGTTTTAAATTAATTTACGATGTATTGCAAAGAAAGATAGTAAGCCTGACAAATGCAGTTTTATAAAGCAGTAACAAATGACCTAAATGTCTGATTGAGGTAGAACACAGAATTATGCCACAGAAGGCCATTCAGCTCAAGTCTTACCCCACAGCCCTGCATATTCTTCTCTATCCAATTTCCTTCTGAAGGAAGATTGATTCTGCTTTCACCACCCCTTCAGGCAGTGAAGTCCAAATTATAATTGCTCTCTGCATAAAAAGGTTTTCCCATGCATTCCCCATGTATGTATTGTCCAAAATGTTCAACCTTTGCCTCAGTTGTTGAACCAGTGGGGGAAGTTTCCCTCTACTTAAAAATAGAGTATTGCTTTCATTGAGCTAATGACATGACAAGTTACAGTGAATAAAGAAATGGCTCATCTACTTTCATTGCAGAAATGGAGGGGAACCAAATCTCTGATGATTAATATCACTAAAGAGGAAGTAGTGAAGAGACCAAAGACTAAAAGCTGATAAATCCTACCACTATTCAAAAGGAAGTAGGTAAAGGGCATTAGATCAGTTAACCTGACTCTTCATAATGAACAGGTCAAGAACCAAAATCCATTGTTATGTATCTAGTTATAGGTAAACTATAAAAGGTCATAACATGACTAGGGAGTTGGTGAAATTCAAGAGTATTTAAAAATATGGCTAGTAGGATAGATAATGGGAAATCACTGAATGCAGTATATCTGGATTTTCAAAGGCTTAAGGTTGTTAAATAATAGGGAACACAGGATTAAGGTAACACATGAGCAATGACATTAGCTAAGAACAGTGAAGTTCAAACAGGTCTTTTTCAGATGGCAAGCTCTTATTATGGTGCACCAGAGATCAGCACTCCGCTCAGTTTTCACAGTTTAAATTAATGATTTAGATTTAGCGTGATGCATCTTTGCTTATACAAAGCTAGGTGGGAAAATAAGCTTAGACCATAAAGTCTGTAAAAATAAACGGATAGATTGAGTGGACAAGATGGAATATAATGTGGGGAAAATATATATACAAGCATTGGGCAGGAAGAACAGAAAGACTTTTCAAAAGTGAGCAACTTATAAATGTTGGTGCAGAGGGTTTTATACTTACTCAAGGTGCAAAAACCACACAGTACAGCAAACAATCCGTAATACGTCAACCCTTAATGTAAAAAGATTGGAGTACCAAAGTCAGGCTGCTTCCTGAGGTAAAGGTCTTTGGTGAGACCTCATTTGGAACATTACCCCTACTTAACAGGATAAATTTGCTCTGAGGTTCATTATTGCAGATTAACCAAATTGATTCCTTGGATGAGGGGGTTGGTCTATGAAAAGAGATAGAGATAGATCACCCTATGTTCTTTGGAGATAGAAAAAGTGCTCTCTCTGTGGTTTACAAGATTCTGAGAGAGTTGACAGGGTATCAGCAGAGATGCTGTGTCCTCTAGCTAGAAAGTCCAGAACTACAGGACAGTCTCAGGATAAGGGGTTGGCCATTTAGGACTGAGATTGAGGAAAACAACATGGATAAAATTGTAAATCTTTGGAACTGTCTAATTTGAAGCCTTTTTATGCACACTATATTTAAGGTTGATGGGATTTTTGGATACAACAGAATGCAAGGATAAGGCATCAGGTGGAAAAGTGAACTTGAAGCACATGATCTGTGAATTTTCTGAATGGCAGAACACATTTGGTGGTCTATGCCTACTAATGTTTTTATATGCAGAACTGAGTGAACATTTCAATTTCTGTAAAGTTGGCAAGGAAATTGTTTGCATGAATTTCATCAGCTGTTGGCCAAAAGCCTTACATTTCATACAATAGTTGACATTGAAATGCCAGTCAATACAAAATGTTAATCAAAATATATTAAAAGCTGTACAATATTGTGTCGTGTTTGTTTTACCATGAATTGCAATAGACTGGCTCCCCAGTAGTTCAACTAGGTTATGTTAGCACACCTGGTTTATAGTCCACCCACTTGTGATGGTGCCATAATTGTTCTGACAACCAGCTTCAATTCAATAGAACCCTTTGTCATTTTAGAGTCATAATCATACAGCATAGAAGCAGGTCCTTCAGCTCAGACTCCAGGCCAACAATCACCTATTTAAACTTATCCTACATTAATACCATTTTTATTTTGTTTAATCTCTCCACATTCTACCACCCAAGGGCAATTTACAATGGCCAATTAATCTACCAACCAGCACACCTTTAGGACATGGGAGGGAACCAGAGCACTAGGGGGAAACCCATACAGTCACAGGGAGAACATGCAAATTCCATACGGGAAGCACTAGAGGTCAGGATCGAATCTGGGTCTTTATCACTGTGAGGCAGCAGCTCTACTAGCTGTGTCACAAAGAAACAAGCTGGGGACATAAGTTTTCAAAAAGTAAAATGTAGTGGTTCTACACAAATTGCCCCACCCACACCTGTGTCCTAGCAACTCCCAGATTGTACTTGGTCAATAAAGAATAGCAAGACGCATTTTATTTTGCAGCTTTTATTATCTCAGGACATCTCAATGATCTTCACAAGCAATGGTCTAATTTCAAAGTGCAGCCATTGTTGTAAAGTAGAAAACCAGTCAAATTGTTCTTAGGGTTTGCTGTGCACAATAATGTACCACAACCCATAAACAGGCTACTTGACCCAATCTATGTTGGCACCTTTGCTCTACTTCAACCTCTTCCCATCCTTCCTCATCCACTTCTTCAGCAGAAACGAATAGATCACTGAGAATAGCTACACTCTCCTCTGACTTTTCAGCTTCCAATTCCAACTTGCACCAGGCTGAGAGTTTAGGAGTCAAGTGGATTTGAATGGTCATCAATGCACACATTTTGACAACACAACTGGTAGATAGCATTACTTGGCTAGAGACAGATTCTTCTGGAATGATCACCAGGATTATGACTAAATGCAGTGGGAAACATTTCCCTTCACTGTATTCACTGCTTTCAATCATGTAGAATGTCACAGAGGCAAGACATGACAGGGTCAGACTATAAAATTACACCATACATGGATATCAATAAATGCAGATGATGCTGAAAATTGATAAAGTGTTGGAGATACCAGGACTTTGGGCAGCATCTGTGAAGAGAGAAATGGTTAATGTTTCAGGTCAATAACCTTTCATTAGAGCTGGAAAAGTGAGAAATCATGCACGTTTAGGTTGCAGAAAAGGGAGGATGAGGGATGGAAAAAACAAAGGGATTGTCTGTAATAAGGTGGAGAACAAGATTGTACAAATAACTGCTTATTTCAGTTGATGTCTTGGAGAGATGAGCAAGGTCAGTAGAGAGAAAAAAAACATGCTGGAACTGTTAGGTGCAGAACACAGCAATTTATTGAAATCTGAAATAGAATGCTTGAAATACTCAGATCAGGTGGCATCTGTGAATATATTGTTACAAGTAAGTGACCTTGCATTAGAACTGGCCAAATCATAATCCGTCTGGAGACAAATGAAGTTAATATTTACAAATTATAATTCCTGTACACAATTCCAATGTGCATTGTCAATTACATATTAAAAACCCAACCCAAAAGAACAGAGTATTCTGTTAACCTGAAATAGTGAAAGAATTCCAAGTATATAACTCTTTAATATACAAGTTCTTTCAGTACCACTGACAATGTAATATGCAATATTATGATTTTCCTGAAGCACTTTCACAGTAGCAAAGCACAAGGCAAAAGAAAACACTTAAGTGGGGGAAAAAATCAGGTGGTAAAACATTATCCCCAACTGGGGTTCACTCTATATTGTAGATTCCTTTTTCTTGAAAATTGGACTAATTTGGAAAGAGTCCCATTCCAACTTAGTCTTTGAATATTCTGACCTGAAATAGGCAAAGTTACGAATTAGTTCTCAATTGTTACTCACATTCTGCTATTTCACTGATGCAGATCAAATCCAACCCTGTCAAATACTAATTTGGCAAGGGAGAAGGAATACAATAGGGGGAAGGAACAAAGCAAACTTAAGTCTCCAGGCATATAGGAGGAATGCAAGGCTGGATGGCATCTATTTTAATGCAAGGATTCTGATAAGGCTTATGAACCAAAAGGAGGTGAAAAACATAGAAATATGATAGTTTTATCAAAGAGATATGGTGTTAGACAGGACTAACACCGCCGTATTAATCAACAAGTCCTTTACTGCAAAAGGAATGGAAGATATCCTAGAAGGTTAAACAAAAGAGGCTATATGGCCCAAGCTTAGAAACAGAAAAGGGGTAATCAGAGGGATGCAAACAGGTCTCTAAACAGTCAATGGGAGATAGAGGAATAAATGTAGACAAATCACAAAATGCAAAAATAATAGGGTAATATTAGCAGCAGATTTCAACTTCTCCAATACTAACTGGGATTGCCTTAATGTGAAAGCCTTAGATGTTATGGAAATTTTCAAAGTGAGTCAAGGAGACTTTTCAAATAGTGCACAGATAAATCGTTGGAAAGCTTGGGCAGTTCTGAATCTAACCTTTGGGAATGGAGCCAAGCAAGTGGAGGGAGAGTCAATAAAAGAACATTTTGAAGATAGTGTCCACAATTCTCAAGTTTTAATGTTGTTATGGAGAAGGACAAGATGGACCAGAAATTAGGGTCCCAAATTGGGGAAGGCTGAATTCAATACAAGACAGAACATGGCAAAAATAAACTGGGAGAAGCTACTTGTCAGCAAGTCTATTGGTGATCAATTGGAGATGCTCAAAAATGAAACAGCAAGTGTTCAAGGCCAGCAAGGTCATTAAGTAGATCAACCCTAGATGTCAAGGGACAGAGGATCAGATAAAGTGTTGGCAGCTACTTAAAAATATAATTAAGAGGGAAAAGGGAGCACAAAATGGCAATGGCAGACAAGATCAAGGAAAATCCCAAACCATATCCATACCAGTTCCAACTATATCAAGGCCAAAAGGGTAACCAGGGAAAGAGTAAAGCCCATTAGGGAACAAAGTGGCAATCTATGCTAGAGTCAGAGGATACAGGCAAGGACTTAAATGAATGCTCCTCTTCTCTATTCTCTGAGGATACTGTAGTTGGAGAATTCAGGGAGGGGCCAGTGAACTTCTAGAACAAATCATCAGAGAGAGAGTATGTCATAGCAGAGTTAAAGGATGATAAATCCCCAGGACCTGATGGGATGTACCACAGCGTATTTTGGGAGGTAAAGGGGATTGCTGGGGCTGTGACAAAAATTTTCATGTCTTTTCTGGCCATACTGGAGATCTGCAAATGTGGTACCTTTATTCAGTTGCATTACTGGATAAATGCCAAGCGTGCTGACAAGATTAATCTGCTTGTGGAGGGACTGGGATGATCATCATGAATTTAACAGGAGGCCCTATCTAACTAATTTGATTGAGTGCTTTGTGATAGGAGGCAGAGGGCAATGGTGAAGAGCTGCTTTGCAATTGAAAGCCTGTGACCAGTAACATATAGCAGGAATCAGTTGCTGAGACCCTTGCTAATTGTTATATACATTAACAATCTGATGAATGGAGGAATGATTAGTAAGTTTGCAGATGACACAGATTGTTGTAGATAGTGAGAAGGTTCTAGAAAAATACAAGTTGATAGGATGGGCAGAGAAATGGCAGATGGAATTTATTCCTGAAAAATGCAAGGTTCAATAAGGCTAGGTTATACACTATACATGGTAGGACCCCAGGAAGTACTAAAGAACAGAGGGGTCTTGGTGTACATGTCCAAGGATCCTTGACCATGTAGGTAGTTAGAAAACTTAATTAGCTGGAGCACAGAATACAAGAGCAAGGAGGTTATGCTGCAACTATACAAAGATAAATTAGGCCTTGGATGGAATGCTACGATTTTCTAGTCACCACACTATAGGAAGGAAGTAATTACACAAGAGAAGATGCAGAGGACATTCACCAGGATATTGGCTAGGATAGAGCATTTCAGCTGAGAGACTAATGTGTTGGGTTTATTTTCTTTGGAGCAGGGGCAGGGAATGACCTGATTGAAGAATACAAAATATGAGCAGCATAAATATGGCAGATAATTAGAAGCTTCACTCTTAACAGAGGTGCCTATGACCAAAGGGTGTAGATTTAAGATAAGGAGCAAGACATCTAAGAGTTTTGAGGAAGAATATTTTTTTCATCTAGGCTGGGTGAAATCTGGAATCTATTGCCTGAAAGGTGGAGGCAGGTACTGTCACAACATTTACAAGCATTTTGCTGAGCACTTGAAGTGGGATGGCATGGAAAGCCACAGGCCAGGTGCTAGAAAATGGAATCAGTAAGATAGATGCTTGATGGCATGGACGCTGGGCTGAAGGTTCTCTTTCCATGCTGTATGACTAAAGCTGATAAGAGTGAGGTTTAATGATAATCTCAATAACTATTAAGCAGAAATCATGGAGAAATAGATCTTCCAAAGGGAGTGCAAGTTTTACAAAGATCTCTTTTTGAACTGTTAGCTAAATAATTCTCAGATTAGGAGAGTAGAGAACGGGCTTCAGTTCTAGTGTTTAAATGCAACCCAATGATTTCTGTTGGAAATCCATATTCATGAACATCAAGGTAAGAATAAGATCTAGATGTGGCAACTTAGCTCACTCACAGAAGACGGCCTCCAGGACGAAAAAAATGGAAGGGTGCCAGACCACAGTCCATATCCCATATCCCAGCAGGAATTAGAGGTTTAGGAAAGGAAGCAAGACAGGAAGTAGCTGGAAGTCCCCCAAAGCCCAACTTGCATCTCCATTCACCACTTATGCCATTAATATCACAACCTGAGTCACATGCAAAAATAACATCTTATTTTGCATGTATCCTGCAAACAAAAATATTTGCTATAGGTGCAAAGGAGGTTCCTGAGAGGACCTATTTACACATTACATCAAACCAGACTACAACATTTAAAAGTTGCCATTTTGTTTAATTTAAGGTCAGTTATAGATTCTAAATTCTCAATGATCAATATCTAGACCTCTAACAAAAACACTTACACCAGCTAAAACATACAAGTTAGCAGTGGGAGGCCATCATTTCCTCCATCATCCAATAAGATCATGGTTGATTTGACTTTAAGCTCAAATCTGCATTCCTGCCTGTTTGCAATGATGCTTCACCCATTTGCTTATCAAGTATTTGCCTTAAAAATATTCATCACGTTTTCAGGAAAACTTCAGACTCAGTCCTCAAAAGAACTGCATCATTCACGTCTTAAATGGATGACCCTTCAGTAGTCCAGCTGCAATATGCAGATGTTTACATTTGCAAATGCTTGGACTGAATTCCAAGCCATTGTCTACTTTTTTCCAATGAAACATTACATTCAATATCCACAAGACAAAGACCCTCCATTAATCTGCCTCTGCTGTACAATACTGCCCTCTTACAATCACAGTGACACTCTGGAAAACAGACTACTTTCCATACCTCACGAGCCATCATTCTGTGAAGGCAGACATCAGTAATGAAATTCACCATCACCTTCAATGCATCAACACTGCCTGTGGTCAACTGAGAAAAAACGGCAAAAAATCAAGACCTCACTCCTGGCACATCTACCAGAAAGCATTGATTCCTATTGTGCCATATTCTTCCGAGCCCTTGACTATCTACCATTGGCACCCTGAAGCACTGGAACGATGTCACCAATGCTGCTGCTATGAAATCCACCAAATTCACTAGGAGGATAAGTAAACCCAAGTCAGTGTCTATCTCATGTCAAACCCTTATCACTGGCACCTTAGTTACACTCAGCAGTTTCAGGGCAGCCCACATAATTTGCATTCCAAACACTAGACATCCATACATTCTATTCCAAGCTTTGCCATGGAAAGAGATTACCAGGTGGACAAATTATTCAGTGTGCTCAATGTCTGCTTTAACATATGGAATATATCCACCAACTCTTTGGGAATCTACTACCACTTAAAGTGTAAGATTGCTTGGGGCAATATTGAAAACCTGAGGCCATACATCACAACACAGAAGCACTATATAAATGGTGGAAGTACTGCAGCACCTCAAACTGCCCATCAGCCCTGTTGGGCATCTTCAGCCCTATCTGTGGAAAAGTCCTTGATTCCCATATTGATGAAACAAGACATTGAAGATGGAACGTAGAGTGGGAGAGTGGTGGGAGGAAGGAGGATGACCGTTCCTCAGTGTAGTTCCCTAGGTATGATCAATGACCTCATTGATGAAGCAGCTGAAAATGATTGTAGCAGCATAGGTCATACAACTCAATGAGTACATACACACTCTACAAGAATAAACCAAGTCTAATTTCTCATTCCCTCAGCTCTACAAATAATTCCTTTTCAGATACTTACGACACAGGAGGCCTTTTGGCCCATTGGATCCATGCTGGTTGCCAGGGAAGCAAGTCTATTAATCCTATTTCCTTTCTTCTTACTTCCCTGTACCATTGCAAATTATTCTCTGTCAGTCATGCCTAACAACTCAATTCTTTGTGCCATTATCTTGTAGTTGTCAATATATCTATCCATCTTTCGAATGTGGAAGGAAAACAGCACTCAAAGGAAACTCACATAGTCATGGAGAGAATGTGTAAACCTCACATGGACAGCACCCGTAGTCAGAAGCAAACTAGGGTCCCTGGTCCTGTGAGACAGCAGCACTAACTTTATGCAACTACTCCAGCTCCCTTTTGAACTTTAAATCCAATACAACTCTGGTCATGCATCCAAGAACACAATGACTTGGTAAAAAAAATTTCCTTCCTCATGTCACCTTTAGTTCATCCAGCTGAAAAACACCATCATTCAGAATCAATTTATTATCACTGACATGTCGTGAAATTTGATGTTTTGCAGCAGCAGTACAGTGCAAGACATAAAAATCACTACAAGTTACCAAAAAATAAATTAGTGCAAAAGAGGAATAATGGGCAGTGTTCATGGACATTCAGAAATCTGATGGCAGAGGGGAAGAAGCTGTTCCCAAAACGTTGAGTGTGGTTCTTCAGGCTCTTTCATCAAGAATTAGGTAAAAGCCCTGGAACTTCCTATCCAACTGTCCAAGTACCTTGACCACACAGTTTAAAGTGGTTCAATGTGGTATAGCATGCCTTGCCAGAAGCCTGAATTTTGAGAAACTTCAACCAATGCCCATGTTAGCTTTGTAGCCACTTTAAAACTTTTGGATGCAGGCCATTAGGTCCTAACAACTTGTTTGCCTTCAGTCTTATTAGTTCTTTTCCAATACTCCGTCCCTCATGATAGGCATTCTCACAAATTCTTGTTACCCATTTGAAACTGATGTATCTCCTATTTTTGGGATTTTTGCAGCATTTTCCACTGTAACAACAGATACAAAACATTGGTTTACATTATCTGCTATTAGTTTCCTGTTAATAATTCCCCAGACTTGCTCTCCAGGGGTTCTGCGCTTAGCTTAGCTACCCTCTTCCTTTTTATATATCTGTAGAAGTTCCTGCTGTTTGCTTTATTATTACTTGCCAGGTTACTCTCAATTTTCTCCCTTTTTAGCTCTTTAGTCTCCCATTGCTGGCGCCTGAAAAATTCCCAGTTCTCTGGTCTAATTGCTAGTTTTTGCCACTCAGCATGCTCCAGTTCTTGTTTTAATATTTTCCTTGATCTCCTTTTGTAACCACTTTCTAACTGATTATCCAAGTAGTGTGTAGATTTCTCAGTCAAGAGAAATATTCTCCCTTATCGAGTCTATCATGCCCTTTAAGAACTTTCAAGTTCCTTTGAAAACTCTTCTCATTCTTTTAAACTCTAGGGAATACAATCTGGACTCTCTCTCTCCTCAGACAGCAAACCGACCATTCATTGAACCAGTCTGGTGAAGCTTCACTGCACTCCTATGACAAAGACATTATTTCTTAGACAAGGAGAGAAAAATTGTACAGAATATTTCAGTCTCAATTTCATAATACCAATTTCTCCATTTCACAATCATGCATGCAACTTCACCAGGTTGGCACATCATTATCAGGCAAATCAGGTGTTGTTCTAGGATGGATCATCTGCACTCTGCATCAAACCAGAGTTGATCCTGACTTGATATCAATGGCAGAGAATTACATGCAATTACAGATTCATCTGGTTGCTACCTACAGTTATCACCATAGCAAGTGTAGCCTCACCCTACCAGAGATAGTCCCTTTGTCTTGTTCATCACTTCTCCAACCTCTCTACCACAAAACTAATTATTCTCTTTCTCAGTTCAGATGAAAGGGCTTTGGCATGAAATGTTAACTTTTTTTCCTTCTTACGCTGCCTGACCTACTGAATGTTTCCAAAGGACATTAGATATACTTTTATGACATCCAGTGTTTTAATTCTAATTCTATCTTATTAACTAAATTTAAATTCTAGAGTTGGAACGGCAGGATTTCAACTCAAGTGTCTGGATTGTTAGTCCAGGTTTCTGGACTACTAGGTCTGTAACTTAACCACTGCAAATAAAAATGCTGTAAATCTGAAATAAAAACAAATGCTGGAAACACTCAGGTTAGGCAACATCACCCCTGCAAAAAGTAAACAAAACTGATTCAGTTTAGGATAGTGACTATATAGCTATTAGTCCATATGTATAGCTAGGCTCCAATGCTAGGAAACTGCATGACAGCATGCTATTGAACCACAGTTTGATTCACACTGTCCCAGCTGAGAATTTCAGTGGAGCTGCGATCAAAGCATCACAGTCAGCTTTGTTTTAGCTACAAAGAATGAATCTGCAATTTACATAGTGTTTATCACAAGAGTATCAGCAATTAATTCACAGCCAGTGAAACACATGAAATGCATACAGGCCACCCCTAGGTAACGAACAGTTTCCATTATTACTGGCATCCATAAGTCAATTTGGTCCGTAAGTCAGAAAATACACAAGAAAAACACTCGATATGGTAATTATACCTCTGCAGTATTGTAATAAATTGCATCAAAAGCACACAAGACTGATAAGAACAACTAAAAGTGGAGAAAGTGAGGAAACTAGTCCTGCCGTTCAAAGGAAAAACCTATGTAAGTACGTTGGAATTTGGAATTTAATAATATTATGGAAGCTTGTTTGTATGTAGAGATGTCCATAACCTGGTGCTGGCCAGTACACTATTGTGCAGTGAAGCACAATTGCAAATTTGCACACAGCAAAGTCACACAAACAGCATTGATCAGATAATCTGAATAATTCTCTTATATTCATTAATGAGCAGACAGGGCCTTATCGAAACAGTGCATCTACAGACTAGATCCTCAGTCTTGAAGTACTGGCTCATTATATGCTCATATATATATGCTCATTTCGCTGAAGTTTGTAGGAATGTGCCAATGTCTCTGGAACAAGACAAATCCACAATGTCCTGACTCAGAGAAAACAATCATGGCTAAGTGAAAAGGGATCTTGAGAGAAGGATGACAATTCAAGCTTGCAAATTAATATTTTCACTGAAGAGCAGTAATCTTTTAAAATATTCTGTACATAGCAGATTGATAGTTAAGGTTCCAAAATACACTTAAGATTTAGGAGAAAAGAACAGAACAAAAGCAGAGATAATCTTATTGAAACAAAATTCTGACGGGGCTAAATAGACTGGATGCAGGGAGGATGTTTTCCCTGACTGTGGGCTTGGAGTTGGGGAGGGTAGGGAATGTCCACAGTCTCAGATATGGATATGAAGCAAGACGTTCAGGACTGAGATGAGGATAAATTTCTTCAAAGGTTAGTGACCATATAGAATTCTCTACTACACAAGGTTGAGACCAAGTGTTTTATATTTGGATAGATGGATTTCTCAACAAAAAATCATCCAGGGGTACAGGGAAAGAGTAGGAATATAATAAAGATACACCAGCCACTGTCTTATTGAATGGCAAAACAGACTCAAAGGGCCATTTAGACTACTCCTGCTCCTATTTTCTACGTTTCTATTCTCCTCGCCACTATTTTGAAGAATTGCTATTTCTCAATCAGCAGCAGTGGCAGCTTGTGCTGAATGACGTGTCCAACAAAGGGGCATAGAATAAGTTCTCAATATGGTTAATAAACATCTCCACTGAACTAAAAGACTATGCTCATAGAACTGTCAGAGCTTGATATAAACAATAATAGTTAACAAGTCTCAACGCATCAAAATGCTTTTCAGAAGGCATGAAATGCACATCGTCACCTTTATTGTTGAGTAAGCAGTTCTTATGCTTTAAGTCCAGGGTTATTTGTCTTCCAAATTTCCCTTCAAATATATTGGAGTTCTTCGCTTTAAGAATTTGAGAACCGCCCATAGGCTTTTACTACATACTCCACAGTATGTAACATACCTAAACTCCAAAACTGTAGAATATTACTTATTGTATACTTTAGTAAATTACACAAGTCCAAACCACGTTTCACAAATTCTAGACCTCTACTTTCTCTGAATATCACCAAACAGTTAAACGGATCAAGTTGTTTCTTTAGTTACAGCCCAAGATTTCAAGAATAGTCAATTGTGTTGTTGGATGTTTTGACTATCCAACCAAACACTGAGTATTTGATACTTTCACAATTAAACTTTAAAATGCTAACGCTGCAAAGCTTAGATGTCTGATGCCATACATTATGGGGATTGGGGGGGGGGGGAGGGAGGACAATTTCTAGTATCATAGAATCCATATAGTTTTAGTCCTTACTACAAAAACCCTTAAAGGGTTAAGACAGACAGACCGACCTTAAACGACAGTTCCTGTTCTCACAACCCACCCCTCCCCAACTAGACTGGAAACTCTCAAGCTTCTGCAAAAACAAATGAATCAGCTGGAACAGACAGGCAGCTGATCATTTTTTTTTCTCCTCACTTCTAATCCAGCACAAACACTGGGCTTTCTGTCCCCTAATGCTACACAAATTCCACCCTCAAAACAAATAAACGCAAACATAATCAAAATATTCACATATTCCTCTGCTGAACATTTTACTCACTGGCTTATCATCCTGACATATTCAGTATCATAAATTCCTAAAAAGCAAAAAAACAAAAATCTCTCTGCAACTTTCATTGTTCCTTACCACAATCACATGAGGTGAGTGCACCAAAGACTTCAATTCATTAAGATCGTTTTCAGCCTGTTAACAAAAAACACTGATTAGTGCAGCCCAATGTATACCAAACAGAGAACCTGTGCCTAGACAGCTGATTGAACGTTACCTTTTCCCATTCTCCTTCCATAACGTGATTGCGAAATTTAGTAGCAGAAGAATGCTCTAAGCGGCAGCCCGATTCCTGCATCAAAAGATCCACCGTTTGGCTATAAGAGGAGAAATACTTCAAACCTTGAACCCCAACGACAGTACTGAAAAGGAAATCTGGAACAGTTCTGATGACAACTTAATCACAAATTCCTATATCATTTTAGCATTAAAAAACAAGATTGCTAGAACCAAATGAGAAAGCCATTCTTTAAAAGAAATCCACATGTCAAGACTTGGTCAATCCTGCAAGTTTTGTATAACTTGTGCGCACAGGTATAGATGCAATTTAATGCATAAAGTCAAAGGCATAAATTGACTGCCAAAAGGTGCATTACTTACTTTCACAAACTATGCAATCACAAAACAATTCATCCCAAATGATCATACTTGGAGCCATATTTCCCAGGCATCTGTATCAAAATTTCAAACTTTTGGTTCTTTTTTCCAAATCCAAGCTCCACATTAGACTAGTAATTGCAGTAAGAGCAATCAGATTTATTATCACTGACATCTTAATCAGAATGTGTGTGTTTTGGACCCTTTAAAATTAGCTGTGAAGGTTATTGCAGAATTTAAATTTTAAAATGGACAATTAGAAACAATGAGCCAAAGAAGTTTTTCCACTTAATCATACACCTGGATTTCTACAAGGCTTTTGACAAGGTCTCATGTGGTTGGCTGCTCAAAAAGTAAAGTAGCATGGGATCCAAGGGAGAGTACCAAATTGGATCCAAAGTTGGCTCAGAGGCAGAAAGCAGAATGCAATGATTGGCAGGTGGTTTTGTGACTGAAGGGTTACTGCCAGTGGGGTTCCACAAGATTCTGTACCAAGTACCTTTCCTTTTGTTATGTATTAATGAATTAGACTTAAATGTAGGAAGCAGATTTGCAGACAATACAAAATCTGGTTGAGGAGAAAACGTTTAAGATCAGGAAAAAAATTGGACAACAGAAGATTAGCAAATGGAATTTAATCCAGAGAAGCACAAGATAAAAAAGTTGATGTAGAACAAGGCAAAGGAATATACAATTGGGAGACCAAGAGGTGTGGAGGAATAGAGACCCTGGAGTTTGCTCACTGATCCTTAAAGACAGAAGAATGGTAGATAAGGTGGTTTAAAAAGGCATGCACAATGCTCCCTTTATTAGTCACGAAACAAGAACAGGATGGTTATACTAGAGAAACAAAGGACTGCAGATGCTTGGAATCTAAATGAAAACCACGATGACGCTGGAAGAATTCAGCAGGTGGTCAACGTTTTGGGTCAGGACCCTTCTTCAGGACTGAAGATAGGAAAAGTGGAAGCCAAATACGTAAGAGGGAAAGCTATTCCCGCCTAATACTTTTCCCTCCTATATATTGGGCTTCCCCTTTTCCTATCTTCAGTCCTGACCCAAAGCGTTGACCACCTGCTTTCCTCCACGGATGCTGCCTGGCCTGCTGAGTTCCTCCAGCATCAGTCTTTTTCATGACTATACTATAACCGCATACAATGCTTGTTAGGCCAGAAAGTTGAGTTCCGTGTACAGTTCTGCTCACATTAATGACATTGATCGCAGTTGGGGCAGGGGAAAGTGGGGATTGCACAGAAGAATTTTACAAGGACATCAGCAGGGATGGAAAATTGTAGCTAGCAGGGAAGACCGTACAGGCTGGTGCAACTTTCCTAGGAGCCAATGCCGTGGGGTGGCCCAACTGAGGTGTATGGAATCACGAAAGACCTACTTTCTTCAGCCAAGGAGCACAGATTTACAGCAATGAGTGGACCCAAGGTAGGAAGGAGTCCGCCAGAGAGGATGTCTGTCCTCGCCTTGTAATGTACACGTTAATTTTACACTTTACTCTGTACTGTTATTGTTTTTACCTGTACTGCATCAATGCACTCTGTACTAACCCAATGTAACTGCACTGTGTAATGAATTGACCTGTACGATCGGTATGCAGGGCAAGTTTTTTCCACTGTATCTCGGTACAAGTGACAATAATAAACCAAAACCAATGATACCTTGCGTATGTAACGCTGAAGACAACAACAAACGAAGCAGAAACCCCCAGATGAGTTGCTTGCTAAACCCGAGGAGATGGAAAGGTGGAATTAGGCCGGGACACACGTTATCACTGACGGTTCGAAGCACTGGAGCGGCCTCCCTACCCCACCCTAGCAACCCCCCGGCCTCTGCAGCCCCGGGCCCCCCGAGTTACACTCACTTCAGTCCTAGGCCGTGCAGGTGCTGTCCGATCAGGCGGATCACATCCTCGTCCATCTGGGACAAGCGCTTCTTCCTCTTGTACGCGGCTTGGTCGGGGCTCATCCCGCCGGGCCCGGACACCAGGGGGACGGCGGCGGCGGCGGAGGATACGGCCAGCGAGGTGGTGGAGGAGGAGAGCAGCCCGTTGGAGTGAGCGGCCGAGGGGGTGAAGCCCGGGATGACACCATGGGAACCGGCCGCTTCCTCCCCGGGCCCGGCTTGGCCCGAATCACGGCCCGTCACGTCCCCGTTCTGCGCCGCCGTCTCGCCACCGCCTTGGTTCCCGTTGGCCTGCATGACGCCGGGAGCCGGGCGCCCGGATCCGCCTCCTCCTCCTAGGCCCAGGAGGCCGCCGAAGTTACCTGGAGGGTTGCTAGGGCCTAGTCGAGCTGCGCCGTAGGCCGCCGCCCCGGGCCCACCCTCGCCCTCCGCCGCCGCCCCTCGCTGCTTCTTCCGCGGTGGCGGAGACACTCCGCCGCTCTCCGAGTCGGAGGAAGAGGAGGAGGAGGCCAGAGTGAACGTCGTGTGCTCGGCCGCAGCTGCCGCCGCCGTGGTGCCGGTGGTGGTCCCGGGGGCTGTGCGGGTGGGTCAGCCGGTGCGCTGTCCGGGGGTAGGCGGCCGCCGCCTCCTCCCCCGAGGGGGGAGGCGGGGGCTCCTGTCAGCGCCGCCCGGGGAGGGGGGGGGGAAAGGACGGAAGGTTCCGGAAGGTTCGCGCGCCCACCGATCGCCAACGGTCGTCCGGCCGCGGGGTTTCCCTCCCTGCTCCCTGGCGGCGGTCTCGCGCCGCGGGCGGTGACCGCGGCTGCGCCGGCCGCTCGCGCTCGGCTCCTTCACCCCCCCCCTCCCCCCGCTCCCGCTCAGTCCGTCGGCGGCGGTGCTCTCCCTCCCCCGCTCACCGGACCGCCTCCCTCACAGGTACATTACTGCCGACACCCACCCACCCACCCTCCTCCCGCCTGACTTTCCCCAGCGCCCGTCCTCGCCCGCCTGAATGTTATTGTTGTTATTATTGCGGTGGCCTCCGTCTCCGCCGCCGCTCCCGGGCACGGGGCCGCAGCTTGACGGAATCCGCCTCACAACTGAGCCGACCGGATGTTTCCACACTTCCCCCGAGCCAGAAATGGGCGGGGAAAGGAGTGCGCCGCGTCTGTGGCGTCATCGCGCACGTTCTCGACGCAAATCCACTCCCCCCCCCTTCCGTCCTCTCCCCTCTCCCCCCTTCCGTCGTCTCCCCTCCCCCCCTCCCCTCCCCCCCCTCCCCCCCCCCTCCTCCCCCCTCCCCCCCCCTCCCTCCCCCCTCCCCCCTCCCTCCCTCCCCCTCCCCTCCCCCCTCCCTCCCCCCCTCCTCCCCTCCCCCTCCTCCCCTCCCCCCCTCCTCCTCCCCCTCCTCCCTCCTCCCCCCCTCCTCTCCCCTCCTCCTCCCCCTCCCTCCCTGCTCCCCCCTCCCTTCCTCCCCTCCTCTCTCCCCTCCTCTCTCCCCTCCTCTCCCCCCTCCCCTCCCCCTCCCCCCCCCTCCCCTCTCCCCCCTCCCCTCTCCCCTCCTCTCCCCCCTCCCCTCCACCCTCCTCCTCTCCCCCCTCCCCCACCCCCTCTCCCTCCTCCTCCTCCTCTCCCCTCCCCTTCCTATCTCGTCCTCCCCTTCCTATCTCGTCCTCCCCTCTCCCTCTCCCCCTCCTCCGTCTCCCTCCTCCCCCTCCCCCTCTCCCTCCTCCCCCTCCCCTCCCCCTCCCCCTCCCTCCCCTCCCCTCCCTCCTCCCCCTCCCCTCCCCTCCCCCCCCTCCCCCTCCCCTCCCCCCTCCCCCTCCCCTCCCTCCCTCCTCCCCCTCCCCCTCCCCTCCCCTCCCTCCCACTCATCCCCTCCCCGTCCGCTTCCCCCCCCTCTCCTTCCCCCCCTCTCCTTCCCCCCTCTCCTCCCCCCCTCTCCTCCCCCCCTCTCCTCCCCTCCCTTCGCACTCCCTGCATGAAGAGATTCAAAGAAAAATTGTGCAGATTCAGGAAACAAAGGCATAAAGAAGTTGTTCCTAATACGAGAGAAATAAAGGACTGCAGACGCTGGAATCTAGATGAAAAACACGAAGCTGGAGGAACTCAGCAGGCTAGGCAGCATCCGTGGAGAAAAGCAGGCAGTCAACGTTTCGGGTCAGGACTGAAGATAGGAAAAGGGGAAGCTCAATATATAGGAGGGGAAAGCAGAGCAGTGATAGGTGGACAAAAGAGGGGAGGTGGGGTGGGCACCAGGTGGTGACAGGTCAATGCAGGTATGAGACAGTGATAGGCAGGGGAGGTGGGGAGAGCAGATCCACTGGGGGATGGGTCAAAGGTAAGCAGAGAGAGGGAAAAAAGTAGACAAAAAGATGCTAGGAAAGGGAAGAAGAGAAGAAGCATGGTGGGGAGGGGGGCTGTGGGGAAGGGGGTGGGTATTACTTAAAGTGAGAGAATTCAATGTTCATGCCGTTAGGCTGCAAGGTTCCAAGATTGAAAATGAGGTGCTGTTTTCCAGTTTGCGCTTGGAATTCTCCTGGCAGTGGAGGAGGCCGAGGACTGACATACCAAGAGCATGGATACGGCAGAGAACAACAAAAAATATCGGTCCTGGACACATCTTGGAGAGCGAGGTCTGGAATGAGCATGGATACGACAGAGATATCCAAATACTGATAGGGTCAGGCAGCAGCTAGTGGAAGGTCATCCACCTCGAACATCATGTTCCTTTATGTGCAGTATGTGCCATTGGCAAAGTGCACTGTGGTTTGCATGCCAAGGCTTCTTCAACAGCACTCCCTAACCCACCACCAAAAAAGGACAAGGGGATAAGTTCATGGGAATGCCACGACCAATTAGTTCCCTTCCTGAGTTGGAAATATATTGCAATACAATGGGAATAAAATTCTCGAACCCCACCAGTCAACGTAGAAATATCTTCAATGGAAGCACTGTGGTGGCTGAAGGAGGCACGTCATCATACTCGTTAAAGTGCAATTAAATGGCCTTTAAAGAGCCTCATGTTATACCTGGGTAGTCTACAACCCGGTGGCAGAAACATCGAATTCTCCAACTTACGGTGAACTGCTCACCCTCTGTCCCCTTTTCTCTCTCCTCTGGATCTACCCAGTTCTTCCTACATTCATCCCAGCCCCCATCATCCTGTTTCTTTCCCCTTCTCCACCCACTTCTTCTACCCATCGCCCACTCATTCCTTCTATTGGCTCCCCTCCCTCACTGGTCCTATCTGCCCTCCCCACCTCCCTCACATTGTTGGTTTCACTCCAGTGTCTTGACAAGTCTGCTTTTGGTACATAGAACAGTACAGCGCAGGAACAGGCCCTTTGGCCCATGACGTCTGCACAGAACACAATGCCAAAGTAAGTCTCTTCTGCCTGCACATGATCCGTATCCTTCCATTCCCTGCATATTCACGTGTCTATCTAACACTGTCTTAAACACCACTATCGTATCTGCTTCCACCACTACCCCTGCCAGCACCTACCACTCTCTGTGTAGAAAATTCACCCTGCACATCTCCTTTAAACTTTCCCCCCTCTCACTCGAAATACATGTCCTCTGGTATTTAACATTTCTACCTTGGGAGTAGGGTAGTACAGGTGTCTGAAGCATAAATGAACTGTAGTCACTGATGCACTGCATTGTAGATAATTCAGCACTTTCTGTTTGCATCCTAAACTCTGCGGTTCACATTGATTTGACTTTTTTTCGGCCTCTGCTTAAAATCTATTTTCCTTCATATTTAAAAGAAATGCTCTTACAAAGTCAATCTTTGTCCATAAAATTCTAAGTCCGTAAGAACACAGAATACTTAAAATAACCGCAGGAGTAGGCCACCTGGCTCCCAAAATGATTGACCTGTCTCAGGCCTCAACTCCCCTTCTGTGCCACTTCCTCATGGTGGCACCCTGTATAGTAGTAACAATACTTCTCTACTTTAAGTTCCAATTCCCCAAGCAATAAAAATGTATTTACACCCACCTGCTAACGGTGGCTCAGCAGCACATCTACTGTAAAAATGGAGTAAATCCAATCTCCAAATAAAGGGGATATCAGGGTGTATAATGACAAGATACAGTAATAGCTTTATTTATCCAATTGGGGACAATATTATATCTTCTTTAAGACAAATGCTGGAAATACTGAAACACCAAATTCACTTAAGGCAAGGTCACTGCCAGCCCAGCTGACCTTGCAAAATCCTCTTCACAAACATTTGGGACCTGGTATCTAAATTGGGAGAACTGTCCCACAGGCTAGTCAAGCAACAGCCTGACCTTGCACAATCAGACTCACTGATAATATGCTAGACTCCTGCATCACAATCCCTGGTATGTCAATGTACCTCAGGCAGGACAGACCCACGAGAGGTGCAGGAAATTGGTAGATAGAAGGCAGGGAGTAGTCCTTGGAACCCTCAACATCTATTCTGAACATCATGAGGTTTCCTAGCAAGGAAACTTCCTGCAGATGACCACTTACCATCCTCCCTCAGCTGATAATTCTGTCCTGAAGCATACAGCTGCCATATTGAGTCTGCAGCAGGCAGTGAATAAATTAAGAGGAGGGATAAACCTACCTGAACTTGTCCTCAGCAGTCTACCTGTGGCAGGTGCATCTATCCACGACAGCATTGGTAGAAGTCACTACACAGTCTTTGAGTAGATAAAGTCCTGTTTACACGCCATGGATACTCCCGATACTGTAATGTGGTACTACAGTAGTGCTAAATAGGATTGACTCAGAACAGATTTGACAGCTCAAAACTGGGCATCCATGAGGCATTGTGAGCCATCAACAGCAGCAGAAATGTCCATCCCCACCATCTGTAACTTCACAGCTTGGCACTCTTACTATCAAGCCAGGAATTCAACCTGGCGAAGCTGCACGCAGGAACTGCTCACATTTTAAATGGGCAAAACTACATGTAATAGAGCTAAGCAATCCCATAACAAATAGATCAGATTAAAGCTCTGCTGTCCTGCTACATTTAGTCATCAACAATTATGCAGCTTATGAGAGGAGGAAGCCCCAAGAACATCCCCATTCTCAATCATAGTCACACCCAGGTAAGACTAAATCATTGGTAACCATGTTCAACAAAAAGTGCCAAGTGGATGATCCAACTTGTCTTCCTCCCATGATCCCCACCATCACAGAAGCAATTCTTCACCAATTCTATTCAAAATATGTACATTTTATAAACTGTTGGTTAAAGCACAGCTGGTATACCATGTACCGTTCTGTTGTCCACATTATAGGAGGGATGTGGTAGCACTGGAGATGGTGAAGAGGAGAATCACCAGAATGTTACCTGTGATGGAGTGTTTTAGTTATGAGGAGAGACTGGATAGAGTTTTTTGAAGAGGTGACCAAGAGGATTTATAAGGTAAAGTAAGATTTCTTTATTAGTCACATGTACTGTACATTGAAACACACAGTGAAATGCATCCTTTGCGTAGAGTGTTCTGGGGGTAGCCCGCAGGTGTCACCACGCTTCCGACACCAACATAACATGCCCACAACTTCCTAACCCGTACGTCTTTGGAATGTGGGAGGAAACCAGAGCACCCGGAGGAAACTCTATGAGTCTAACGATAGGCTGGGTTGGTTTTCCTTGGAGCTGAAGAGACTGAGGGGTGGGAGGGTGAGGGAACATGATATAAGTGTACAAACTAATGAGGGGCAGAGTAAGGTAGGTAATAGGAAACTATTCTCTATATCAGGGGTGACACAGGTTTAGGGTAAGAGGCTTAGAGGGGATCTGAGGATAATGTTTTTACTCAGAGGGTTGTTGGAATCTGGCTGAAACGCACTGCCTGAGAAGGTGATGGAGGAAGGTACTCTTACATTTAAGAAGTATCTGGACGAGCATTTGGATTGCCAAGGCCTTGTAGGGTGCGAACCAAGTGCTGGGAAATGAGATTAGTGTAGACAGGCACTTGATGGTTGGCTTGTACGTTGTGGGCTGAAGTGCTTGTCTTCTGTGCTGTGTGACTCTATGACACGAATTAAGGGCAGAAGAAGACCACCCCGACCCTCATGCCTGCTCCTTCACTTGATAACATCATGGTTGATCTGATATGAAGAAACATCAGAGCCCACTGCACACAACAAAAGGGGACATAATTGAGGTATATATAATTACGAGGGGTATAGATAGGGTGGACTGCAGGAAAAGTTTCCCCATATCAGAGGTAGATAAAGACAGAGGACATAGATTTATGGCAAGAGGAGAGAGATTTAGAGGGGATATGAGGGAGACCTTCTTCACCCAGAAGCCTGAGAGAGTGGGCGAAGCTGGTCACTAACGGCATTTAAGAAGTATCCAGATGAGCACTTGAGTTGCGAAGCATAGAGGTCTATGCACCAAGTGCTGGGAGATTTGTGCCCATTGGTCAGTGTGGACAAGTTGGGCAGAATTGTCCATTTCCAAGCTATACAGTTCTATGACTCTATAACAAAGGCCATGGGACTAGACAACATCCTGGCTGTAATTAGTATTGAAAACTAGCCAGGCTCTTCCAGTGCAGTCACAACATTGGAATTTACCCGACAAAGCGGCAGATTGCCAGATATGTCCTGTTCACAGAAAGCAGAACAAATCCAATCTGGCTAATTACCACCTAATCAGTCAACTCTTAATCATCAGCAATGTGATAGAAGGTGCATTGGTTGTGCATTCAAGCAGCACTGACCAACAACCTGCTCACCAATGCCCACTTTGGGTTTTGCCAGGACCACTCAGATCCATACGGCATCAATCTTTGTCACAACATGGACCAAGGAGTTGAATTCCAGAGGTGAGCTGAAAGTGCCACAGCGACGCGGCAGTTAGTGTGGCTGTCCTTTTACCTTGTTTACCCTCAACCTCACCCACCTTTTCTGCTGCTGAAAACTAACTTGTTTTCTTTCTTTCCCAAGCCTGACAAAGGGTCACAGAATTAGAATCAGGTTTATTATCACTGACTTGTATGTTATGAAATTTGTTGTTTTGTGGCAGCAATACAATGCAAGACATAAAATTTACTATAAATTACAAAATAATTAGTGTAAAAACAAAAGGAACAACGAAGTAGTGTTCATGGGTTCATGGACCATTCAAAAATCTAATGGAGGAGGGGAAGAAGCTGTTCCTGAAATGTTAAGTGTGGCTCCTGTTCAGGGTCCTATACCTCCTCCCCAATGGTAGTAACGAGAAGAGGGCATGTCCCAGATGGTGAGAGTCCTTAGTGATGGATGTCACCTTCTTGAGGCACTGCCTCTTGTAGATGTCCTGAATGGTGGGGAGGGTTGTGCTTGTGATGGCGCTGGCTGGAGCTACAACCCTCTGCAACCTCCTGCGATCTTGTGCATTGGAGCTTCCATACCAAACTATGCTGCAACCAGTCTGTGTGCTCTCCAATGTACATCTATAGAAATTTGCAAGAGTTTTTGGTGACATACCAAATCTCCTCAAACTCCTAACGAAGTAGAGCCACAGGCGTGCCTTCTTTGTGATTGTATCAATGTGTTGGGCCCAGGATAGATCCTCTGAGATGCTGAGGCCCAGGAACTTGAAGCTGCTCACACTTTCCACCACTGACCCCTCAACAAGGACTGGTGTGTGTTCTCCCGACTTCCCCCTCCTGAAGTCCATAATCAATTTTTTGGTCTTGCTGACGTTGAGTGCGAGGTTGTTGTTGCGACACCACTCAAGCAGCTGATCTCTCTCACTCCTGTATGCATCCTTGTCGCCATCTGAGATTCTGCCAACAACAGTGGTGTCATCGGCAAATTTATAGATGGCATTTGAGCTGTGCCTAGCCACACAGTCATAAGTGTACAGAGAGTTGAGCAGTGGGCTAAGCACGCATCCTTGAGGTGCTGAGTTTTTCCAGTATTTTCAGCTTTTGTTTCAGATTCCCAGGATATGAGGTTTTATTTAAATTTTCACAACAATCAAGGGGGAGTTTAATCTTCATATAAATTGGACAAATCAAATTGGGAAAGTTAATTTGGAGAATGAGTTGATGGAGTACATGTGGGACAGTTTTCTAGAACAATACATCATGAAACCAACTAGGCAGCATGCAGTTGTAAACCCTACCTTGTGAAATGAGACAGAGTTAAGTTGAAATTCTCTGGGGAAAAAGCTGTGACAATAGAATCTTGCATACAATTTGAGAAAAAAAAGCTTAGTCAGAAAATTGAATCAAGGGATGCCTTGGCTTAGATAGGTTAGGAAATTAGATAAAAGGTTTGCCAATAGGGAAACAAGGACAGGCATTTAGTGAAATATTTCAAAATTCACAACAAAAGTATGATTCATTAAGAAATAAAAACACAAGAACAGTGATACATCTGTGGCTAATTATAGAGGTTAAAGATAATTTTAGTTTAAAAAAAGAGGGTTATAACATTAATAAGAAGATTACCTGATGATTGGGAGAATTTTAAGAAAACAGCAACAAATAATCAAAAAAAATTGATATTCTGGCTGAGATAAATGATAGGAGTAAAGTGGCAAGTTATACTGAAAAAGAACAGAAAATATAGAACAGTACAGCACAGGAACAGCCAAAGCAACAGAGGGGAGGAGCTAGTGGTTTTTTTAAGTTGTGTGATTGGCTAAGTGTGTGGCAACTCAGCCAATAAAAGGAAGGTAGGGTAAAGTAGAGTTGTCATTTTGGAATGGGCCAGTGTAGGAGTGGGAATCTGAGGTTTTGGCGAGGAGGCACAGGTGAGTAGCAGGTAAGAACAGGTAAGGCTTTTTATAGTAGTTAACTAAAAAAAAAATAAATTATAACTAATTAAATAAAGTAGGGATGCAGGATCAGGTGATGTGTTGTAGCTGCATGATGTGGGAGCTGGTGGACTCCTTTGTGGTTCCTGGTGACCACATCTGCATCAAGTCTTGGTTGCTTGAGGGACTCAGGCTCAAAGTTGATGACCTGGAATCTGAGCTTCAAACACTGCGATTGCGTTAGGGAGGGGGAGAGTTACCTGGATGCTGTGTTTCAGGAGGCAGTCACACCCTTTAGATTAACTACTTCAAATTCGGTCTGTAGTCAGGGACAAGAGGGTATGACTGTGAGTGAGGCAGGTAGAGGATCCAAGAGGTAGTGCAGGAGGACCCTCAGCCCTTGAGCTTGTCCAACAGCTCTGAGATCCTTGCTCCCTGTGTGGATGAGAGTGGGGGATGTAGGAAGGATGAGCAACCAAACCGTGGCACCATGGTTCAGGGAGCCATTCAAGAGGGGGCAGAGAAGAGAAATGTAGTTGTAATTGGGGCTAGTATAGTCAGCTGAATAGACACAATTCTCTGTCACGAGTATCGAGAGACCCGAAGTCTGTGTTGCCTGTCTGGGACATCTCACCTGACCTGCAGAGGAATTTGGAATGGGAGGTGAAAGATCCAGTTGTCATGGTCCATGTGGGTACCAACAGCATAGGTAGAACAAGGAAGGAGGTTCTTCTGAGGGAATTTGAACAGCTAGGGACTAAGTTAAAAAGCAGACCCAAAAGGTAATAATCTCTGGATTGCTACCTGATCCACATGCAAATTGGCACAGAGTAATTAAGATCAGAGAGTTAAGTGCATGGTGTGGGAGAAGTGGGTTTGAATTCGTAGGACATTGGCACCAGTATTGGGGAAGGAGGGAGCTGTTCTGATGGGACGGGCTCCACCTGAACCATGCTGGGACCAGGGTCCTGGCGAATCTCATAACTGGGGCTGTAGATAGAGCTTTAAACTAAATCATAGTGGGGTGGGGTTCAACAGATTAGAAGAGTATGGATAAAGTAAAAGGGAAAGAGAGTGCAGGAGAAGTTACTGAAGCCTTCAGAATAAAGAATAATACAGAAGTTTAGAAAGGGATAAGAATTTAACTTCAGGCAACATGGAGACAAATTTGAGAAGAAGGGTGGTGAATACAGGACTGAAGGTGTTATATATGAACGCAGTATACGAAATAAGGCAGATGAGCTTATAGCGGAATTAGAAGTTGGCAGATATGACGTTGTGGGCATCTCAGAATCATGGTTGAAAGAAGATCACAGCTGGGAGCTAAACATCCAAGAATACACATCCCATTGAAAAGACAGGCAGGTGGGCAGAGGGGGTTGGATGGCTCTGTTGGTAAAAAATGAAATCATTAAATCAAATCCTTAGAAAGAAGTGACTACTATACCCTCTTTTATGACACCTTACAAAATTGAAACTACAGAAAAAATTTTAGGTCTTAATCCTTATCAGAAGGGCTTGATAGCGATAATTTATGATTTAATTATGAAAATACATCTAGAATCATTGGACAAAATTAAGAATGAATGAGAGAGTGAACTCCAGATGTCTACACCTATAGAGACTTGGAAGAAAATTCTTCATTTAGTTAATACATCTTCAATGTGTGCCAGACACTCGTTGGTACAGTTTAAGGTAGTACACAGGACCCATATGTCCAAAGATAAGTTAGCTCATTTTTATAACCATATAAATCCTATATGTGATAGATGTAAATCGAATGTGGCTTCTTTGACACATATGTTTTGGTCCTGTCCTCTTTTGGAAAAATATTGGAAAGACATTTTTAACATTATTTCAAACATATTGAAGATCGATTTACAACCTCACCCTATCACTGCAATTTTTGGATTACCAAGGATAGATTCTGGCCATTTATCTGCTTCCGCTAACCGTATGATTGCTTTTGTTACATTAATGGCCAAATGATCCATTTTGCTTAAATGGAAGGATCCAATACCCCCTACTACTTTTCAATGGTTCTCCCAAACTATATCATGTTTAAACTTGGAAAAAATTAGGAGTGGTACTGTTGATCCTTCGCTTAAATTTGAAGATATTTGTAGTCCATTTATTCAATACTTTCACATGATGTAGATCCCCTTTCAATACTTTCAACTTAGAGGAACGGAGTTGATGACATAATATTGCTCTGTTTCTACTGAGAAATTTTAGCCCAGTTTTTTTTTCTTTTTTTTGTTGTTTGTTTTTTTTGAAATTTTTTTGTTTAGTTTAGTTTATATTATTTACAATTTTTCTTATTGATTTGTTTTTTTAAAATTATATAATAAATCTTTTTCTTCTCCTTTCTTTATATTATATTCATTTACTAAGAAATCATTGGATCTACAGATTTTTTGATATTTTATTGTTCTTTATGACTATCTATGCCACGATTGTTCTCCTGATCTTTTTGTAATTACATGTATAAATATTGATGCTATATATCAATCTGTATTAATTTGAAAACTAATAAAAAGATTGAAAAAGAAAGAAAGAAGTGACATAGGATCAGAGGATGTAGAATCCTTGTGGGTAGAGTTAAGGAACTGTGAGGGTAAAAAGACCCTCGTGGGAATTACATACAGGCCAGTATAGAATAGTAGCCAGGATGTGGAGTTCAAATTACAACAGAAGATAGAAAAGACATGTAAAGAGGGCAACGTTATGGTGGTCATCGGGGATTTCAATACGCAGGTGGATTCAGAAAATCAGGTTGGTACTGGATTCTAAGCGAAAGAACTTGTAGAATTTTTAGAGCAGCTTGTGGTCAAACCCACTAGGGAAAGGGCAATTCTGGATTTGATGTTGTGCAATGAACCAGATTTGATTAGGGAGCTTAAGGTAAAGGAACCCTTAGGAGGCAGTGATCAGAATATGATAGAATTCACCCTGCAGTTTGAGAGGGAGCAGCTGAAATCAGATGGATCGATATTACAGCTGAGTAAGGGCATGACATAGGAGCTGGCCAAAGTTGATTGAAAGGGGACCCTAGCAGGGATGACGACAGAGCAGCAATGGCAGGAGTTTCTGGGAGTAATTGTGAAGACGCAGGATCAGTTCATCCCAAAGAAAAAGAAGCAGCATTCTGAAGGGAGGATGAGGCAACCATGGCTGACAAGGGAAGTCAAAGACAGCATAAAAGCAAAAGAGAAGGCATACATGTTGCAAAAATTAGTGGGAAGCTGGAGGATTGGGAAGCTTTTAAAAACCAACAGAAGGCAACTAAAAAAGCAATAAGGGGAGAAAAGATGAAATATGAAGGTACGTAAGCTAGCCCATAATATAAAAGAGGATACCAAAAGTTTTCTCAGATATATAAAGGGTAAAATTAGAGAGACAAGAGTGGATGTTGGACTGCCGGAAAATGACACTGGAGAGTTAGTAATGGGGAACAAAGAAATGGCGAACAAACTGTATAAGTATTTTGCACCAATCTTCACTGTGGAAGACACCAGCAACATGCCAGAAATTCGAGAGAGTCAGGGGGCAGAAGTGAGTGTAGTTCCTATTACTAAGGAGAAGGTGCTTGGGAAACTGAAAGGTCTGAAGGTGGATAAGTCACCTGGACCGGATGGACTCCACTCCAGGGCTCTGAAAGACGTAGCTGAAGAGATTGTAGAGGCATTAGTGGTGATCTTTCAAGAATCACTAGAGTCAGGAATGGTTCTGGAGGACTGGAAAAATCGCAAATGTCACTCCAGTCTTTAAGAAGGGAGGGAGGCAAAAGCCAGGAAATTATAGGCCAGTTCGCCTGACTTCAGTGGTTGGTAAGATGTTACAGTCTATTATTAAGGTTTCAGGGTACTTGGAAGCTCATGATAAAATAGGCCGAAGTCAGCATGGTTTCCTTAAGGGGAAATCTTGCCTGACAAATCTGTTGGAATTCTTTGAGGAAGTAACAGGCAGGATAGAAAAAGAAGAGTCAGTCAATGTTGTTTACTTGGATTTTCAGAATGCCTTTGACAAGGTGCCGCACATAAGGCTGCTAAACAAGATAGAACCCCAGGGTATTACAGGAAAGGTACTAGCATAGATAGAAGATTGGCTAACTGCAGAAGGCAAAGAGGTGGGAATAAAGGGGGCTTTTCTGGTTGGCTGCCAGTGACTAGTGGTGTTCCGCAGGGGTCAGTGTTGGATCCACTACTTTTCACTTTGTATGTTAATGATCTGGATGACGGAATTGATGGCTTTGGGGCCAAGTTTGCGGGTGATACAACGATAGGTGGAGGGGCAGGTAGTGTTGTGGAAGCAGGGAATCTGTAGAAGGACTTGGACAGGTTGGGAGAATGGGCAAAGAAGTGGCAGATGGAATACAGCGTAGGGAAGTGTGCGGTCATGCACTCTGGTAGAAGGAATAAAGGCACAGACTATTTTCTAAATGGGGAGCAAATTCAGAAATCAGAGGTGCAAAGGGACTTGGGAGTCCCAGTGCAGGATTCCCTGAAGGTTAACTTGCAGGCTGAGTCAGTAGTAAGGAAGGCAAATGCAATGTTAGCATTCATTTTGAGAGGAGTAGAATTATAAAAGCAAGGAAGTAATGCTGAAGCTTTATAAGGCATTGATTCAGACCACATTTGGAGTATTGTGAGCAGTTATGGGGCCCCATATCTAAGGAAGGATGTGCTGGTGTTGGAGAGGGTCCAGAGGAGGTTTACAAGAATAATCCAGGGAATGAAAGGGTTAATGTATGAGGAGTGTTTGATGGCTCTGGTCCTCTACTCGCTGGAGTTTAGAAGGATGAGGGAAATCTCATTGAAATCTACCGAATATTGAAAGGCCTGGATAGAGTTGGACGTGGAGAGGATGTTTCCAGTAGTGGGAGAGTCTAGTTCCAGAGGGCACAGCCTCAGAATAGAAGGATGTTCCTTTAGACACAGGAGAAGAGGAGGAATTTCTTTAGCTAGAGGGCAGTGAATCTGTGGAATTCATTGCCACAGAAGGCTGTGGAGGCCATCATTGGGTGTACGTAAACTGGAGTTGATAAGGTTCTTGATTATAAGGATGTTAAAGGTTATGGGGAGAGGGCAGGAGAAATGGGGTTGAGAGGGAAAAATAAATCAGCCACGATTGAATGGAGGAGCAGACTTGAAGGGCCGAATGACCTAGTTCTGCTCCTATGTCTTATGGTCTTATAGGCCCTTCAGCCCACAATGTCTGTGCCGACTATGATGCCAAATTAAGCGAAATCTCTTCTGCCTGTGCATGATCCATATCCCTCCTTTCCCTGAATATTCATGTGTTTATCTAAAAGCCTCTTAAATGCCACTATCATATCTGGTTCCACCACTACCCCTGGCAGACCCTTTCAGGCACCCACCACTCTCTGTGTAAAAAAAACTTGCCCTGCACATTTTCTTTAAACTTTCCCTCTTTCATCTTAATGCATTCACTCTAGCATTTGCATTTCTACCCCAGGAGAAAGACTCTGACTATCAACCCTATATATTCCCCTCATAATTTTATAAATTTCTATCAGATCTCCCCTCAGCCTCCGCCACTCTAGAGAAAACAACCCAAGTTTGTTCAACCTCTCTTTACAGCTCGTACCCTCTCATATAGGCAGCATCCTGGTACCCTTTCCAAATCTCTGACAGAGCCCCAGCAATTTCTTCCATTGCTTCCCACATTGAGTAAGACTGACCAGTGTGGAGTTTTCCCTGTGACCACATGGATTCTCCAGGTGCTTTGATTTCCTATCACATCGCGAAGCCATGCTGGTTGTTAGGTTAATTGGTCACTGTAAATTACTTCTAGTGTGCAGGTAAACTGTAGAAGGATTGGGAGTGGAGGTGGGGGTGGGGGGAGGGGACACAAATAGTTGATGGGCATGTGAAAGAAAATAAATTACAGGGAATGGGATTGTTGGGATTGCTCTTGGAGCCGGAATGGACCTGATCAGCCTATTGGCACCCTTTTATGTCATAGAAGGACATAATACAAGAATTTCGCACTGAAGTGGGAGAGTTGTCTATACACAGAGGGCTGTAAGTTCCTTCGGAATTCTCTCCCTTTGTGGGCTGAGGATGCCTAGTCTCTGAGTGTATCCAAGCTTGGTCCTGTGGACTTTTGAATAAGTAAAGGATCAGTGAATATGGGGATCAGATGGGACAACACACAAAAATGCTATAAATGCATTTCTGCTTCTATCTCGGCACATCCCCTTTCACCCTCACCAATTTCTACAGATGCACCATAAAAAGCATCCTATCTGGATGCATCACAGCTTGGTACGGCAACTGCTCTGCCCAGGACTGCAAGAAATTTTAGAGTTGTGAACACACCTCAGTCTATCACAAAAACCAGCCTCCTCTTCATTGACTCTGTCTACACTTCCCGCTGCCTTGGGAAAGCAGACAGCATAATCAAAGACTTACTCCCACATTGGTCATTCTATCTTCTCCCCCCTTCCATCGGGCAGAAGATACAAAACCTTGAGAACACGTACCACCAGGCTCAAGGGCAGCTTCTATCCCACTGTTATCAGACCCTTGAATGGACCTCTTGTACGATAAAGCCAAACTCTTGATCTCTCACCCTACCTCGTCATGGCCCTTGCACCTTATTTGTCTGCCTGTACTGCACTTACTCTGCAATTGTAACACTATATTCTGCATTCTGTTATTGTTTTTCCTTTTGTACTACCTTGATGCACTTATATGTGGTATAATCTGTCTGGATGGCATGCAAAGAAAAGTTTTTCACTGTATCTCAGTACATGTGACAATAATAAACCAATTAGCAATTAATTACCAACTATTTCTTGCATTCTTATAATCCAGGGTCTGCCTAGCCGCTTCACCATGAGGAAGAGGAAGGACATCTAAATTGCGACCTCTCTGGATTTGCTAAATAAGAAAAAAGACCTGAATGATGGCTGTAATGTTCCGAATACAATGTACAGAGGACAGTTAGACAAGGGAGTAAAAATAGTGGATGAGAATAATTTATGGGCCAACATGAAAGGAAACTAGAAAGAATTTTACAAACACATAAAAAGTAAAGGGGTGGTCAAAGGAATGATGAAGCAGAGCAGGGACCAGAAAGGAGCTCTGATGAAAGTCATCAGCCAAAATCTGCTTCTCTCCACTGATGCTGCCTGACTTGCTGAATATTTCCAATTTTTTTTCAGTTCTCCAGATTCTGCAGTTTTTTGCTTTTTGATCAAGAAATAAGTCTTCCTGTGGGAGGCAAAGGGTTTGGCTGAGGTACACATTGCATCTGTTACCACCAGAGAAGAGGAGAGAGGGTTTACCCAACAATTATAGGCCAGTCAGTCTGACTTCAATAATAGAGAAACCATAAAGACAAGAAACCAAGGCAAAATTCATTGATACTTGGAAAATTAGGAATTGATAATTTAAAGTCAGCATGGATTTGTTAAAGCCGCATCATACTTGACTAACTTGTTTGGGTTCTTTGATGAAGTGGCAGAGAGAGTTAATGAATGGAGTGTAGTTGATGTATAAATGGCTTTTTAAAGAATCATAAGCCTATTAACAAATCCCATAGAATTGCAGGAACAGTGACAGCACAGAATGAAATCAACTAAGTGTCAGAAAGTACAGTGATGGTTGTTTATTGTGCTGCCATTCCTCTTGGGACCGGTGTTATAATCACTGCTTTCATGATATATTTAGGACCTGCATTTGGTTATACAGGACATAATTACAAGGTTTAATAATGACACAACACTTGTAAATTATAAATATATGCAGCAATGTGGATAGTGAAAAACATCTCAGGGCACAGACAGACTGGTGAAATTGCAGACACCTGTCATTTGAAACTTATGTTAATAGGAAGGTTGAGGAGAGGCAAAATAAATCAAGTGGCACAATAGTAAAGGACAGGCAACAACAAGACTCCACCTGGGATTGTTTGCAAGTAAATCTTTAAAGTTTACAGAAAAATGAGAAGGGTGTTTAGAGTTTTACAGCATGGAAGCAGGTCCTTGGGTCCAACTCGTCCACGCCGACCAAGTTGCCTACCTGAGCTAGTCCCATTTGCCTGCATTTGGCCCATATCCCTCTCAACATTTCCTATCCATGAACCTGTCTAAATGTCTTTTAAATGTTGTACCCGCCTCTACCACTTCCATATATAAGGAACAGTTCGTTGCGTATATATAGGTCCTCCCCGGGTTACAGAAGGGTTCTGTTCCTCAGAACTGTTCATAGCCCAAGCAGTTCACAAGTCAGAAATGCAGCTACAATCCGAGTTCCCACACGCCAGAAGATGTCTGCAAAGGTGGGTTGTCCCATAAGAATGGATAGTCTCGAGAAGGATTTTAAATCTTGTTTTGCCATTCTTAATAATAAAGCTGATATTAACCAATTTAGCCCAAACTTATCATCAGGCTAGTCACGATATTCCTTTAAAAGATTTTACTGCAGATGACGTTTTAAATGCTATTGATAGAACACAGAACACTGCAGCACAGTACAGGCCCTTCAGCCCACGATGTTGTGCCGACATTTTACCTTGCTCTAAGATTTATCTAACCCTTCCCTGCCACATAGCCCTCCATTTTTCTATCATTCATGTGGCTATCCAAGAGTCTCTTAAATGTCCCTAATGTACCTGCCCCCACAACCTCTGCCAGCAGTGTGTTTCACGCATCCACCACTCTCTGTGTAAAAAAAACTTGCCCCTGACATCCCCCCCTATATCTTCCTCCAATCATCTTACAATTATGCCCTGTGTGTGAGCCATTTTCGACCTGAGAAAAAGTCTCTGACTGTCCACTCAATCTATGTCTCTTATCATCTTGTACACCTCTGTCAAGTCACCTCTCATCCTCCTTTGCTCCAAAGAGAAAAGCTCTAGCTCACTCAGCCTATCTTCTTAAGACATGCTCTCCAATCTAGGCAGCATCCTGGTAAATCTCCTCTGCACCCTCTCTAAAGCTTCCACACCCTTCCTATAATGAGGTGACCAGAACTGAACACAATACTCCAAGTGTGGTCTAACCAGAGTTTTATAGAGCTGCAACATCACCTCGCGGCTCGAACTCAATCCCCCGACTAGTGAAGGCCAATACACCATAAGCCTTCTTAACAACCCTATCAACCTGCACGGCAACCTTGATGGTTCAACTATTGATGGTTCTGAAAAGGACACTGCTGCTGGTCCAGATGGTGTGTCTTTAGATGGCATTTGTAGAATGCACATCAATGTGTAACTAGAATGTATTCTTCTTTGTCATTGTGGCAAAATTCCAGCAAGAGTCAAGAACAGTCACCTGCAGCCCACAGTAGCCAGCAAATTCATCCTACTGGTTTCTCAAATGCTCGCTCGTATGTACGGGCTGTACATGAGTTGGCTGTTCATAAGTTGAAGAGAACCCACACCCACCACCCTCTGTGTGAAAAACCTACCTCTCAGGTCCCCCTTATATCTTTCCTCTCTCACATTAAACTTACGCCCTTTGTTTAAGATTCCCCTACCTTGGGAAAAAGACTGATCATCCACCTTATCTATGTCCCTCCTGATTTTATAAAGCTTTGAAAGGTCACCCCTCAGCCCCTTTCACTCCAGCCTCTCTAGTCTCTCCTCAAAACTCAAGCCCTCCGGTCCTGGAAACATCCTAGTCAACATCCATTTCTGCTCCCTTTCTAGTTTATCACATCCTTCCTACAGTGTGGTGATCAGAGCTGCATGCAATATTCCAGGTGCAATCTCACTGACGTCTCATACAGCTGTAGCATGACGTCCCAAGACATTGGTTAAGAAGTATGTGCAGTGAATTTTTTGCGGAGGTACCAGTGAGAATGGGCAATGATAATGCAATAGATGTAATTTAGATTTCCAAAAGGCCTTTGATAAAGTATCCCATAATAAACTAATAAGTAATCTCAGTCATTGTGGAGTTAGAGCACAAGTAATAGAAAGGAATGCTGCCTGGCTTCAGGACAGAAAACAGAGAGTGGGAGTAATGGGTAGCTGTTCACAGTGGAAGAAGGTTCTTGGTGCTGTTGTATGGGGATCAGTGCTGGGATTAGTGCTATTCAAAATTCACATGAATGATTTAGACTTTTGAATCACAACATATATAGGCCCCCTAACAGCAGTCAGCAAGTGGACGATAAGTTGCAGTTTGAGATAGAAAAAGCATGCCAGAGTGACAATGTGAAGATAATTATGGGGGATTTTAACATGAAGGTGGACTGGGAAATCCAGAATGGTGGTAGTACTCAGGAGAGGGAGTTTGTGGAATGTCTAAGGGACATTTTTCCAGAGCAACTTGTTGAAGAGCCCACCAGGGGATCGGCTGTTTTGGATTGGGTGCTGTGTAATGAACCGGAGGTGATTAGGGAACTGAAGGTAAAGGAACCACTGGGAACCAGTGATCACAATATGATTGAGTTCAGTTTCAAGTTTGAGAAGGAGAAGCTGATAACTGGTGTATCGATATTTCAGTGGAACAAAGGGAATTACAATGGTATGAGAGAGGAGTTGGCCCTAGATTGGAAGAGTAAGCTGGCTGGAGGGACGGCAGAGGAGAAATGGAAGGAATTTCTACAGGAAATAAGGAAAATGCAGGATAGATATATTCCAAGAAAAAAGAAGGTTTTGAATGGAAAAAAGGCACAAATGTGGATAATGAGAGAGGTGAAGGCTAAAATAAAAGCAAAAGGGGCGGCGTACAAAGAAGCAAAAATTAGTGGGAAAACAGAAGACTGGGAAGCTTTTAAAAACCTGCAGAGAGAAACTAAGAAGGTCATTAGGAAAGAAAAGATGAATTATGAAAGGAAGTTGGCGGATAACATTCGAAAGGTTACTAAGAGTTTTTTTAAATACATAAGGAGTAAAAGAGAGACACGGGTTGATATAGGACCAATTGATAACGGTGCAGGAGCTATTATAATGGACGATAGAGAGATGGCAGAGGAATTGAATGAATATTTTGCATCGGTCTTCACTGTGGAGGACATCAGCAATGTGCCGGTTAGTCAGGAGTCTCACGAAATGGAACTGAGTTCAGTTAAGATTACTAGGGAGAAGGTGCTAGGAAAACTAAATGGGCTAAAGACTGATAAGTCTCCCGGACCGAATGAGGTGCATCCCCGGGTTCTGAAGGAGGTGGCTTTAGAGATAGCGGAGGCATTGGCGATAATTTTCCAGAAATTGATAGATTCCGGCTTGGTTCTGGAGGACTGGAGGGTCGCAAATGTAGTTCCGTTGTATAAGAAAGGTGGGAGGCAGCATAAAGGAAATTACAGACCTATTAGTCTGATGTCAGTGGTGGGAAAATTATTGGAATCTATCCTCAAGGATGGGGTTACGGAATACCTAGAGGCGCAAGGCAAGATAGGTCCTAGCCAACATGGTTTCGTGAAGGGAAGATCCTGCCTGACCAACCTATTGGAGTTTTTTGAAGAAATCACAGGTAGGGTGGATAAGGGAGAGGCGGTAGATGTTGTGTATTTAGACTTTCAAAAGGCCTTTGATAAGGTGCCTCACAAGAGACTGATTAATAAGGTGAGAGGTCATGGAATTACAGGTAGGATAACAGAATGGGTGGAGCATTGGCTGGTTGGCAGGAAGCAAAGGGTGGGAATAAAAGGATCTCGTTCTGGTTGGTTACCGGTTACTAGTGGTGTGCCGCAGGGGTTGGTGTTGGGACCGCTCCTTTTTACCTTGTACATTAATGATTTGGATGATGGAATAAATGGTTTCATGGCCAAGTTTGTGGATGCCACCAAGATAGGTGGAGGAGTAGGGAGTATTGAAGAGATAGGAAGGTTGCAGAGAGACCTAGATAGTTTAGGAGAATGGGCAAGGAAATGGCAGATGAGATTCAATGTTGAGAAATGTGCAGTTGTACACTTTGGAAGCAGAAATAAGCGGGCAGATTATTATCTAGAAGGAGAGAAAATTCAAAGCATGGAAGTACAAAGGGACTTGGGGGTACTCGTGCAGGATACCTTAAAGGTTAACCACCAGGTCGGATCGGTGGTAAAGAAAGCGAATGCTATGTTGGCATTCATTTTGAGAGGTATAGTTTATAAAAGTAAGGAAGTGTTGATGAGGCTCTATGGGGCACTAGTGAGGCCTCATTTGGAATATTGTGCGCAGTTTTGGGCCCCACATCTTAGGAAGGATGTGCTGATGTTGGAGAGGGTTCAGAGGAGATTTACGAGGATGATTCCAGGAATGAAAGGGCTTACGTATGATGACCGTTTGTCAGCTCTTGGACTGTACTCACTGGAGTACAGAAGAATGAGAGGGGACCTCATAGCGACATTTAAAATGTTGATAGGAAAGGACAGAGTAGATGTGGCTAGGCTGTTTCCCTTGGTGGGTGAGTCCAGGACCAGAGGGCACAATCTTAGAATTAGAGGGTACAGTTTCAAAACAGAGATGAGGAAAAATTTCTTTAGCCAGAGGGTGGTGAATTTGTGGAACTCCTTGCCACGTACAGCAGTGGAGGCCAGATCACTGGGGGTGTTCAAGGAGGAGATAGATAGATATCTAAATAGTCAGGATATCAAGGGATATGGGGATAAGGCCGGAAATTGGGATTAGAATAGTTTTTTTTTCTTTCCCCCATTCCCCATTTCTCATTTCTATTTCCCTTTTCCTTGGAGCAGACTCGATGGGCCGAATGGCCTGCTTCTGCTCCCTTGTCTTGTGATCTTGTGAACACAGTTTCTAAATTTGCTCATGAATCCAAATATGGCAGGCGTTTGTGGGTATGCCGTGAAGTCAATATTGAGGAGGGCTGCAACAATTTACAAAGGAATGTTAACAAACTTGGAGAACAGTCAAATAATTGGCAAATGGAATTCAACACAGCTAAATGCGAGGCAGTACATTTCGGTAGGAAGAACATGTGCAAATCTAGGTAGAGTAGAAGTACAAAGGTTAGAAAGGACTTTATAAAAGCAAACCTAGAATGGTAGAATTGAAAAGTAAGCAAGGTATAAACAACCTGTCTCAGTCCTTGTTTCGACCACATTTAGAAAACTGTGTACATTTCGGTTGCCATATTATAGTAAGGACTTAGAGTAATACAGCACGGAAACAGGCCCTTCGTCCCAACTCATCCACCTAAGCTGGTCCCACTTGCCTGCATTTGGCCTGTATCCTTCTAAACCTTTCCTATCCATAACAGAGGACAGTAATAGACACGTGATGGTATACGTATCAGGAAAGGGTGAACACTTTGGCAGTTTAAAGAATGAAGAATGATCTTATTGAAATATACAAGATCCCCAGGGGGTATGACAAGATGTCAAGGTGTTTCCATCAGTGAAAGAATCTTGAATGAGGGGGCAAGATTAGGGGGCAGTCATTTAAAATGGAATTGCATGGAAACTTCTCAGAGGGGAATGAATCTCTGGAATTCTCCACCCCAGAGTGCTGTGTGGGCTAGATCGTTGGGGTATTTAAAGAGGAAGTAGGTACACTTTTGAATGATCAGGGAATTGAGGGCCACGGGGAACTGGCACTGAAGAGGAGATGAGGTATGGGGCAGATAAGCCACGATCATATTGAATGGCGGGGCAGGTTTAAGGGGCTGAATGGCCGAATCCTGCTCCTATTTTCCTATGGTCTTAGTCTGGGGCTCTTTTCTCTTGAGAAAAGGAGTCAACCAATAGTGGTGTTTAAATTTGATAGAGTGGATAGCGAGAGAATGTTTCCACTTGGGGAAGAACATAGCGAGAGCCTGTCAGTGTAAGATTGTCATCAAGGAACCCAGTAAGAAATTTAACAGAGACTTCTTTATCCAGAGGATGGTGAGAATGTGGAAGTTGTTACCACAGGAGTTATTGAAGTGAATAGTGTAGATGCTGGACAAGCATCTGAGGAAGAAGGGAATAACAGCTTATGCTGATAGATCCAGCTGAGGAAAGTGGAGGAGGTTTGAGTGAGCATAAATGCCTGCATGCTGGCATCATTAGCTGCGAAAGAAGGTTTCCACACTTTCCAGGGAGCTCCTCCTGGCTCCAAAATTCTGCGGGCCACAGCCAACCCGAGTTTATTCTCCTGCAGGAGTGCTAAAGCTTGCTGAATGAGATATAACCCAAATGCCCTCTGCTGGTAATGGACCAGCGTACTCTTGGTAAAGAGTACAATGTACAATGACCCGAGATGGAAACGTAAATGTGTCTCAGTTTAAACATGGTAATCAGCTCTTCAAACCTACTTCCATCATTCAGCTGATCTTATGTCAACATCTTGCTACCATGGTTCTATAAATCTTATTCTCCTTATCTTCTTGTTCCGTGCTACCTGTACTAAAGGAAGAACTTTTTCTCTATCTACCTTATCAACTCCATTATCTTAGAACCGTTCCATTAATCATCCTTTTAATTTTCCAAACTCATGTGAATGCAAGCTAGAATGACCTCTTCTCATGAGTTATCAGACTGGCTAACCTGTGTTGTACCTATTCCAAGGCTAATTTCTCCCTCCTGACGTGTGGTTTTCAGAAATGAGCGTTATATTACCAGTGAGTAAAATTCCTTTGGATTGCAGTTCCTTTGAGATTGTGCTTTTACAGAGCCCTATATCGCTCTCTTGCTGAAGACTATTGATTAGAAGACCCCCACATACACAGAGCCTCGCCATATACCAGGATCATAAATCAATAAACTGTAGACGCTGGAAATTTGAAATAGAAACAGAAAATGCTGGAAATATTCAGTAAGACAGGCAGCATCAAAGGAGATAGGAAACCAGCATTAAAATTTCTGATCTGTGATCTTTCGTCATATACCAGAGTGTTTATGTTGGTTCTCTGTGTTGTTGCAAATTGTACGGTGGGAGTTCAGAGAAACTTCTGCAGATT
The DNA here is from genome assembly GCF_009764475.1 of Pristis pectinata. Lineage (NCBI taxonomy): Eukaryota > Metazoa > Chordata > Chondrichthyes > Rhinopristiformes > Pristidae > Pristis > Pristis pectinata. Next base: position 100,388,618 of record NC_067414.1, on the reverse strand, counting down.
TCTATTCCTTTCTGAGCGATTTCTGTTCCTACAACTGCACCTCTAAGATTATCTAATCATTAAGGTTATGTCCCTAAGAAAAGTCTCAGGAGTTCCATAAGTGTTTTTCAGTGACTTGTATTGGTTTATTATTGTCACGTGTACCAAGATAGAATGAAAAAAAATTAGTTTGGCAAGCCATTCATACAGATCATTTCAAAACACAAGTACTTTGAGGTAGTACAAGGGAAAAGCAATAACAGAATGCAGAATGTAGTGTTACAGTTACAGAAAGTGCAGTGTGGGTAGACAATAAGGTGCAAGGCCATGATGAGGTAGATTGTGAGGGCAGGAGTTCATCTTGCAAACTCTGTAATGCAAGATCTACCAAACAGAAATGTGATATTGATCAGATAATCAGTTTAATTGATATTAGTTGCAAAATAAATATTGGCCTGATCACTACAATGCCTGGGATCTGCTGCATCTGTCTGAGCGAAGAGGTGAGCCCTGCTTTAATATCTATCCGATGGAAAGGATCCCTGTTAGTAGAGCACTCTCTCAGAGCCAGCGTGGACTGTGGGCTTGTCTCTGGGATGGGAATTTGACTGTGAAGTGAGACAGAGGACGAAGATAGGACTATGTAGTGCGAACAGAAATCAACTGTTAGTAAATATACTTACATGGTTTACATGGAACGTACAGCACAGTATAGGCCCTTCTGCCCACGATGTTGTACCGGGCTCTTAACCTACTCTAAGATCAATCTAACCATTGCCTCCCCACATACCCCTCCATTCTTCTACCATCCATGTGCACAATTTCTGTAGGAGAAATCCAGGAGCAGTATTAAGAAATATGCTGAAGCTATGGCAGTAATTTCATCTCTCGCTTAGAAGACAGTCGGAATGTTTTTCCCAGGGTAAAAATGTCAGATACTAGAGAACCTGCACTTAAGGTGAGAGGGTAATTTTAAAGGAGATGTGCAAGCATTTTTTACACAGACAGTGATGGCAGCCAGGGGTAGTGGTGGAGGCTGATATAATAATGGTGTTTAATAGACAGATGAATATTCAGGGAATGGAGAGATATGGATCCTGTACAGACAGAAGAGATTTAGTTTAGTTTGGCATCATGTTTGGCGCATACATCGTGGGCTGAAGGGCCTGTTCCTGTGCTGTACTGTTCTATGTTCTATAATGTGTTTGGGAGACCTACAAGTTTGAGACCACCTTAAATCACAAACCGTCCAGAAGAGGGCTCCAAACACATATCAAATCGGCCAGCACACACGCTAATTTTTTCACTCCAAGTTTTCCTCTTTCCAAATGATTTATCTGAGGGTCCTCAAGCTGGAGGTCCCAGGGTAAAGTTGAAATGTGTGAAACATCTCCACTCTGCTCTGAAAGAACAGCAAGTGTCTGCATTCTCTGTTGAAAATGTGAGTTAGCCACTGAGATAGCATCGTGACACAGGGTGTAGGGATTCAGTTCTGCAGAAAGACTGGAGAGTTTGGGATGCCTTCAAAATGAAGTGGCCGCAGATAGGCTTCTGGGAGTGGGGACCTTGGGGGAAGCAAGATAGATTTATTTATTTGGCACTTTTGACTAGACATGGTTGTGAATGTCTCCGCACTCATTTGCTGGGGCTACTATCCTTGACTGTGAGATTTTTTTTGAAGCCTTCTCCTCCCATTAGCTGCTTGGTTGTCTACCACCATTCATGACCAGAAGTGGTAGGACTGGAGAGCTTTGATCTGATCCATTGATTGTGAGATCTTTTAGCTCTGCTTATTCTTGTGGTTTAACATGCATGTGTTGCAGCTTCACCAGGTTGGAACTTCATTTGTAGGTTTGCTTGCTGCTGTTTCTGTCATGACCCTCTGCACTCAATGAATCAATTGATCCTTCGGTTTGGTAGTAATGACAGTGATGGATGTGTCAGGTCACAAGGTTAGAGATTATGGTGGTATACATTTTTACTGACGGTCCACTGTGCTTCATGGATGCCCAGTTTTAATCTGCCCCACCTCTTTGAGTCTATCCCATTTAACATGATTATAGTGCTGCACAATGGAGTTTGTGCTTGGTGTGAAGATGGGACATTGTCTCCTCAAGGACTATCCAATGGTCATAGATGTATCTGTCAGAGGTAGATTGGTAAGGATGAGACCAAATAGATTCATCCCTGGTGTTGGTTCACTCACTACCTGCCACAGGATGAGGCTGGCAGCTCTGTCCTGCAGGACTCGGCCAACTCGGTCAGTGGTGGTACTCTTGGTGATAGACATTGAAATCCCCCATTGACAGAGCACATACTGTGCCCTTGCTATTCTCAGTGCTTCTTCCAAGTGTTGTTCAACGTGGAGGAGTACTGATTCATCAGCTGAGGGAGGACAGTTCTGGCAGAGGTAAGATGTCTTTGTACAATTGTACTGGACTTTGGTGAAACCACATCTGGACCATTGTGTACAGTTTTGAAACCCTCACCTAAAGAAGGAAATACTTACAAGTACATATGTTACAAGTACATAGTTCACTGAAAACGGCATCAAAGATAGACAGGGTGGTGAAGAAGGTGTTTGGCATTGAGTTTAGGAGTTGGGACGTTATGTTGCAGTTGTACAGGACACTGGTGAGACTATACTTGGAGTATTGTGTACAGTTTTGATCATCCTGCTGGAGGAAAGATGCCATTAAACTGGAAAGAGCACAGAGAAGATTTACGAGGATGTTGCCAGGACTCAAGGGCCCAAGTTATAAGGAGAGGTTGGGCAGGGGAGGACCTTTTTCCTTGGAACTTAGGGGATTGGGGGGTGACCTTATAGAGGTGTATAAAACATGAGGAGTGCACTCAGTCTTTTTCCTAGGGAAGGGGAATCAAAAACTAGAGGGCATAGGTTTAAGGTGAGAGGGGAAAGATTTAAAAGGGACCTGAGGGGCAACTTCTTTATACAGGGTGGTGTGTGTATGTGCAATGAGCTGCCAGAGAAAGTGGTTGAGGCAGGTACAATAACAATGTTTAAAAAACATTTGGATGAGTACATGGGTAGGAGGGGTTTAGAGGGATAGGGGCCAAATGGGGGCAAATGGGACTAGCTTAGGTGGGCACCATGGTAGGCATGGATGAGTTGGGCCAAAGGGCCTGTTTCTGAGCTGTATGACTCTGTGATGTGAGTGCAGTGAAGATTCACCAGACTGGTTCTGGGGTGGTGAGTCTCTCACATGAAGAAAGACTGAGAAGACTTGGCCTCTATTCACTATTTTTTAATCAAGTACCTCTGTTCACTATTTTTTAATCAATATAATTGTACATTTCTCTAGAGTTTAGTGTGAGAGGTGACTTCACTGAGATGTGCAGAATACCTAGCCAGCTCAACAAGGCAGATGCAGGGAGGATGGTTCCCCTGGCTAAGGGAGCTAGAACCGGAGGACACAGGGTCAAAACAGTGGAGAGGCTAGGTCAGGTAAAATGAAGAGAGGTTTCTTCACTCAGAGGATGGTTTAATCTTTGGAATTCAGAACCCAGAGGCATGAATGAGGAGCCCAGACTCCTAGTGTTTCTCGTTATGTCCTCATGTGTGTTATCCAGGCAGCAATTCCAAGAGTAGCAATGTCAAATACTAGAGGGCATAGGTTTAAGGTGGTAAGATAAGATTTCTTTATTAGTCACATGTACCTCAGAACACACAGTGAAATGCATCCTTTGTGTAGAGTGTTCTGGGGGCAGCCCGCAAGTGTCGCCACACTTCTGGCGCCAACATAGCACGCCCACAACTTCCTAACCCGTACGTCTTTGGAATGTGGGAGGAAACCGGAGCACCCGGAGGAAACCCACGCAGACACGGGGAGAACGTACAAACTCCTTACAGACAGCGGCAGGAATTGAACCCGGGTCGCTGGCGCTGTAATAGTGTTACACTAACCCCTACACTACCATGCCTGTTTAAAAGAGATGTGCGGGGCGGGTTTTTATTTACACAGTGAGCAGTGGGTGCCTGGATCGGGCTGCCGGGGTGGTGGTGGAAGCAGATACGACAGTGGCGTTTAGGAGGCTGTTAGACACATGAATACTGCAGGACATGGAGGGATATGAATCATGTCCAGGCAGGAGGGATTTAGCATGGTGTTGGGCACAGACATGGTGGGCCGAAGGGCCTGTTCCTGTGCTGTACCGTTCTATGTTCTATCTGGGAATGTTTGGGAATATTCAGAGCACCTCTTATCACCCAGTGTCCATCCCTTACTGAATCTGACCAGATGATGTGGGCACATGGAGCCGCATAAGGTTGGAGACTAGACTGGAGCCTGCTGCTGATACCCTACATCATCCAGCTGTGAGCGGCTGGACCCGATTTAAATCCACACAAAAAGCTGGAGGAGCTCAGCCAGTCGGGCAGGGAGGGAAATGGACAACCGACCTTCCGGTGGAGACCCTTCATCTGGGCTGAAAGATCGAGGGCAGACAGGCAGCAAACGTTGACCGTCCAGTTCCCTCCACAGATGCCGCCCGGCCCGCTGAGTTCCTCCAGCGCTTTGTGTGTTGCTCCACGTTCCAGCATCTGCAATCACTTGGGTCTCCTGATTTCCATCTGGCCCTGTTGGGGGGTGTCCTCAGTGGTAGGTGTGTCGGTGCTGTCTCTCCGATGTCCCCCATGGTACCAATCCCTGGATGCTGGCGACTGCCAGTCTCCGATAACCACGCTCGCAGCCAATGAGTTGGGTATTGTAGAGAGGGGGTGGCCAGGCGCTCGCTGCCTCGCTCTCCTTCTCTCTCTGGTTGAGAAATTGGATCTCAGCGCTCTTGAGGAAAGGATCAACAACTGCCAAGTGTTGAGTGGAAGGGGACTTGATGCTGTCAGCCTCGGGAGAGCCTGAAGACTGGATCCGGCGCGAGTTGGACTGAATGTTCGTGAAAGTATGTAACGGGAGCCGGGATTAGACCGGTGGAAATTGAATGTTTGAGCACCCTAGCGGATATCTGCGCTGAGTCCCCGGGAGAAGTGGGACTCGGATCCGATGGGAATTGCGGAAATTTGGAAGCAAGTCTCCAGGATTGGAAACAATTATGGCGTTTACATTCGCTGCTTTCTGTTACATGCTTTCGCTGGTGCTGTGTTCATCGCTTCTCTGCTTCGCCATCTGGAACGTAAGTAAGAGGAGACCTTCAGCGCGCTGCCCACAGACAGAGACTGGGAGGGAGAGCAAGCTCGACGGCGGACAGGGGAGAGGGAGAAATACAGGGGCGAGGGTGGACAGAGAGAGGGAGAGAAGACCGAAAGGAGAAAAGGACGGAAGGGAGAGACTCAAAGGAGAGGTGGGGGAAGAGGCTGGGGACAGAAGCGGGAAAGTGGGAGGGGTGCGGGGGGGGGGGGGGGAGACGGAGAGGGGAGTGGGGAGAATGAGAAGAGGGAAACTGGAGAGGGGAACTGAAGGAAGGAGCTGGGAGAGACACCAGGGGACAGAGAGGATAGTTGGAGGGAGGAGATGTGGACTGGGAGAGAGGCAAGGGGAGAATGGAGAAGAGTTGGAAGATCGGGGGATTGGAGTGGAGACTGGGGGAGAGGGAAGGAGAGGCAAGAGGGACTGGGTAGAGAGATACAGCAGGAGGGAGATTGGAGTTTGGGGTAAAGTGAAAAACAAGCCAATGAAATGGTGGAGGGGGTGGGGGGAACAGGAGACACTAAAGAAGAGACAAGCAAGAGAGAAAATGGGGACCAGTTGGGCATGAGAGTTGGAAGGGGATGAGAAACAGATCGATGAGCCTAGGACTACACGGAGTAAACCCTGAAGAAGCAGTGTAACACCAGGGCAATCACCTGCTATCTGGTCTGAATAAGCATCAACAATCAGTGACAAACTGGGGCAATCAGCCCAGTGTCTGATCTGTGTAACCCTGAACAAGTTGTGTGTCACTGAGACAATCAGCACAGTGTCTGCATGTGTAACACTGAACAGCCAGAGTAACACTGGGGCAATCAGCCCAGTGTCAGGTCTGAATAACCTCTAAACAAGCAGCACGGCAGGGAGGTTATCATACAAACATACAAGCATTTGGATTAGGGGCAGAAGTAGCACGCCGCCCGTCGAGTCCCTCAGCCATGGCTGATCTGATTATAACCAGCTCTGTATTCTTGGGTACCAGAGGTAACCTCCAGCCCCCTTGCTTATCAACTATCTATCTCGCTCTGCCATAAAAACATGGACTCACCTTCCATCACTCTTTGAGCAAGAGGCTTCCAAAGATTCACAACACTCTGAGAGAAATAAATTCACCTTATCTCTGTCTTAAATAGTCAACCCCCCCCCCACCTATTTTTAAACAGTGACCCTACTTCTCGATTCTCTCACAAGAGGAAACATCCTGTTCACATCCATGTCATGACCCCTTAGGATCTAATGTTTCAATTAATTCATCAGTCAAGTATCAGCTCGGTGTCTAGTATTATTAAATCCCCTATCTGGTCTGAATAAACTTTGACAAGCAGTGTTATACTGAGGAAATCCACCCAGTATCTTTTCTGAATAAACTCCAACAAGCAGTGTAATACTGAGGAGATCAGTCCAGAATCTGGAGTGAATAGACCTTGACAAGTAGAGTTATACTGAGGGTATCAGCCCAGTGCCTCGTCTGAATAACAACAAGCAGTGTTATACCAAGGATATCAGCCCAGTATCTGGTACGAATAAACCCTGATAAGCAGTGGTCACTGAGGCTGATATTATAAATAACCCTGGTAGGACTGTGTTTTTCCCATCTTTTTGTCCCTGAACTCAAGTTTGAGATTTATAACAGACAGCTAGGAACTTTAACTTTATAGTTTTATTGAGATCATTTGTTAAGACTGTTACAGATGCTATCAATGCTTTTTTCACTATTACAAATCACTTCTCTCAATCACTTCGGCTACAATCAACTCACAGATGGTTGCTCTGTACAAAAAATCCTAAGAAAGCTAAGGTCACAACAGGAATTAGATCTACTGGGAAAGTGGGCAAAGGAATTACAGATGGAATTTAATTTGGACAAGTGCAAAGTGATACATTTTGAGAAGTTAAACCAGGGCAGGACTCACATAGTAAATAACAGGACCCTAGAGAGTGTTGCAGAACAGAGGGACCGAGGGGTACAGGTACATAGTTCCCTAAAAGTGGTGACACAGGGAGACAGGGTAGTGAAGGAGGTGTTTGGCACGCTTTTCTTCTTCGGACAGGGCACTAAGTACAAGAGTTGGGACGTCATGTCACAGCTGTATAGGACATTGGTGAGACCACACCTGGGGTACTGTGTGCAGTTCTAGTCACCGTACTATAGAAAAGATGTGATTAAGCTAGAGAAGGTGCAGAGAAGGTTCACAAGGGTGTTGCCGGGACTGGAGGGCTTGAGATATAAGGAGAGGCTGGATACGCTGGGACTGTTTTCCCTGGAGCAAAGGAGGTTGAGGGTCATAGATAAGGTGGATGGTCACTGTCTTCTTCCCAGGGAAGGGGAGTCTAAAACTTAGGTTTGTGAGAGGAGGAAGATTTAAAGGGGACCTGAAAAGCAAGTTTTTCTCTCAGATGCTGGTGGGTAGATGGAACGAGCTGCCAAAGGAAGTGGTAGAGGTGGGTACACTTACAATGTTTAAAAGGCATTTGGACAGGTTTATGGATATGAAAGGGGCTTAGAGGGATATGGGCCAAGTGCAGGAAAATAGGACTAACTGAGGAAGACACTTGGAAAGCATAGACAAGATGAGGTGTAGGTCCTGTTTCCGTGCTCTGTGTATAACTCTCTGACTCTAACATTCGATATCAGTGTGGATCAAGCATACTTTCTCGTCAATTGGTTAGGTTAACTCCTCCTCTGATTGTAGTGCTGGTTGACAATAACTCTGGCTCATTACCCTCATTTTCTACTTATGTGGGTGTTTGATCAGATAGCTGATTGACCATCGGGGTCCAGCTCTTCTGGTGTTTTGTCATAGAGTTGTATAGCACAGAAATGGGCCCTTCGGCCCACTGCATCCATGCTGACCCTTTTGCCCAACCACACCAATCCCTTTTGTTCGCATTAGTTCTATGTCCTTTTATACCTTGCCTGTTTATGTGTCTGTTAATAGTCTCTTAATAGAAGTGATCGTATCTGATTCCATCACCTCCTCTGGCAGTGAGTTCTACTCTCAGTGTAAAAAAATTTCCTCTTGAATCCCTTTTAAAAACTCCTTAAACTTATGCCCTTTTGTTTTTGATAACCCTGAGCTGGATACAAGATTATCTGGGATACATCTTGGTTATTGGTATTGGTTTATTATTGTCACTTGTACTGAGGCACAGTGATAAACTTGTCTTGCATATCGTTCATACGGATCAATTCATTACACAGTACAGGGTAAAACAATAACAGAATACAGAGTAAAGTGTCACAGCTACAGGGAAGTGCATTTTAGGAAGACAATAACGTGCTTGACAAGTCAATGAGGCTCTGGTCTGTAAGTCTATACTGTTCTTCGTGAGGTGGGTGCTGGGTCTTCCTATTCAGACATAATTCCAGGTTACTTCTCATTAAGTTTCAACAGCTGGATCTTTCTGTAATTTTGTTGCTTACAACCCAGGACATTATCCAAGTAAGCCCCCTCCCCACAAGGGTCCTGTCCCCCAAGAGGAAATTTGTGCTGCTCCATCTGATTTAAAACATGCCATATTTTAAATTAATACTATCCATATGCCTTAGCAGCAGTCATATTCCTAATATTCACAAGATCAAGAGTTCCAACATGGTACGAAGATTTCTGCATTAAAGAGCGGAATTAGTTTCTGAATATCATAAGATTTAAAACCAGAATACAATGTCATACAATTAACCACATCAATAACATTGCAACCATGGGTGTTGACTAATATTATGTCTCATATCATTTATGTTCTCCTAACATATGTTCTCCTAGGCATTGAATTACTTGTTCTATTTTGTTGGATTATTCTTGTTCTATGTTTTCAGAATTGCTTTCAGGTTAGAAGGAGAGGGATAGGACAGCCAAATTGTCTAATGGCTTTTGACAGCTCTACCTTGCATATGGAGATTTACCTTCAAGTCTGTGGTGGTGGGGTAGGACAGGGAGCAACGTGTAACTTTAAATAATTGTTATTTTAGTGGGCTTAAAGCAAAAAGTGAAAGTGACACCTCTTGTTCTCCTGATTCATTATTGAAGCATCAGATTCCTTCATGTGTGTCTGTTCATCATGGGAGCCCAGAGTGAAGCAAGATACCAGGTTTCCTGGATTTCTGACATCACAATAACAAAGATGTACTTCTCCATGGTCAGAACAATGTGTTATATTCGGGCTATGCCAAGGTAGCCCACTTTGGATCAGGATGGAAGATAAGGCTTCTTGTTCTGTGTGGATGTCCTGAACCAATGTCCCCATTGATCCTACCTTAAAAATCCTTCCATTCTTTTTCTGGTGTACAGGAGGTAACCATAATACCAGTGGCCCATGGATAACTATCTTCCCTTGAATTCCATTCTTTTTAAGTATGACGACCCATGTAGTCTCACCACTTTGGTATCATTATAGTTCATAAACCATCTTGCAGTTGTACTGTCATTCACAAAGGACATGGCATTTGATTGCTTCCTAAACCATTAAGGCCACTCAATATCAGATCAAGCATATACTTCTCATAAATGGCACATCTAATCACTTCAGAAACCATTCTTTTCAGCTCCCCCTTATCCCTAATAACTTTTCTCGCTCTGTCTGTGAATAACTCCACCTCATCCTTGATGGTGAGTGGTTTTGATGTAATTCTTGAATCATGTATCTCTCAGCTCTGTTTAGTTCTGATAATATCCCCTTTAACTGGTTTCTTGTCACCTCTTTGTGTTCCCCTGCACTCTCCATATCCAGTAAGTTCCAGGCAACTGTCCCCTCAGCCCCCACTGTATTGATCCACCCTCCCAACACTGTTTCCTACTTAACCCTTCTCTAATTTCCTAAACATCACATGCAGACAAATTACAAACTCACAAAGCCACATTGCAACTGTGGACATAAAAGATCTTTCAGTACTCCATATTAATCTTGTTAGCATCCAGTGAGCATTATTGCAGAGTATTACCTCTCAATGGCTTTTAACTGTCCCCATCTAAAGTTTATGCATTTCTTCACTTTTAATTGTAATTTGTCTCATTGATACTGAGAAATATCAGTACACTGATACTGATTCCAGATATTCCCATCTGGAATATCTAACAGTGAAGTGTCGCCCATACTACCTGCCACGGGAGTTCACTTCAGTTATCCTGATGGCAGTCTACATTCCACCCCAGATGGACATGAAGCCTGCACTCAGTGAACTATGGTCTGTGGTCGACAGCCTTGAAACAGGATACCCTGAGGCCCTCTTCATTATTGCAGGTGACCTAGGCCAACCAAAATACTACCAGCATGTCTCCTGTCCCACCAGGGGCCCAAACACCCTTGACCACTGCTGTACAACCATCAATGATGCTTTCCGAGCCGCCCCTCGCCCTCCCTTTGGTAAGTCAGACCACCAGCCTGTGCTCCTTCTCCCTGCACACAAACAGAAACTGAAACGGGAGGATCCGGTACAGAGAGTCGTGCAGTGCTGGACTGAGGAAATAGGTCAGCTTCTACGTGACTGCTTTGAGTCAGTGGACTGGTCCATGTTCAAAGACTCAGCTGCCAGCCTTGATGAATATGTCATCACCATCATGGACTTTATCAGCAAGTGTGTTGAGGACTGTGTACCAAAGAGGACAAGCCGGGTGTTCCCAAACTGGAAACCATGGATGAACTGGGAGATTCACTCCCTACTGACGTTGAGGACTGCTGCATTCAAATCAGGTGATCCTGACCTTTACAAGAAATCGAGATACGACCTCTGTAAAGCTATCAGAGATGCCAAGAGACAATACCAGTTCGAAATCGAGTCCCAGACCAGCCGTCAGTTATGGCAGGGCTTACATGCTATAACAGGCTACAAAACAAAGTCGGGCTGCATCGCCAGCAACAGTGCATCCCTTCCTGATGAGCTCAACACATTCTATGCACGTTTTCAGCAGAAGGGGAATGGTTTGTCACCACCCACCCTGACAGCCTCCAATGAACCTGAACCCGTGGTCACTGTTGAGGACATTAAGATCAGTCTTCCGAAGAATTAACCCAAGGAAAGTATCTAGCCCGGATGGTGTCCCTGACCGTGTGCTCAGATATTGCTCTGATCAGCTGGCAGGGGTATTTGCAGATATATTTAACCTCTCCCTGCTTCAATCTGAGGTTCCCACCTGTTTTAAGAAGACCACTATCATCCTGGTACCTAAGAAAAACAAGGTAACGTACCTTAATGACTACCGACCGGTGGCTCTGACATCCACCATTATGAAGTGCTTTGAGAGGCTGGTCAGGGCACGCCTTAACTCCAGCCTCCCGGAAAACCTTGATCCACTGCAATTCGCCTACTGCCAAAACAGGTCTACAGTGGATGTCACCTCCCTGGCCCTACACTCATCACTGGAGCATCTGGACAGTAAAGACACCTATGTTAGACTATTGTTTATTGACTACAGCTCTGCCTTCAATACTATAATTCCAAGCAAACTCATCACCAAACTCTGAGACCTGGGACTCAACACCTCCCTCTGTAACTGGATCCTTGACTTTCTGACCAACAGACTGCAATCAGTGAGGATAGGCAGCAACACCTCCAGCACGATTACTCTCAACACTGGTGCCCCACAAGGCTGCGTCCTCAGCCCTCTACTCTATTTCCTATACACTCATGACTGCGTGGCCAGATTCTTCTCTAACTCCACCTACAAGTTTGCAGATGATACCACCGTTGTAGGCCGTATCTCAAATAACGATGAGTCGGAGGACAGGAAGGAGATAGAGAGCTTAGTGACATGGTGTCATGACAACAACCTTTCCCTCAATGTCAACAAAACAAAAGAGCTGGTCATTGACTTCAGGAAGTGGGGGTGATGCACATGCATTAATGGTGCTGAGGTCAAGAGGGTTGAGAGCTTTAAATTCCTTGGAGTGAACATCACCAATAGCCTGTCCTGGTCCAACCATGTAGACACCACGGCCAAGAAAGCTCACCAGCACCTCTACTCCTTCAGGAGGCTAAAGAAGTTTGCATGTCCCCTTTGACACTCACCAACTTTTATTGATGCACCATAGAAAGCATCCGATTTGGATGCTTCACTTTGGTATGGCAACCGCTCTGCCCAGGACCGCAATAAACTGCAGAGTTGTGGACACAGCCCAGCACATCACAGAAACCAGCCTCCCCTCCATGGACTCTGTCTATACCTCTCGCTGCCTCAGTGAAGCAGCCAACATAATCAAAGACCCCATCCACCTGGGACATTCTCTCTTCTCCCCTCTCCCATCAGGCAGAAGTTACAGGAGCCTGAGGGCACATACCACCAGGCTCAAGGACAGCTTCTACCCCACTGTTATAAGACTATTGAATGGTTCCCTTATACGATGAGATGGACTCTTGACCTCACAATCTACCTTGTTATGACCTTGCACCTTATTGTCTACCTGCAATGCACTTCCCTGTAGCTGTGACACTTTATTCTGTATTCTGTTATTGTTTTTACCCTGTACTACCTCAGTGCACTGTGTAATGAATTGACCTGTACGATCAGTATGCAAGACAAGTTTTTCACTGTACCTCGGTACAAGTGACAATAATAAACCAATACCAATAGCCAAATCTGTTGGCTTTAACTTGATTGTTTCAAAATCAATTTCTTTATGGAGTATTTATCAATGCCTTGATGATTTAGTCTCTGCCCATCTCTCTCTTTCATGAACCATATTAATCATTTCATGATCTATTGTTGCCATGTAATCGTGCATGTCTGTTGTAGAGTCATACAGCAGGGAAACAGGCCCTTCATCCCAACTGGTCCATGCCGACAAAGATGCCCATCCAAGCTAGTCCCATTTGCCCGTGTTTGGCCCATATCCTTCTAAATCTTTCCTATCCATGTACCTGTCCAACTGTCTTTTAAAAGTTGTTGTTGTACCTGCCTCAACCACTTCCTCTGGCAGCTCGTTCCATATACCGACCACCTTCTGTGTGGAAAAGTTGCCCTTCGGGTTCCTATCAAACCTTTCCCTACTCACTTTAAACCTATGCCCTCTAGTTCTTGATTCTCTAACCCTGGAAAAAAGACTGAGTGCATTCACCCTATCTTTGCCCCTCATGATTTTATACACCTCTGTAAGGTCACCCCTCAGTCTTCAAGGAAAAATGTTCTAGCCCGTCCAACCTCCCCTTACAACTCAGTCCCTCGAGTCCTGGCAACATCTTTGTAAATCTTTTCTGCACTCTTTCCAGTTTAATAACATCGTTCCTATAGGAGGGTGGCCAAAACTGTACACAGTACTCCAAGAGCAGCCTCAACGACATCTTGTACAACTGTAATATACCAACCAATTTCTATACTCAGTGCTTTGACTGATGAAGCCCAGTGTGCCAAAAGCCTTTCTCACCACCCTGTCTACCTGTGACTCTATTGCCAGGGAACCACGTACCCGAACTCCAAGCTCCCTTTGTTCTACAACGCTTCCCAGGGCCTACCATTTACTGTGAAAGTCCTACCTTGATTTGACATTCCAAAATGCAACACTTCACACTTAACTGAATTAAACTCCATTTGCCATTAGTAAGTTTGTGGATGGTACAAATTGATGGTGTGGTGGGCAGTGAAGAAGGTTCTAAGGTTACAACAGGATCTAGATAAACTGGGAAAGTGGGCAAAGGAAGAGCAGATGGAGTTTAGCTCGGACAAGGGTGAAGAGATGCACTTTGGGAAGTGAAAGCAGGGTAGGACTTGCACAATAAATGGCAGGGTCCCGGGGAGTGTGGTGGAACAGAGGGACCTAGGGATACGAGTACATAGGAAACTTTGCCTACCTGGATCTCCACATTCAGGAAACTAAGTGGTGAAGAAGAAGGTGTATGGTGTGCTTGCCTTCATCCAATGGAGCATTGAGTACGAGAGTTGGGACATCATGTTACAACTCTATAGGATGTTGGTGAGTCCACACCTGGGGTACTGTGCGCAGTTCTGGTCACCGTACTATAGGAAGGAAGTGATTAAGCTAGAGAGGGTGCGGAAAAGATTCACAAGGATGTTGCCGAGGCTGGGGGGCTCAAGTTATAAGGAGAGACTGAATAGGCTGGGACTGTTCTCCCTGGAGTAAAGGAAAATGAGGGGTGACCTTACAGAGGTTTATAAAATCATGAGGGGTATAGGTAAAGTGGATGGTCACAGTTTTTTCTCTGGAGTAGGAGAGTCCAAAACTAGAGGGCATTGGTTTAAAGTGGACCTGAGGGGCAAGTTTTTGACAAAGATGGCAGTGGGTATATGGAGCGAGCTGCCAGAGGAAGCGGTAGAGGCGGGTACAATTACAAAGTTTAAAGGATATTTGGTCAGGTACATGGATAGGAAAGGTTTAGAGGGATATGGGCCAAATGCAGGCAAATGGGACTAGCTCAGGAAGGCATTTTGGTCAGCAAGGACCAGTTGGGGCAAAGGGCCTATTTCTCTGCTGTATGGCTCTATGACTCATACTCTAAGCAGTGTTATACTGAAGCATCAGCTGGTATCTGGTCTGACCAACAACAAGCAGTGTTACGCTGAGGATCTCAGCCCAGTATCTGTATAACTATGCCTTGCTTTCAACCAATCACAGCAGTATGCTGGCACCATGCTGCACATGCCATCCTATACACACCCCCTCTGGCTTTCAGTTTGTTTCAAGAACAGGCTTGCCTTTCCATATCTCAGGTAGTGGTCAGATTATTAAAGGTAGTTCTTTTAAAATGTGGAGAGAGAAAGATATAAATTTCTCCAGGAGAAGCTGCACGTTTCAGACTGATGCCTGTTCACAAGAAAGCGTGAGCAGGAGTAGGCCACTCAGCCCCTCAAACCTGCCCCACCATTCAGTGTGATCATGGCTGATCTACGCCAGGCCTCGAGCTCTCCCCGTGCCAGTTCCCCACAGCCCTCCATTCCTCAGTCTTTCAATTATTCATCCACCTGCACCTTAAATATATCTAATGATCTAGCCTCCGCATCCTCGGAGGCAGAGAATTCCAGAGGTTCACTACCTTCTGAGAGAGAGATTCTGTTGGTGAATTATACCCAGATAGTATAATCCAATTCAAAAGCAGTTTTGGAAGAGTTTCCATTTTTTGGGGCACAGTTTCTCTGTTTATGATTAAAGATATCCAATTGAAGTTACCATTTCATCTTATTCACCAGCTCTAGAAAATCTTTACTGTGTGATACCATATTTCCATGACACCTTTAAACTACTATCATTATCAGTCCTTAATTATTTAAATCCCAGACAAGTTTTGAAATATCCTGATAGTCCTGATATGTTGTGACTTTGTCTATTTTTCCCGTTTTAAAAAACACCCTTTTGTTGGATTGACAGGATTTGTCAAAGTGCACATTTGTTTCTCCAGTTAAAACTTTATTTATTTATTGATATGCAACAATATCCCAAAATCCACTTCTCTTTTTCAACTGCAATCAAGATTTGATGAGCCCTTAAATGTCAGGTTAATTTCTCTGATGCGTTTTGTTTTGAATTGGTACGTACGATATTTGCAAACAAGTTCTTAAATTGTTAAAGCTTCTTAAGGATTCTGGATCTTTTGCTGAACCTCTTGCATTTCAAAAGCCATCATCACTGTGCAAAAAGATGAAAGGAACATTGTGGCTCTGCTAAAGAGTCCAGAGGTTTAAGAAGAAAATATCAAATTAAAATTAAGTAACTTGAACAAAGGGCTGTCAGTGGAAAATGTTGACTACTTTGCAGGAGAGTGTTGTAGAATAGCGAGACCTAGGGGTACAGGTACATAGTTGCCTGAGAGTGGCGACCCAGGTAGACAGGGTGGTGAAGAAGGCATTTGGCATGCTTGCCTTCATCAGTCAGGGCACTGTGTACAGGAGTTCACAAGATCACAAGATCACAAGATAAGGGAGCAGAAGCAGGCCATTCGGCCCATCGAGTCTGCTCCAAGGAAAAGGGAAAAAGAAATGGGGTGGGAAAAAAAGAGAGAGAAAAAAAAACTATTCTAATCCCATTTGCCAGCCTTATCCCCATATCCCTTGATACCCTGACTATTTAGATATCTGTCTATCTCCTCCTTGAATACCCCCACTGATCTGGCCTCCACGGCTGTGCGTGGCAAGGAGTTCCACAATTTCACCACCCTCTGGGTAAAGAAACTTCTCCTCATCTCTGTCTTGAAACTGTACCCTCTAATTCTAAGATTGTGCCCTCTGGTCCTGGACACGCCCACCAAGGGAAACAGCCTAGCCACATCTACTCTATCCTTACCTGTCAACATTTTAAATGTCGCTACGAGGTCCCCTCTCATCCTTCTGTACTCCAGCGAGTACAGTCCAAGAGCCGACAAACGCTCATCATACTTAAGCCCTTTCATTCCTGGAATCATTCTCGTAAATCTCCTCTGAACCCTCTCCAACGTCAGCACATCCTTCCTAAGATGCGGGGCCCAAAACTGCGCACAGTATTCCAAATGAGGCCTCACTAGCGCCCCGTAGAGCCTCATCAACACTTCTTTACTTTTATACACTATACCTCTCGAGATGAATGCCAACATAGCATTCGCTTTCTTAACCACCGATCCAACCTGGTGGTTAACTTTTAAGGTATCTTGTATGAGTACCCCCAAGTCCCTTTGTACTACCGCACTATCAATCTTCTCTCCTTCTAGATAATAATCTACCCGCTTATTTCTACTTCCAAAGTGTACAACTGCACATTTCTCAACATTGAATCTCATCTGCCATTTCCTTGCCCATTCTCCTAAACTGTCTAGGTCCCTCTGCATTCTTTCTATTTCCTCTATGCTCCCTACTCCTCCACTTATCTTGGTGTCATCCGCAAACTTAGCCACACAACCATTTATTCCATCATCCAAATCATTGATGTACAAGGTAAAAAGGAGAGGCCCCAACACCGACCCCTGCGGCACACCACTAGTAACCGGTAACCAACCAGAACGAGATCCTTTTATTTCCACCCTTTGCTTCCTGCCAACCAGCCAATTCTCCACCCATTTTGCTACCCTGCCCATAATTCCATGACCTCTCATCTTATTAATCAGTCTCTTGTGAGGCACCTTATCGAAGGCCTTTTGAAAGTCTAAATACACAACATCAACCGCCTCTCCCTTATCCACCCTACCTGTGATTTCTTCAAAAAACTCCAATAGGTTGGTCAGACAGGACCTCCCCTTCACAAAACCATGTTGACTAGGTCCTATCTTGCCTTGCGCCTCTAGGTATTCGGTAACCTCCTCCTTGAGGATAGACTCCAATAATTTTCCCACCACTGACGTCAGACTAATAGGTCTGTAATTGCCTTTGTGCTGCCTCCCACCTTTCTTATACAACGGAACTACATTCGCTACCCTCCAGTCCTCCGGAACCATGCCAGAATCTATCGATTCCTGAAAATAATCGCCAACGCCTCCGCTATCTCCACAGCCACCTCCTTCAGAACCCGGGGATGCACCTCATCCGGTCCCGGGAGACTTATCAGCCTTAAGCCCCTTTAGTTTTCCAAGCACCTTCTCCCTATTAATCTCAATTGAACTCAGCTCCAATTCGTGAGACTCCTGACTAATGGGCACATTGCTTATGTCCTCCACGGTGAAGACCGATGCAAAAATATTCATTCAATTCCCTTGCCATCTCACTATCATCCATTATAATACCTCCTGCACCGTTATCAATTGGTCCTATGTCAACCCGTGTCTCTCTTTTATTCCTTATGTATTTAAAAAAACTCTTAGAATCCTTCCGATTGTTGTCCGCCAGCTTCCTTTCGTAACTCATCTTTGCTTTCCTAATGACCTTCTTAGTTTCTCTCTGCAGATTTTTAAATCGTTCCAATCTTCTGTTTTCCCACTAATTTTTGCTACTTTGTACGCCGCACCCTTTTGCTTTTATTTTATCCTTCACCTCCCTCGTTATCCACATCTGTGCCTTTTTCCATTCAAAACCTTCTTTTTTCTTGAATATATCTGTCCTGCATTGTCCTTATTTCCTGTAGAAATTTCTTCCATTTTTCCTCTGCCGTCCCTCCAGCTAACTTACTCCTCCAATCAATTTGGGCCAACTCATCTCTCATACCTTTGTAATTTCCCTTATTCCACTGAAATATCGATACACCAGTTATCAGCTTCTCCTTCTCAAACTGAAACTAAACTCAATCATATTGTGATCACTTGTTCCCAGTGGTTTCCTTTACCTTTAGTTCCCTAATCACCTCGGGTTCACTACACAGCACCCAATCCAAAACAGCCGATCCCCTGGTGGGCTCCTCAATAAGTTGCTCCAGAAAAACATCCCTTAGACATTCCACAAACTCACTCTCCTGAGTACTACCGACTTGCTGCATTTCCCAGTCCACCTTCATGTTAAAATCCCCCATAATTATCTTCACATTGTCACTCTGACATGCTTTTTCTATCTCAATCTGCAACTTATGGTCCACTTCCTGACTGCTGTTCGGGGGCCTATATATGACTGCTATTATTGTTCTTTTACCCTTGCTATTTCTCAGCTCCACCCATAAGGATTCCACCTCCTCTGACCCAATGTCCTTCCTTTCTATTGATTTTATATCGCTACTAACCATCATGGCCACACCTCCCCCCTCTGCCTACCCTCCTATCCTTCCTATATACTGTATACCCCTTGACATTCAGTTCCCAATCACATCCATCATGAAGCCACGACTCAGTGATTGCAACGATGTCATATTTATTAACCTGTAGTTGTGCCACTAGGTCATCTACTTTATTCCTGATGCTACGTGCATTTAAATATAGTATGTTTAGACTGGTATCTGCTATTGATTTTATTGTACCTCTATTGATCAGCAGATTATCCTGACTTTCTACCTGTCCATCCTTCTTACTATCTTCGCTACCTACTATCTTAGACATGTTCGTGTAGACCTCATCCCCTATCCTAACATTCGGTATCCGAACATCCTCATCCCCGATCCTAACATTCTGTATCCTAACATCCGGATTTGTTGTACTTCTATTATTCAGTAAATTATCCTGACTTATCACCTGCCTGTCATTCTTGCCATCCTCAATGGATTCGTTTCTATACACTTTCTCCCTCACCTTAGCATCTTGTAACCTAGCATCCTGGTTACCATCCCCCTGCCCGATCAGTTTAAACCCTCCCCTACAACTAAATTAAACATTCCCGCCAGGATATTGGACCCTTTGGAGTTTAGATGCAACCCATCCTTAGCAAATAGGTCTTGCCTCCCCCAAAAAAGGTCCCAGGTATCCAAGAATCTGAAGCCCTGCCCCTTGCACCAGTCACTCAGCCACGCATTTAACTGCCAGAGCTTTCTATTCTTCCTGTCATTGATACGCGACACGGGTAGTAGTCCTGAGATTACTACCCTTGAGGTCCTACTTTTCAACCTTCTCCCTAATGCCTTGTATTCCTCCTTCAGGACCTCTTCTCTTTTCCTACCTACATCATTGGTACCTACATGTACCAAGATTTCTGGCTGCTCACCCTCCCCCCTCAGATATTCTCGACACGGTCTGTGATATCCCGTACCCTGGCACCAGGGAGGCAACACACCATCCGAGACTCATTATCGCTATCGCAGAATCTCCTATCCGTACCCCTTACTATCGAATCCCAATAACCACTGCATGTCTCTTCCTCTGCTGGACCACAGTATCAGACACGGTGCCAAGGTCCTGGCTGCTGAGGTCTTCCTCTATGAAGTCATCCTCTCCAACCGAATCTAAAATGAGATATCGGTTTTTGAGGGGACTGCCACTGAGGTGCTGTCTACATAATCTTTATAACTCCTGTCTATCTCCTGCTCGCTCTCCCTAACCAACCGAAGGTCATCCAGCTGCTGCTCCAGACTCTCAATCCGTTCCTTGAGGAGCCGCATCTCGGTGCACTTTGCGCAGATGTAGTTATCAGGGAGTCTGGTCGTCTCCCAGGGGCCCCACATCTGACACTCCAAACACAACACTAATCCCAGATGCATACTGCTGAATATCACTGAGCTCAACACTAAACTAAACTAATAACTCACCCCTCTCTATAATCTCGCCTCTTTCCCGCTCTCGCCGAAGCCCATTGAGCCAAAGCCCAACCCACTCTGCTCCCTCGCACTCAGCTGCCCGCTCCGACGCTGCCCGCTAGATATGCTCGTCTGCTTTTCAAATCGCCCGCGCGCTTCCGGGTGACGTCACGCGCCTGCGCAGTCACTCGCCGCTGTCCCGAACGCTAGAAAGAGAAAAAAAAAAACCTCGTTATTTTCCGGCAATCTCCACTCTCTCGTCGCTGGAAGTTAGGACGTTATGTTACAACTATACAAAATGTTGGTGAGACTGCACCTGGAGTATTGTGTGCAGTTTTGGTCACCTAGCTCTAGGAAGGATGTCATAAAGATTCACGAGGATGTTACCAGGACTGGAGGGCTTGAGTAATAAGGAGAGACTGGATAAGTTGGGACTATTTTCCCTGGAGTGAAGGAGGCTGAGGGGTGACCTTATAGAGGTTTATAAAGTCATGAGGGGCGTGGATAAGGTGGATGGTCACGGTCTTTTTCCCAGGGCAGGGGAGTCTAAAACTAGAGGGTATAGGCTTAAGGTGAGAGGGGAAAGATTTAAATGGAACCCCAGGGACAAGTTTAGCACACAGAGGGTGGTGGGTATATGGAACTGCCAGAGGAAGTGGGAGAGGTGGGTATGATTACAACGTTTAAAAGACATTTGGGTAGGTACATGGACAGGAAAGGTTCAGAGAGATATGGGCCAAACGTGAGCAAATGGGGCTAGCTCAGTTAGGCAGCTTGGTTGGCATGGATGAGATGGGCCTGTCTTTTCAATGCTGTATAACTCTATGAATCTAATGCATAATGGCAATGTTTTGATCTATATAGAATGAGTGTCATTATACAACACATTCACTTTTACATCAAATTTTGGCTTTTGAAAATATGTTACGTCTACCTCAAGGATCCAAAATTGATTAGAAGGTATGAAACCATATTCAATATCATTAAAGCATCTAATTAAGGAAGACAATGTTTGACGTTATCTGCTGACTGTTCCCAAGATATTTCCCACAATGCCAATTCGTAATTGCTAACTTTTAATCCGTGGGAATCTCATATCTGAAATTAGAAAATGGCACAATGCACAATATGAACTGGAATTGCACAGGCCCATTGGGTACTACAGGTCCTTATTCCATTCAGTATTCATTCACATCAATAGGCAATGGTTGATTAAGCAAGGCAGTTGCATAGTGAGAAAAGTCATATGCATGTAAACAAAACTAGTAGATTCCAACATGTTGCTATTCTTTCTTCAAGTAGATTTGGTTTTTTTTCATATGATTGAAAAAAATTCATAAAACTAAAGAAAATTAATCATATTAACATAACCTTCATTATTCTGGTGCAAGGATCAAAAAGAATGGAACTTCACAAAGCTTCTGGACTCTTTGAACAAGTGGAAGCTTTTAGAGATGATTGTCCTTACATAACAGATCAAATGCATTGGAAAGGAATTGAATCTTTTCTAATTTCATTCTATTTTAGTTGGTCACGTTAATTTATTTCCCCTCCTCATCCAAGTTTATGGTTCCTTTTATTCAACAAAATCTCTGTGTAGGGGTGTGGATTTTGTAGGAATTGAATTAAACTGATTTTTAATGAATGTTGAAGTTAATATTAAACAACTACTCATTTTAATTGAACCTGCATGAAAGTAAAACAGCTTTTTAACTGTGGCCGAATGAAAGCATTTATTTTAAACAAATTAATTTGAAACTAGACATTTTAACTTTGAATTTGAGGTTCAAGGCTACATCTTATGTCTAATTCTCTAGAGCTGTCAGGATGTCTATTGGTTAAGAGAAAACACACCAGTGACTACAGTGAAATCTTTAGACTTTCATTCAATTTTTTTCCCAAAAATGTGCGTGCAAATCTAAAATTTTAACAAATTAAGGAACACAAACACCTGTTGACGAAGTTTAGAAATATTGATCCATGTTATGGATTGGGAACTCAAAATTTTACCAACTTTTAAGGATTATCTGAAGTCGTGAGCCCACAAATTTGTTTAAAAACCAAAACCATGATAAAACAATCTCATGAAAAGTAAGCATTCACAAATAAACACATCCAATAATGAAGACAAGATTGCAATGGGTTAACAGCTTTTAGCTTTGAATAGAATAATGACCGATGCTGACCACAAGTAGAAGACATCATAAAGATGTTCTTCCATGCAAGGAATATCAAAGCAAACATTCAGACAAACTGAATCTGGATCCTCTATACCCACACATTTTCATGCCTAATTTTCCTTGCATCAATAGTTTGTGACATTCATGTCCTTGGGTCAAACCCCACCTGAGCTTTATCCCATAGCTCCAGCTCTATTAGTGTTAGGGTTGTAAGCCAATGGTTTACGTGCGTTCCCTGTAAACTGTTCTTCTCTGGTCAACCTGCTCAGCTGAAGCCCACAGGTGAGTTTTATCCAGGTCTGCCAATGGACTGCCTGTACCCAGCACCAGTGCTCTCAGCACCTGGAGGATCTTCCTTTTTTTTGCAGCTACAGGTAAACCCCTGAATGCCTCAGGTGCTAAAGCAAAGAGAATCACCTTCTTCTGTTGCTCCTTGGTACCAGCGAGTTGTTCTGCTGCGGGAAATATCATCTCTGGCAACTGTCCGTGAGTCAACCCTTGCTGTTGAAGTCTGGCTTACATCACCACACCACCCTCCCCCCCCCATGCCTGGTTGGGCTACTGGAGCATGTTTGCAGTGCTGCACAGGCCTCACAGATAGTGAGTGAACATTCCCATGGTCTATCCTTCATAGGCTTGTGGGTCCGTCCCAAATACCCATCCCACGGGTTCTACTGGCATCGTTCTACAACGTTCCCACGTGGTCTCCTTTCAGTTCTGTAATTTGCCTCTTACACTCTCAGTGATACCCCGGTCCTGTTTTGGTCTTGTAGGAGCTGAAAAGCAAACTCTACATTGTCCCTTTGTGCCTCTGCATTTCCTGCCTCGGCTTTCCATCTCTCACGTTCCCCTTACCATTCATGGCAATTCTGTGTCACTGCTCCCTCTGTAAATATTGAATAGATTGATCCTTTTCTGTTATCTCTGCTTTCTGATCCTTCAGTAACCAGATAATTACAGCATTCTTTTCCTCGACCTTCTCCTCCAACCCTGCAATCAATTTCTTGTTGGCTATTGGCTGGCTGATAACATTTCGACACCACCCTATACATCCCATACCCTGTGCTCATCTCAGCTAGAGTCATAGCGTAATACAGCATGGAAACAGGACTTTCGGCCCAACTTGTCTATGCTGACCAAGATGCCTATCGAACCTAGTCCCATTTGCCCATGTTTGGCCAATATCCCACTAAACCTTTCCTATCCCTGTACCGTAGCGGTTAGCCTAACGCTATAACAGCACCAGTGACCCGGGTTCAATTCCAGCCGCTGTCTGTAAGGAGTTTGTACGTTCTCCCCGTGTGTCTGCGTGGGTTTCCTCCGGGTGCTCCGGCTTCCTGCCACATTCCAAAGACATACGGGTTAGGAAGTTGTGGGCGTGCTATGCTGGCGCTGGAATCGTGGCGACACTTGCGGGCTGCCCCCAGAACACTCTATGCAAAAGATGCATTTCACTGTGTGTTTCGATGTACATGTGACTAATAAAGATCTTATACCTGTCCAAATATTTTTTAAATGTTGTAATTGCTCCTGCCTCAACCACTTCCTCTGGCAGCTCATTCCATATACACACCACCCTCTGCGTGAAGAATTTGTCCTTCAGGCCCCTTTTTAAATCTTTCCCCTCTCACCTTAAACCTATGTCCTCTAGTTTTTGATTCCCAACCCTGGGAAAGAGACTGAGTGCATTATAGTTTGTTATAGGTGGTTACAAAATCAAAAACATTACAAAAACGTACTGGGTACATTATAGATGGTTACTAAATCATGAGGGGGCACAGATAAGGTGGGTGGTCACAGTCTTCTTCCCAGGGTAGGGGAATCTAAAACCAGAGCACACAGATTTGCCAGAGGGGAAAGATTTAAAAAGGCCAATATCCCTCTAAACCTTTCCTATCTCTGTACTGTAGCGGTTAGTGTAATGCTATTACAGCGCCAGTGACCCGGGTTCAATTCCAGCCGCTGTCTGTAAGTAGTTTGTATGTTCTCCCCATGTGAGGTGCAGGTTCTTCACACAGAGGGTGGTGGGTATATGGAACAAGCTGCCAGAGGAAGTGGTCGAGGCAGGTACAATTACAACATTCAGAAGTCATTTGGACAGGTACATGGATAGGAAAGGTTTAGAGGGATATGGGCCAAATGCGGGCAAATGGGACCAGCTCAGGTAGGCAACTTGGTTGGCATGGACAAGTTCGGATGACAGGCCTGTTCCTGTGCTGTATAACCCTCACAGCTTGGTATGACAACTGTTCTGCCCAAAACTGCAAGAAACTGCAGAGAGTTGTGGACACAGCTCAGCACATCACAGAAACCAGCCTCCCCTTTGCGGACTCTGTCTACACTTCTCACTGCCTCAGGAGAGCAGCCAACTTAATCAAAGACCCCACCCACCCTGGACATTCTCTCTTCTCGCCCCCTCCCATTGGGCAGAAGATACAAAGGCCTGAACACAGGTACCACCAAACTCAAGGACAGCTTCTATCCTGCTGTTATAAGACTATTAAACGGAACTCTTGTATGATAGTAAGGACCTCGATTTCACAATCTATCTCGTTATGACCTTGCACCTTTTTGTCTGCCTGCACTGCACTTTCTCTGTAACTGTAGCACTTTACTCTGCATTCTGTTATTGTTTTCCCTTGTACTACCTCAATGCACTGATGTGATGAAATGATCTGTATGGATGACATGCAAAACAAAGTTTCTCACTGTACCTTGGTATGTGTGACAATAATAAACTAATTACCAATCACCAATATGACTCTATGACTCTAACAAGCAGAGTGACACTGAGGGTATCAGCTCAATATTTACTGTGAATAAGCTCTGCAGGACTGTGTTTTTCCTCACACTTTGTCGATAATGATTTACAACAAGACAGACAACTTGAAGCTTTAACTGGATAGTTTCTCGAGATCATTTGTTATAGCTTCTGCAGAAGCTGTCAATGTTCTTTTCACTATTATAAGTCATTGCACATCTCTTAATCACTTCAGCTACAATCAACTCACTGATGTCTGATAATTTGGCATCCTTGAACAAGGTGTGTGACGCACCAATATATGATCTAATAATCCTGAATAAGGAGCATGACCCTGGGAGAATCAAGCTGGTATCCACTGTTCAAAACCCATGAACAAGGAGCCTGTCACCAAGGAAATCAGCCCGGTATTAGGGTTATTAACCCCTCACCAACATCTAGTACCAATCTATACTAAGTTGGTGTGTAGCCTTCTGTGCCTTGGTGATTCAAGTGCTTGTCTAGATACTTCTTAAGGTATCTAGGCTAGTGAAGGCTGTAATTCTGGCTGGAGGTCCATTACCAGTGGTGTTCTGCAAGGATCAGTGCTGGGACCTCTGTTGTGTGTGATATATGTCAATGACTTGGATGAAAATATAGATGGGTGGATTAGCAACTTTGCGGATGACACCAAGATTGGTGGAGTTGTGGACAGTGTAAAGGATGATCAGAGAATACAGCGGGACATAGATCAGTTACAGATATGGGCAGAGATGTGGCAGATGGAGGTTAATCCGAGCAAGTGTGAGGTGTTGCACTTGGGAGGTCAAGTGAAAGGAGGAAGTATACAGTTAATGGTAGGCCCCTTAAGAGCACTGAACTACAGAGGGATCTTAGTGTCCAGGTCTATAGTTCACTGAAAGTGGCCACGCAAGTGGATAAGGCGATGAAGAAGGTGTACGTATGCTTGCCTTCATTGGTGGGGTGTTGAGTATAAGAGTAAGGAAGTCCATGCTGCAGCTGTATAAAAGTTTACTTCAGACCCATCACTCGTATTGTGTGCAGTTCTGGTCGCCCCATTATAGGAAGGATGTGGAGACTGTGGAAAAGAGGTTTAACAGGATGCTGCCTGGATTAGAGGGTATGAACTGTAAGCAAAGTTTGGACAAACTTGGGTTGTTCTCCCTTGAGCATCAGAGGCTGAGGAGAGACCTAACAGAGGTTTTTAAAATGATGAGAGGCATAGATAGGGTAGACATTCAGAATATTTTGCCCAGGGTAGAAATGTCAGACACCAGAGGACATGGTTTCAAGGTTAGATGGGGGAAGTTTAAAGGCAAAGTGAGGGCAAGTCTTTTACATAGAGAGTGGGAGGTGCCTGGAATGGGTTACCGGGGTAGTAGTGGAAGCAGGCAGTTTGGTGGAGTTTAAGAGGCTTTTAGATAGACACATGGATATGAAGGGAATGGAGGGATGTGGATGATACACAGGAGGAGGACATTTAGTATAAATTGGCATCAAGATCGGCACAGGAATGAAAGGGCTTACGTATGATGAGCATTTGTCGGGTCTTGGACTGTACTCACTGGAGTACAGAAGGATGAGAGGGGACCTCGTAGCGACATTTAAAATGTTGACAAGTAAGGATAGAGTAGATGTGGCTAGGCTGTTTCCCTTGGTGGGCGAGTCCAGGACCAGAGGGCACAATCTTAGAATTAGAGGGTACAGTTTCAAGACAGAGATGAGGAGAAATTTCTTTAGCCAGAGGGTGGTGAAATTGTGGAACTCCTTGCCACGCACGGCAGTGGAGGCCAGATCAGTGGGGGTGTTCAAGGAGGAGATAGACAGATATCTAAATAGTCAGGATATCAAGGGATATGGGGATAAGGCTGGAAAATGGGATTAGAATAGTTTTTTTTTCCCACCCCATTTCTTTTTCCCTTTTCCTTGGAGCAGACTCGATGGGCCGAATGGCCTGCTTCTGCTCCCTTGTCTTGTGATCTTGTGAACATCCTGGGCCGGATGGCCTGTCCATTGCTGTACTGTTCTGTGTTCTTTAAATGTTGTGAGAGTTTCTGCCTCCACCTCTCCCTTGGGCTCCAGATTCGAACCATGGTTAGTGTAACACTATTACAGCACCAGCAATCCAGGTTCAATTTCTGCCGCTGTCTGTAAGGAGTTTGTATGTTCTCCCCGTGTCTGCGTGGGTTTCCTCCGGGTGCTCCGGTTTCCTCTCACATTCCAAAGACATACAGGTTAGGAGCTGTGGGCACGCTATGTTGGCGCTGGAAGAGTGGCGACACTTGCGGGCTGCCCCCAGCATACTCTCATTAATGCAAAAAGATGCATTTCACTGTTTTGATGTACATATGACTAATAAATAAATATCTTATCTTTCCTTACTTTCCTGGATAGGATGCTTTCTATGGTGCATCTGTAAAAATTGGTGAGGGCCTTCTGATGAATTAAAGGCACTTGTTTGCTTTCTTGGCCATAGTGTCTACATGGCTGGACCAGGACAAGTTGTTGGTGATGTTTACCCCTAGGAACTTGAAGCCCTCAACCACCTCAAGCGACTCTCAACCAACTTGGCCGTTTGGATTCCCATAGAAGACAGAGAGTAGTGGTCAATGGGACTTATTCTGGCTGGAGGTCCATAAATAGTGGTGTAACTCAGGGATCCATACCGGGACCTCTGCAGTTTGTGATGTATATAAATGACCTTGATGAAAATGTAGGTGGGTGGGTAAGTTCACAGATGATACAGAGGTTGGTGGTGTTGTGGATAGCGTAGAAGATTGCCAAGGGGTATAGCGGGATATAGATCAATTGTAGATATGGGTGGAGAAATGACAGATGGAGTTTAATCCAGGCAGATGGGGTTTAATCCAGCCAAATGTCGGGTGTTGCACTTTGGGAGATCCAAATATAAAGGGACAGTATATTGTTAATGGTGTTGGTGAGCAGAGGGATCTTGGGGTCCAAGTCCATAGCTCCCTGAAAGTGGCTGCACAAGTTGATAGGGTGGTAAAGAAGGTGTTGAGTTCAAGAACTGGGAAGTAGTGTTGCAGCTTTATAAAACTCTGGTTAGGCTGCATCTGGAGTATTGCAGTCAATTCTGGTCACCCCATTATAGGAAGGATGTGGAGGCTTTGGAGAGGGTGCAGAAGAGGTTTACCAGGATGCTGCCTGTGTTATAAGGAGAGGTTGGACAAACTTGGGTTGTAGACAGCCAGTATCTTTTTCCCGGGGTTGATATGTCTAACACTAGAGAGCATAGATTGAAGGTGATGGGGGGGTAAGTTCAAAGGAGATGTGTGGGGCAGGTTTTTTACACAGAGAGCGGTGGGTGCTGGGAAGGCACTGCCATGGGTGGTGGGTGGAGGCAAATATGATAGAGGTGCTTAAGAGGCTCTTAGACAGGCATATGAACGTGCAGAGAATGGAGGGATATGGACATTGTGTAGGCAGGAAGGATTAGTTTAGTTAGGCTTTTAATTACTAGTTTAATTAGTTCGGCACAACATGATGGGCCGAAGGGCCTGTTCCTGTGCTGTACTCTTCCATGTTCTATGTACCTCCACCTCAGCACCATTGGTACAGATGGTGGGGGGGGGGGGGGGGGGGGGGAGGGTGTACTCTGCCCCATTTCCTGAAGTCAATGACAAGCTCTTTTGTTTTGCTGACATTGAGGGAGAGATTGTTGTCTTGACACCATGCCCCTGGGCCCTTTATCTCCTGTACTCTGACTCATCATTGTTTGAGATCCGACTCATTACGGTGGTGTCATCTGCAAACTTGTAAATGGAGTTAGAGCAGAATCTGGCCACACAGTTGTGAGTATATAGGGAGTAAACTAAGGGGCTGAGGATGCGGCCTTGCGGGGCATCAGTATTGAGGATAATCGTGTCAGAGGTGTTGCTGCCTATCCTTACTGTTTGCCATCTATTGGTCAGGAAGTCAAAGATCCGGTTGCAGAGGAGGGGTGCTAGGTCTAGGAGTCGTACGCCCTACCCCTATCAGTTGTTCCAAAGTGCACCTCACACTGATCAGGATGAACTTCCATCTGCCATTGCTCTGCCCATGTCCAGCAGTGAACAGCTTGTCTAAGATGGCAAGGTTTACGAATCTGCCTCTCCCTTGGGAATTGTAAGTTGTCCTTCAAGCAGGTTCCATGGCCTTTTTGAGCTGTAATTTTCACCTTGGAAGTTCTTCTCTGTTTAACATTTGGAAGTCAGGAGGACTGTTTATCTCAGACGCGTCTGCAATGGGTGGATTGATGGGGCTGAGGTCAAGTAGGTCGATGGCTTGTGTTGATTATCTGCTGTGTATCCTGGCCTAATGCTGCAGCTGGGGACATTATGTACTGGTGAATCAAAAGAACTCCAGGTTAAGTGCAGGTTACACAAGGTGCTGTGAAAACCAAAATAAACACAGATGCTGGAAATCTGAATCAAACACAGAAAATGCTAGAAACACTCAGCAGGTCCGGCAGCATCTGTAGAGCGAGAAACAGAGTCACCGAGTCTGATGAACTGTTAGCTCTGTTCTTCTTTCCACATTTTATGCACTGGAGCTGGTTGGTAAGTGCTCCTGCTGGCTTTACAATGTATCATGCTAATTATGCAATACGTAGGGCTGGTTATACATGGTACTAATGTTGATCAGTTTAACTCTACTTTTACTTATATAGTATACTAACATGGAATACATAATGTACTGATATTAGTCCAGCTAAGTTCATTATATAATGCACTAGTGCTGCTCAGGTTATACTTTACTGCTGGTGTTGTAATGTGGTACAGCTGGCTGCACAATATACGTCTGATTCGGAAATACTAGTTGTGTAATGTGCCCCTGCAGGTGATACATTCTACTGGTGCTGCTTAGTTTATGTACTACTGGTTATATATTCTGCTTGTGCTGATTGGACGGAGTACTAGTGCTGGTTATGTGTACTAGTGCTAATTATACAATGGACTTCAGCTAGTATATAATGGGCCTGACTGTTACCCATGCCTCTCCCCCAAGTTAGCCCACGGGCCACTAACCTTTAGCAGCTGAGCGGTTCCTCAGTTCCACAGCCTTTGTGCCCGAGGATCGAGCTATGAGTCATGACCAAACCCAGGGACAATCCTGGCACCCTGCTCCAGCACCTCTCTAGGGCCTTCCACACCTCCTGTCAAATGGCAATCTCCCTATTGTCATGTTTCTCATAAAGTAACTGTTAAAAACTAAAACATATTAAAGAAAAATAATAAATGTATTTAAAATCACATTAACATATTGTTAATTCATTAAGAACATAAATAAATGAAATGAAGAAAATTACAAAAACTTAGCTAAACTTAGCATTTTTGAGAAGGTGGGTAACTCAAATGAAATATCACCAGGTGTAGCTGCATAATAATGAGGGGCTGGACAGGAGTCAGACCAGCCCTTCTGCTAGGGCACTGCAGAAAGCCCTGGTCTCAATAGCACCTGGGGCAGAGCGAGCAGTCAGATGCACATGCAACAGACCTCCAGTGCATTGCAGAATGACTCTGCCAAAGTGCATTCTGGCCCATTTTACATGCTGGTTATATAACATGCTGGCATCGCTTAGGCTGGGTGCTGGTGCTGCTTATATAATGCATGGGTGCTGGTTACATAACGGCAAAGTTCTTCTGCTGACTATATAATGTGTCATTGTGGGATGTGTTATGTACTTGTACTAATTAGTTAGACACTAATGCCGATCACATGATGTGTTGGCACGGGTTACTTTGTGTGCTTTGTATAATATACTGCTATGGATTATGTGAAGTGCTGACGCTGTCTGGAGTGCCATTGCGGATGACATAATGTGCCACTGCTGGTTTTGTAACGTGGCGATGCTGATTAGGCTGAGCACTACTACAGATGCTGTCTTCTAATGTGCTAGTGCTGGTCATATAATGTGCTAGTGTGGCCTAACCCCAGTTTAGAATCTTTGTTCCTGTTTTAACTTTATAATTTTCCATAACTAAATTGAGCTGAATGATGTTCCCTGCCACAAGCTGCACTCCATCTGACAGCCCAATGTACTAATGTTATCTAATGTACTTCATTATATCAATGTAAATCTAATTGCACCCTGCCTTGTGTTGGGCTTGTTGTCCCGAATGCAGTTTAGGGAAACTTTTACATAGGTTATCTCTCAGTTGGTAACACTCAGCGGGTCAGGCAGCACCTGTGGAAATAGAAATAATTAACATTTCAGGTCTTGTCTCTTCCCTACTCCTCTTCTCTCACCCCCTCTCCTCCTGGACAGAACGAGCCCTCACCTTTCAGCCCACCAGCCTCCGCAGAATATCCTTGCAACTTCCTCCAGCTCCAACAAGATTCCACCACCAGACACATCCTCCCCTCCCTTTGTGAGTCCCCAGCCCACTCTTCCACCAACACCCACCCCCCCCCCCCCCACCTCCCCCACTTGGGCACTTTCCTTTGCAGCTGCAGGCAATGCAACACTTGTCCTTTCAGCTCTCCGTCCGGGGACACAAACAGTTTTTTCAGGTGAGGCAGTGATTCACTTGCACTTCTTCAAATCTGGTGTCACTGCATTCAGTGTTTATGTCGTGGTCTCATCTGCACTGGAGAAGGCAGACGTAGATTGGGTGATCACTTGGTGGAGAACCGAGGTTCAGTCCACAGGGGTGACCTTGAGCTTCCCATTGCCTGCCACATTGATTCTCCATCCACTCCCACCCTGACCTGTTGATCTATGGCCTCTTGCACTGTTATAACGAGACCCAACGTAAGCTCAACTAACAACACCGCATCTTCTGTCTGTAGGACTCAAGGTCGAATTCTCCAACTTCAGATGGCTTGCTCTTTCCTTCTGCTTGTATCAGGACTGGCCATTAGTGCTTGCCATCCTCCTTCGCCATCCCCCCTTGCCATCCCCCCTCACCACACCCCCCCCCACACCCCCCAATCCTCTTCTTTCCTTCCATTTGTATATTCTGCCTACTGGGCCAGAACAACATCACCCAGATTTCTCAACATTAGCAACATATAACATGGACAAAGGAGCTTAACTTGATGGCTACATCATTTCACCCTATTACAGATATTACCTTGGTTCCACAATCGCCCTCCCGTACCTAGACTAACTTGCTTTCTCTGCCTCAGTTCTGAATAAGAATCTTCAACCTGACACATTAACTGGTTTCTCTTTCCAGAGATCTGGCCTGACTCTGCTGAGTTTTTCCAGCATTTTCTGTTTTAATTTCAAAATTCTCAAGGGGTTTGACTAATAGGTGTAGAGTTGGTATCTCCCCACATTGGTGATGTTTTACCAACATTGGTCCCAGTGAATTGGAAAACAGCAAAAGTAACACCATAATTCAAGAAAAGGAGAGAGGAAAAAGGGAACTAAAGGTCAGTTAGATTGACAGCACCTGGAAAAGAATAGTCTTATCTGTGATGTAAGGGGAACCAGTAGATGTACTGTACTTTGATTTCCAGAAAGGATTTGATAAGGTGCCACATCGAAGGTTATTGCAGCAAATAAAAGCTTATGGTGTGGATAGAAGACTGTCTGGCTAACAAGAAATAGAGTGTGGGCAGAAATGGGTCCTTTTCTGGTTGGTGAGATGTGGTGAGTGAGTAGTGTGCCGCAGGGATCAGTGCTGGCACCCTGACTTGTTACAGTCTGTATAAGTGACTTGATGAAGGCACCACAGGTATGGTTGCTGATGACACAAAAATAGGTAGGAAGGTAAGTTGTGAAAGGGACAGTAGGAAGCTACAGAGGGACACAGTGCAAGTGAATGGACAAAGATCTGGTAAATGGAGTAGAATGTGGGAAAATGTGAAATTGCCCATTTTGGCAGGAAAAATATAAAAGAAGCAAATTCTCCAAAAGATGAGAGATTGCAGAGCTCTGAAATGCTGAGGGATCTGGTGTTTTATTGCATGATTCGCCCAAGGCTAGTATCCAGGTACAGCAAGTAATTAGGAAAGAACACTATTACCTATTGTTAGGGGAATCATGTTTGAATACAAAAGTAGGGAGGTGATGCTTCCTTTGTATACGACATTGGTGAGACAGTACTGATTTCTTGTTTGAGGAAGGATATTAATGCTTTGAAGCAGTTCAGAAAAGATTTATTAGACAAATACCCAGAATGGGGGTCTTGTTCTATGAGGCAAAGGTGGGGCAGGTTAGATTACAGATTAAAAGAGTATGAGGAGACATGCTTGAAGTATGTAAGGTCCTGAGGGGTCTTGACAGGGTGGATGTGGAGAGGATATTTCCTCTTGTGGGAGAATCTAGAACCAGGGCTCACTGTTAAAAGTAAGGGGTTGCCCATTTAAGACAGAAATGAAGTGAATTTTTTTTCTCTCTGAGGGTTATAGGTCTTTAGAATTCTCTTCCATAAAGGGCAGTGGAAGCAGAGTCCATGAATAATTTTATGGCAAAGATAGATTACTGAAAACAAGGGGGTGTAAGGTTACTGGGGGTAGCAGGAATGTGGAGTCGAGGTTACAGAGAGATGAGATTGTATTAAATGACGGAGTGACGGGAAGGACCATTGAACTCCTTCTACTCCTTGTTTGTATATTAGGCAGAATCATCATAGCTTCAAGAAAGGGAAATCATGTTATAAAGTCAAAGAGTCATTGGGTTATACAGCACAGAAACAGGCCCTTCAGCTGGGTCAACAACAATGATGAGATGGAGTACAGGAAAGAGATCATGAACCTTGTGTCATCAGAATCAGAATCAGGCTTATTATCACTGACATATATCGTGAAATTTGTTGTTCTGCGGCAGCAGTACAGTGCAAGACATAAAAATGACTATAAGTTACAAAATAAACAAGGAGTGCAAAAGAGGAATAACGAGGTTCATGGATTCAGAAATCTGATGGCAGAGGGGAAGAAGCTGTTCCTGAATCGTTGAGTGGGGTCTTCAGGCTCCTGTACCTCCTCCCCGATGGTAGTAACCAGAAGAGGGCATGTCCCAGGTGGTGAGGGTTGTTAATGATGGATGCCACCTTCTTGAGGCACCGCCTCTTGAGGATGTCCTCAATGGTGGGGAGGGTTGTGCCTGTGATGGAGCTGGCTGAGTCTACAGCCCTCTGCAGCTTCTTTCAATCTTGCACATTGGAGCCTCCATACCAGGCGTCAGAATGCTCTCCACCATACATCTGTAGAAATTTGCACAGTCATGGTGTCAGAACAACAACCTAGCCCGTAACGTCAGCAAGATGAAAGACTTGGTTGTTGACCTAAGGAAGGGGGTGGGGGAGGGGAGCGTGAACAACCCTGTCCTCATCAATTGAGCTGCCGTAGAGATGGTCAACAGCTTCTAGGCATCCATATCACTAGCAATCTCACCTGGTCCCTTCACACTGACACTGTGAACAAGAAAGCGCATTAGCACATGTACTTTCTTAGGCATCTGACAAGATTTGGCATGTCCCTGAGGATTCTCTTGAACTTCTATGGATGTGCTATAGAGAAAGTATCCTGATGGGCTGGTATGGCAGCTGCTCTGCTCTGGATCAACAGATGCTGCTGACAGTGGGTATACCCACAACCCTCTGTGTGGAAAAACTTGCCCCACAGGTCTTCTTTAAACCTCTCTGACTTTTTTAACCTATGCTCTTTAGTTTTAGGCTCTCCTACCCTGGGAAAAAGACTGTGACGATTTACCCTATCAATTCCCCTCATGATTTTATAAACCTCATTAAGATCACCCCTCAGCCACCTTTGCTCCAGGGAAAAGAGTCCCAGCCTGTCCAGTCTCTCCTTCTAACTCAGGCCCTCCAGCCTTGGCAACATCCTTGTGAATCTTTTCCACACCCTCTCTAGCTTAATCACTTTCTTCCTATAGTATGGTGACCAGAACTGCGCACAATATTCCAAGTGCAGTCTCACAGACGTCTGCTACAGCTGTAACATGATGTCCTAGCTCTTGTAGACACAAGAGACTGCAGATGGCAGGATCTGGAGCAACAAACAATCTGCTGGAGGAACTTAGTGGGTCGAGCAGCACCTGTGGGGGGGAAAAGAATTGTCAACATTCTTACATCACAGATAACCCTGCATTAGATTGTTTGATGTCCCAACTCTTGTACTCAATGCCCCTACATGACGAAGGCAAGTATGCCATCTGCAATCTTGTACCCTGTCTCCCTCTGTCACCACTTTCAGGGAACTATGTACTTAAAGCCCTAGGTCTCCCTGTTCTACAACACTCCCTAGGGGCCTGTTATTTACTTTGTATGTATATTTACTTTGCCCTGGTTTAACTTCCCAAAGTGCGTCACTTCGCACTTGTCCGAGTTAAGTTCCATCTGCCATTCCTTCGCCGACTTTCCTAGCTGATTTAGATCGTGTTGTAATCTCAGATAACCTTCCCAGTCCACCACACCACCATAATTGTGCCACATTCACGCTCATCCACATTACTAATATATATGACAACAGTAGTGGACCCAGCACCGATTCCCACAGCACACCATTGCACACAGGCCTCAGATCAGAAAAACGACCCTTCACTACCACCGTTTGAATCCTACCACTGAGCCAATTTTGTATCCGATTGGCTCACTCACCCTGGACCCATGTGATTTCACCTTCCAAACCAGTCTGCCATACAGGACTTTGTCAAAAGCCTTGCTAAAGTCTACCATCCTGCCCTCATCAATGCTCTTGGTCACCTCTTCAAAATACTCAATTATATTTGTGAGACACTATTTCTCATGCACAAAGCCATGCTGATTATCCCTAATCAGTCCTTGCCTTTCCAAATGCAGGTAGGGTCATAGCACAGGAACAGGCCCTTCAGCTCAATTGGTCCATGTCGAACAAGATTCCCATCTAAGCTAGTCCCATTTTCTGTGTTTGGCCCATACCCCTTTAAAGCTTTCCTATCCATGTACCTGTTCAAGTACCTTTTAAATGTTGTTAATGCCTCAACCACTTCCTCTGGCAGCTCATTCTACATACTGACCACCCTCTGGGTGAAAAAGTTACCCCTCAGGTTCCTATTAAATCTCTCTCCTCTCACCTTAAACCTACGCCCTTTAGTTCTTGATTCCCCAACCCTATATAAAAGACTGTGCACATTCACCCTATCTATCTATGTCCCTCATAATTTTATACACCTCTACAAGATCACCCCTTATTCTCCTATACTCCAATGAAAAAACTCCCAACCAGCTCAACTTCTCTCTCTACAACTCAGTCCCTTGAATCCCGGCAACGTCCTCATGAATCTCTTCACTCTTTCCAGTTTAATGGCATCGTTCCTATAGCAGGGTGACCAAAACTGAACACAATATTCCAAATGCAGCCTCACCAACATCTTGTACAACTGCAACATAACCTCCCATCTCCTATACTCAGTGCCCTGACTGATGAAGGCCAGTATGCCAAAAGCTTTCTTCACCACCCTGTCAAACTGTGACTCCACTTTGAGTGAACCATGTATTTGTACTCCTAGGTCCCTCTGTTCTACAACACTTTCCAGGGCCCTACCATTCACTGGGAAAGTCCAACGTTCATTTGTCTTCCCAAAATTCAGCACCTCACGCTTATCTGAATTAAACTCTATTTGCCATTTCTTGGCCCACTTACCCAGCTGATCAAGATCCCTCTGTAAATCCTGAGAACCATCTTCACTGTCAATGACACTACCTATTTTAGTGTCATCCGCAAACTTATTAACCTTGCCTTGTACATTCTCATCCAGATCATTGATATACATGACAAATAGCAATGGGTCCAGGACTAATCCCTGGGGAACATCACTAATCACGGGCCTCCGGTCCGGAAAACAACCTTCCACCATCACCCTCTGCTTCCTACCATCAAGCCAATTCTGTATCCAGTTAGCTAGCTCTCCCTGGATCCCATGCGATAACTTTCCATAGCAGCCTACCATGAGGAACCTTATCAAAGACCTTACTGGTCCATATAGACATCTACCCCGCTGCCCTCATTGACCTTCTTGGTTACTTCTTCAAAATACTCTATCAAATTTGTGAGATATTATCTCCCATGCACAAAGCCGTAGATCCTGTCTCTCAGGATCCCCTCCAGTAACTTACTGGAAGGCATTCTGAGAGTCACTGATGTTAGGGTCACTGGCCTGTAGTTCCCTGGCTTGTCCTTGCAACCCTTCTTAAATAATTGTACATTAGCCACCCTCCAGCCTTCTGGTACATCACCAAGTGGCTAAGGAAGAAACAAAAATCTTCCATAGCCATGGAGCCATGTTTGATAAAGTTCTGAGAATGATAGAACTGTTACAGTACGGAGGGGGCCATTCAGCCAATTGAGTCTGTGCTGGTTCTTCACGTACTAACCCTGTCAGTCCCATTCTGACTCTATTTCCCTCTCAACTGCCTATCCAATTTCTTTATGAAAACTTTGATTCTATTTCCACCACCCAGTGAGCTCCAGAACATAACTACAATCTGATTCAGAGCAGTTCCCCACCAGTCCCTTGTAGCTTCCAGCCAAAATTTAAGTTGGTGTCCCCTGACCCTTGAACCATCCCCTGAGCCTTGAACCATCCCATCCCCAAACTAAATCTGACATGATCTATCAAATTTCTTTTCAAGCTTCCTTGCTCCAAGGAGAACAGCCCTGGCTTCTCCGGTTTAACTCTGGGGCTGAAACCCCTCATCCCTGGAACCATTCCTGTAATTCTTTTCTGCATGTTCTCCAAGACCCTCACAATCCTTCCTAAAGTGTGGTGACCAGAATTGGATGCAATGAGGGGAAGTACAAAGGTCATTGGAGTGGCAAACAGGGAGCATGAGAAAAGCCAGGGAATAAAAATAAAACACATTCTGAAGGTATGTGAACAGGAAAATGTTTGTGGGAGGAGACGTGGGGCTGATCAGAGACTGTAAAGGAAATTTACCCATGGTGCCAGCGGGAATGGCTTGAGGTACTGAATAAATACTTTATATCATAGAATATAGAACATTACAGCACAATACAGGCTCTTTGGCCCACAATGTTGTGCCGACATTTTATCCTGCTCTAAGATCTATCTAACCCTTCCCTCCCACATAGCCGTCCATTTCTATCATTCATTGTCTAAGGGTCTCTTAAATGTCCCTAATGTATCTGCCCCCACAACCTCTGCCGGCAGTGTGTTCCACACACCCACCACTCTCTGTGTAAAAAACTTACCCCTGACATCCCCTTTATATCTTCCTCCAGTCACCTTAAAATTATGTCCCCTCGTGTGAGCCATTTTCACCCTGGGAAAAAGGCTCTGACTGTCCACTCGATCTATGCCTCTTATCATCTTGTACACCTCTATCAAGTCACCTCTCATCCTCCTTCTCTCCAAAGAGAAAAGCTCTAGCTCACTCAACCTATCCTCATAAGACATGATCTCCAATCCTGGCAACATCCTGGTAAATATCCTCTGCACCCTCCCTAAAGCTTCCACATCCTTCCTATAATGAGGTGACCAGAACTGAACACAATACTCCAAGTGTGGTCTAACCAGAGTTCTACAGAGCTGCAACATTACGTCACGGCTCTTGAACTCAATACCCCATCTAATGAATGCCAACACACCATACGCCTTCTTAACAAACCTATCGACCTGTGCGGCGACCTTGAGGGATTTATGGATGTGGACCCCAAGATCCCTCTGTTCCTCCACATTGCTAAGAGTCCTGCCATTAGCCTTGTATTCTGCCTTTAAATTCAATCTCCCAAAGTATGTCACTTCACACTTTTCTGCGTTGAACTCCATCTGCCACTTCTCAGCCCAGGTCTGCATCCTATCAATATCCTGTTGTAACCTACAGTAACCTTCTACACTATCCACAACACCACCAACCTTCGTATCATCAGCAAACTTACTAACCCACTCTTCCACATCCTCATCCAAGTCATTTATAAAAATCACAAAGAGCAGGGGTCCCAGAACAGATCCCTGCAGAACATGACTGGTCACCGACCTCCAGGCAGAATATGTAGCATCTACCACCACCCTCTGTCTTCTATGGGTGAGCCAATTCTGAATCCACACAGCCAATTTTCCCTGGATCCCATGCCTCCTGACTTTCTGACTGAATGACTTTCAGTCTTCACCAAAGAAGATACTGTCAGAACCTCAGCTGTGATTCTGATTCAGGATGGGTTAAAAATTGCTAGAGGTGTTCACAGTACTAGAAAGGGCACTTCTCCTCCTTCTGGTCATAAGAAATAAGAGCAAGAGTAGTCATTCTACCCCTCAAATCGGCTCCACTATTCAGCAAGATCTTTAGCTCAAACATAATTTTTTTGCCTTTTCCTTATATCCCTTGATTCCACTAATCTATTGATCTGTTTTGAACACAATCAACAGCTGAGCCTCCACAAGGGAGAGAATTCCAAAGATTCACCACTCATTTAGTCATAAATGGTCTACTCCAAATTATATCGAATGTACAAGATGATGAAAGGTCATCAACCTGAAACGTTAACTCTGTTTCTCCCTCCACTGATGATACCTGACCTGCTGAGGGTTTTTATTTCAGATTTCCATCTGCAGTACTTTGCTTTAGTATTTAGGGGCTGTTAACCGGCGGGTAGAAAGAGAAACAGTTAGAGAGGAGAGTGTGTGCACCTGAAACTCCACTACGTTGTGGTGTCTAGAAATTAAGAAGATAATTGATGATGAAAATTTGACAAAAAGAAGGCCAATAGTATGGAGATCCTGTGGAGTGACTGGCTATGGTTCAGAACACTACAGACATTAATATTTTAGCACAAGGCTGACAACTTGTGGTTGAAACTCACAGATAACAGTTGGAGATCCACAGGATATCATGAAATAAAAATCAGCAATTAGCTGAGCCAAGTAACATGGAGTTACCACAGCGCTGTGGGAGTACAAAGTGTAGGACTTCAGACACGTCTTTTGGGTTGTTAGAAGAATTAAGGGGTCTGGGGTTAGTGCAGGAGAGTGGGGCTGAGGCAGAAGATCAGCCGTGATCTGACCGACTGGCAGAACATGGACAGGGGGCTGAACTGTTTCTTCTCTGTAGTTCTTCTATTCTTTGTGGTGTGGAACTGAACTAATGGTCCAGAGACTGAATTCAGTGGATCACTGCTGCCCGTAAATGTGAACCTGAGGCTGGTCGATTGTTGTGAATATTGGTTTAAGTACTTGTAAATTTGTGTGTAGATACAGATCTGTATATTTAACTTCTTGTGTTTGGTTGTACGTACTAATCTG
Organism: Pristis pectinata; assembly: GCF_009764475.1. Taxonomy (NCBI): domain Eukaryota; kingdom Metazoa; phylum Chordata; class Chondrichthyes; order Rhinopristiformes; family Pristidae; genus Pristis; species Pristis pectinata. The sequence goes on along the minus strand of NC_067414.1, from coordinate 100,348,334 downwards.
TGTGCATGCAATTGGCTGTGCATTCTGTGTGTAGATTACATTGTTGTTAATGGCTGTGGTGGTTTCTCTAGTGGTCACTAAATCACCAAATTAAAGTAAGATAATGAATCTTGTGTGTCTATCTCAATGTATGTATTTATGTTAATGTGTATACCTCTCCCAATATGTGCATTTGTCCACAAAAAAGGGAGTATTAATCCAACCTGAAAATGCTGAAACACTCAGCAGGTCAGGCAGGATGTGCAGAATGAGAAACAGAGTTAACTTTTCAGGTTGCAACATTAATTCAGCTTCTCTTTCCACAGACTTGCCCGTCCTGTTGTATGTTTACAGCGTTTTCTGTTCTTTTCAGACTTCCAACATCTGCAGTTTTTTGATCTTTAAGATAAATCCAATCTGGTTAATTTTCACCCATCAATCTATTCTGAATCATCAGTAAAGTTAGGGAAGATGTCGTCGACTATGCTTTCAAGCAGCATTTATTCACCAATCACCTGCTCAGTGAGGCTCAGTTTGGGTTGTAGCGGGGTCACTCAGCTCCAGACCTCATCACCGCCTTGATCCAAACATGGACAAAAGACCTGAGGTGAGAGTGACTGCCCTTGTCATCAAGGCAGCATCTGATTATCAAGGAACCCTGGTAAAACTGAACTCAATGGACATCCAGCTCCTTTGGTTGGAGTCACACCTTACAGAAGTGAAGACGGTTGGATGCTTGTAGTTTTGGGAGGTCAATCATCCAAGCTACAGGAGTTTCTATGGGCAGTCATCTTCAGCTGCTCCATCAATGACCTGCCTTCAATTGTAAGGTCAGAAGTGGGAATGTTCACTGATGATTGCACAGTGTTCAATTCCATTCACAACTCAACAAATGAAGCAGCCCAGGCCTGAGTGCAGCAAGACCTAACAACATTCAGGCATAAACTGATAAGCAGCAAACATTTGTAGCACATATGTGCCAGGCAAAGACTATCTCCAACGAGACAGAGTCTAGACCCTACCCCTGACGTTCAGTCGAATTACCTCTGTCTAGTTCCCCACATCAGTATCACAGGTCACATTGACAAAAAACTCAACTACACCAGCCACACAAATACTGTGACTACAGGAACAGATCAGAGGCTGGGTATCCTGCAGCAAATGGCTCATTGACTGACAGCCCAAAGCATTCTGTCATCCACAAGGTACAAGTCAGAAGTGTGATGGAATACTCTCTGCTTGCCTGAATGAGTGCAGCTCCCATAACTCTGTGTGTGTGTGTGTGTGTGTGTGTGTGTGTGTATGTGTGTGTACCTTTGCTATACACCCCAGTGGAAATGGGGCATGAGGATTTTAATCCTGATACAGGTTCTCAACACAAAACATTGACTGTCCCTTTGTCTCCACAGATGCTGCTCATCCTGCTGAGTTCCTCCAGCAGTTTGTTTTATGCTCCAGATTCCAGCATCTGCCGTCTCTTGTGTCTCCATGAGGATTTTAATATCTCACTGTTTGCTGTGTTTCAGATAATTGCATTTGATGAATTGCGTACAGATCTCAGGAATCCTGTAGACCAGTGCAATCCACTCCATGCGGTGAGTACAGCACAGACTCCATATGTCACAAAATAGATGGTTCATCTGCTTCTGTGTACCCTCTGTATGGGCAGAGAAATTGCTCCAAGCATGAGAGCTGAAGAGTGCGCCAAATGAGATCTGTTCTTGAAACAAATTATCTCTTCAGTCACTGTTGGCCAAACCACTGTCCCCTCAGCTCCTCTCTCAGTCCCCCTCCCCTCAGTCCTTCTCCCCTCTCCCCACAATTCCCCTCCCCACAGCCCCCTCCCCTCACTCCCTCTCCACTCAACTCCTCTCCCCTCACTCCCTTCCCTCAGCCCCTCTCCCTTCACTCACTCTCTCCTCACTTCCTCTCCCCTTGAGCCACTCTCCCCTCGCTCCCTCTCCCTATATTCTCAATCCCACACCCCTCAACCCCTCACTGACTCTGCCTCTCCCCTCCCTCCTTTTCCTGTCACTCCTTCTCCCCTAAAGCCCACACCCCCAACCCCTCACCCCCTCTCCCCTCACTCCCTCTCCCCATCCCCTCATGCCCACACTCCTCTCCCCTCAACCCCTCACCCCCTCTGCCCTCACTCCCTCTCCCCATCCCCTCATGCCCACACTCCTCTCCCCTCAACCCCTCACCCCCTCTGCCCTCACTCCCTCTCCCCATCCCCTCATGCCCACACTCCTCTCCCCTCAACCCCTCACCCCCTCTCCCCTCACTCCCTCTCCCCATCCCCTCATGCCCACACTCCTCTCCCCTCAACCCCTCTCCCCTCACTCCCTCTCCCCATCCCCTCATGCCCACACTCCTCTCCCCTCAACCCCTCACCCCCTCGCCCCTCACTCCCTCTCCCCATCCCCTCATGCCCACACTCCTCTCCCCTCAACCCCTCATTCCCTCTGCCCTCACTCCCTCTCCCTTTCTCCCCTAGGGCCCCTCTCCCCTCAGCCCCTGGGACCCATTAGGCTTTTCCCACAGCCCACGGGATCCTGTTCCAAGCAAACATTTGACTGTTGATTGTCAAGAGTTGAATTCCTGTTATTTACGCTTACTTACTCTTTGTTACATTTCCCAGCGAGAGAGGCTGAGAAATATCGAGCGGATCTGCTTCTTACTGAGGAGGGTGAGTGATTTGATGAATGAGATATTTCGGGGGCCCCTGGTGTGTTTGGATGTTGTATGACGTGGCGTGATTTCAGACCAGTGTGGCTCAGAACTATGTGAGATGATGTAGAATAATGGGGTCATAGAATGGTTATGCATTCAGTCCATCGAGTCTATGCTGACTCCAACTAGAGCAATCCTTTTGGCCCCATTCCCCCACTCTTTCCCCATAACCCTGTACATTATTCCCCTCAGGTCCCCATCCAATTCCCATTTGGCCCTGATTATTCTTGCTTTAGTCCTCGTTGCCCTCGACTTGCAATGTTGCAGAAATTGCAGATCCCACAATATTAGGTTCTGCCACAGGGGTCTGATCATCTGACCTGCTGAGTCCACCATATGGAAGGGCACCAGGGCCCCTGCTCTCAGGGACTCTGGTCTTCCTTTAGGAGGCTCCCAGGGTATCCAGTCTCCCTCCAGGCTATTTCCGGGTCTTCAGCCTCTCTCTCAGCCAGTCCTGGTAGCTCTCAGTGTCTCTCCTTTCCTACTCACTTTTGCCAATTATTGCAGTTAATAGAAAGTAAATATTTCTTTTCTGCAATTGTGTTCATTTTGTCTACAAATGAGCCACAATTGTCTGAAGTTCACTCTGCAATTTATTAGGTTTTATCTACGAACCTCTTTATGAGTTCCAGAATGCCATGTGGTTTACCAAATGTTCTCTCATCCTGTCCTCCCACTTTCAAGGATTTATGCAGATACATACCCAGCTCCTTCTGTTCCAGTACACCCATTAGGAATGGTTCCAGTTGTGCTAAAGTTGTTCCCACTGAACCAGTGTTAATCCTTTGTTACATCTTCCAGCTTACTGCAGTAGGACCCCTCTCAGGTGGCAACAAGGCCATTGGTAGCAAAGGACTCTGTAAAGTCGTACAGACTCCTGCAGTCTATTCCAGAGCTGCTTTGCCACAGCTCAAGCTTTCGTACCATCCTTTCAGGAAACAGGAGGGAGAGAGCAAAAGAATGAGAGATAAAGTATTGGTATTGGTTTATTATTGTCACGTGTACTGAAGTACAGTGTAAACCTTTTCTTGTATACCGACCATACAGATCAATTCAATACACAGTGCATTGAGGTAGTACAGGGTAAAAACAATAACAGAATACAGAGTAAAGTGCCACAGCTACAAGGGAAGTGCAGTGCAGGTAGACAATAAGGTGCAAGGTTATAACAAGGTAGATTGTGAGGTCAGAGTCCATCTCATCGTTTAGGGGAACCGTTTAATAGTCTTATCACCATGAGTGAGGGAGAAGGGAGGGAGAGAGCAAAGAAAATGAGATAATGAGTGAGCAGGAGAGTAAGTGATGGAGAGAAAATGAACAAGGGCAAAAGAGAGAGAAAGCTGCAGAAGGGGAGAGAGTGAGGGAAAACAAGAGAAGGCAAAAGAGAAAGCGATAGAGAATGATAGAAGGTTTATGACACAGAAGGAAGGCATTTGGCCCACAGTGTCTGTGTTGGTTGAAACTCACACATCTCTGCACTGGGTCTGTTGCCCTGCATCTCGCAGCTCTCTAACCACAGATCCAAGCCCTGGTTAAATATGGTCAGGGTTTCTGCTTCCACCACTTTCTCAGACAATGAGTTTCAGATCTCCTCCACCCGCTAGGTGAAATTTTCTTTCTTTGATTACCTTAAATCCTTGCCTTCTGGTTTTTGACCCCCCTGCCGAGTAAACTGGACACCCCTGTGTCCAGTTCTGGTCACCTCATTATAGGAAGGACGTGGAAGCATCGGAAAAGGTGCAGAGGAGATTTACCTGGGTGCTGCCTGGTTTAGAGAGTATGCATTATGAGGAGAGACTAAGGGAGCTAGGGTTTTACTCTTTGGAGAGAAGGAGGATGAGGGGAGACATGATAGAGGTGTACAAAATATTAAGAGGAATAGACAGAATGGACAGCCAGCGCCTCTTTCCCAGGGCACCAATGCTCAATACAAGAGGACATGGCTTTAAAGTAATGGGTGGGAAGTTCAAGGGAGATATCAGAGGGAGGTTTTTACCCAGAGAGTGGTTGGTGCATGGAATGCGCTGCCTGGGGTGGTGGTGGAGGCAGCTACATTGGTCAAATTCAAGAGATTGCGAGATAAGCATATGGAGGAATTTAAAATAGAGGGATATGTGGGAGGGAGGGGTTGGATAGTCTTAGGTGAGGTTTAAAGGTCAGCACAACATTGTGGGCCGAAGGGCCTGTATTATGCTGTACTGTTCTATGATTCTGTGATTCTATGAAAATATGCAATCTCGTTTACTCTATTTAGGACCCTCACAAGTTTAAGCACAGCAGCCAAGTCTCTCTTTAGCTTTTCATTTCCAGAGAAAACAACACAGCCTAAGCAAATTTTTTTTCTCAGAGCCACAATTTCCCAGTTCTGGCAACATCCTCATAAATCCTGCAGTGCAATCATATCTTCCCTGTGACCAGAGCTGTAGGCACCACTCAGCCTGTAGCCTACGTGCTGTTGTTTTCCAGAAACAGGCAGCAGAGTGGCGCAGTTTGTAGAGCTGCTGCCTCACAGAGCCAGAGGCCTGGGTTCAGCCTTGACCTCGGATGCTGTCTGAGTGGGGTTTGCGTGTTCTCTCTGTGACTGTGTGGTTTCCCTCCCACATCCCAAAGACACGTGGCTTGGTAGGTTCATTGGCCACTGTAAATTGTCCCTAGTGTGGGGGTGAGGGGTAGAATCTGGGGGAGTTGAAGAGAATGTGGGGAGAATAAAAATGGGGTTAATGTGGGATTAGTGTAAATGGGTGGATGATGGTCAGTGTGGAGTTGATGGGCTGAAGGGCCTGTATCCATGCTGTAGCACTCTGTGACTCTAGAAACAGTGGGAGTTTTAAGCAAGTGGGCAATAATGAGGGAGAAACGTGGGGCAGAGGCAAAGATAAGAGGTAAGACAGAAGGAGAGGGTACGGTTCCAGGGAAGGGCAGAGGGAAAGCTTTGTTATTGTCCGCCTGGTGTTAATTCTCCTTTTATTTCTAACATAGCTGGTGCTCCCAGAATATTCCATTCATGGCTTGTTCTGTATCATGTTCCTGTGTGCACAAGAATGGCTGACGTTGGGTCTCAATATTCCCCTGCTCTTCTACAACCTTTGGAGGTAAGCTGAGACAGATTTTTCATCAGTGAGGGAACTGAGGGTCACGGGGAGAGGGCAGGAAAGTGGACTTGAGGGAAGTTGGATGAGCCGTCACCAGTCTTAATGAATGTGGAGCAGGCTCTAGGAGCTGACTGGCTGACTCCTGTTTTTATTTCTCATGTATAAGGTGAATACAAGAGTGTCTTATGGGAGTGCCCCCCTGCCCCCATTGTATATAAAATGGACTGGTTAACTTTTGGTAGATAAACTAATTAGTTAGATAAAGCTTTAGGTTACTGAGTGGCCTGGATTTGAGCAGTGATCAGGGACAGAAGGATCTGACTGTGAACCCAGCATATTTGGAGATCCGGGGATGTAGTGATTCAAGAACCTTATCCAAACAGCACAAAGTACTTGCTGCCAGTATTAACTGGAGGAGGATGGGCCATCTGACCACAGCACCCTGGGACTGGACACTAAGTGAAGGAAGGAAAAAGAATCTGATAGTGATGGAGGCAGCGTGGTCAGGGGATAGCTGCCATTCTCTGAAGCAATGAACCTGAAGTCCTGATGACTGTGTTGCCTCCTGCTGGCTGGGTTAATTTACATCTCCTTGGGACAGCAGTGGAATGGAATGGTGGCAGGAGAATCCAGTTGTCGTGATCACCCTCTGCTTCCATCGAGTTCCATCAAGCTAATTGTGTATCCAATTAGCCAACTCTCCCTGGATTCCATGCAATCTAACCATCCACAGCAGCCTACCATATAGAACCTTATCAAAGACCTTCCTGAAGTCCATAGAAACCACATCTACCACCTTGCCCTCATTGACTTTCTTGGTCACGGCATCAAAAAAACTCAATTGAGGAGCGTTGATGTACTGAGGGACCTTGGGCTGCAGGTTCATAGCTTCCCAAAAATAGTGAAAAAGGCATTTGATGTGTTTACCTCCATCAGCTGAGGCATTGCATTTAAGAGTTGGGATGTTATTGCAGCTGGAGAAAACATTGGCTGGACCGCAGTACTGTGTACAGTTCCGGTTGATACACCACAGGAATGATGTGGTAGCAATAGAGAGAGTGTACAAAAGATATTCACTGGGATGTTGTCTGAAATGGAGGGCTGTGGCTAGAAGGAGAAATTGAATAGGCTGCTGCCTGTAAGGAGTTTGTACGTTCTCCCCGTGTCTGTGTGGGTTTCCTCTGGGTGCTCCGGTTTCCTCCCACATTCCAAAGACGTACAGGTTAGGAGCTGTGGGCATGCTATGTTGGCACTGGAAGCGTGGTGACACTTGCAGGCTGCCCCCAGAACATACTTAGCAATGCAAAAAGGCGTATTTCACTCTGTGTTTCGATGTACATGTGACAAATAAATATCTTGTATCTTGTAAGGTGGTATTTGTTAACAGATGTAGCACTTCTTAGGAGGCTTTGCTGGGAGACTTTGAAGGGACAGGGATTAAACTATGATCAGAACTCTATGATTCTATGAGAACCTCAAGGCAATAACGTTGGTATCATTACCTGAGCTACACACAAGCTGACTTGCATTTGAATGTGAAATGCATGGTTGGAAGAATGGTGTGGGAAAAGGGGTTTCAAGTCATGGCATGTTAATACCAGTACTGAGGGAAGAGAGAACCATTCTTTTGGTAGAGCTTCCAAATAAAGAGAAGCAGGATGTGGAGAGGAAGGAATGGTTCAGAGGAGGGAATGGCTATAGATTTAATGGAAAATGTCAAGACTAAAGAACAAAGTAGCTGTTTGAATAATAACAAGCAGAATAAGTCAGGAAGGCATGAAAAGTTTTATAATAATAGTGTATTGATAAACAAAGTCAGTGCATGGAAAAAATATAAAAGCTAAATAGGTAAAGGATTGTGTCTGAATGTAAGAAGCTTCTGTAACAAAATTAACACACCCATGGTAAAAAATGTGACAAATGGGTTGTTCTAATAGCTGTTATGTGGTTGCATGGTGACCAAGGTTGAGAATTAAATATTCTAGGGACTTTGATGTTTAGAAAGCACATATGAAGAGGAAAAGCAGCCAGTGGTGGTTGATGGTGATGGTGAGTCTGATGATAAAGGAGGACAGAAGAGCAAGAGAAAGCAATGATCTTAGCCCTGAAGGGCAGGAGTCAGAATCATCAGTGGTGGAGATGAGAGATATCAAGGGACAAAAAGCACAGGTTAGGGTAGTTTACAGGGTCTTTAACAGCAGAAACATCACAGAGAGGGAATTGGTCAATAAGAAGTTTATGACCACAGTAATATCATAACTCTGGGAGAGCTTAACCTCCATATGGACTGGGAAAATCAAAATGGAAAAAATATTGTTGGTGGGATGAGATGATAGAATATATTTGGAACAGTTTTTTGTAACAACTGATCATGAGGCAACTATTGAACTGGCTATTGTAGATCTTACCTTGTGAAATGAAAAAAAGAGTGAGGCATTCAACAAGCCTCAGAAGGTACAAAATATGAAGCAGGAACTGAGGGAAACCAAGGGTCTAAAAAATAATGACTATCATTGCCAAGGAAATATTGGAGAAATCAAGGGAACTAAAACCGGAGGAATCCCTGTGACTCGAGAGTCTACACCTTCACAAAAGAAGAGGTTGCAGTCAGCAAAGCTGACCTTCCAAAATTCCACAGTTCCAATAGAATGATTCTTAAATAGCAAATGTATCACTACAAATTAAATTAAAGGAAGGCATAGAAAATATAGAAAACTATACACCACTGACATCTGCAGTATTCTGGAGTCTATCCTGAAGGATGTGGTAATAGAGCACTTTCAAAAAAGTCAGGAACATAATTAGGCAAAGTCTGCATGGTCTTATGAAAAGGAAATCATGTTTGACAAATCAACTAGAATTTTTTGGGGATGTAAATATCAAAATAGGAAAAAGAGAATCAATGGATGTAGGATTTTCATAAGCTGATAGGATATCAAACAAAAGAGTGTTATATTATATAGAGACACCCTGAGTTAGGGATAATAGCAGCAGTGAAAGAGGACTGGTTAAAGGACAGAAAACAGAATATAGGAAGAAATGGGTCCTTTTCAGATTGGCAGACTAATGGTGTGCAACAGGGCTCTCAGTTATTCACAGTGAATGAGGTAGGTACATTACACTGTATTTACAACTAAGTTCAATGGGAGAATGAGCTGGAGGGAAGCAAAGAAACTGAAGGGCTATATTCCGATGAACTGAGCATACAAGATTGTGGTAGAGTGTACTGTGGGAAATGTGTGAGGTTTGCCCTTTGGTAGGAAGAATAGGAAAGCAGAGTATTTTAAATGGTGAGAAGCTATTAATTACTAGAGTTTGGAGGAATTTTGGTGGCTGGTTCATGAAGCAAAAATTAAACAAACAGGTACAACAGGCAATTGCTAAGGCAAATGGTAAGTTGGTCTTTATTGCAGGAAGGTTTGAGCACAAAAATAGGGAAGTCTTGCTGAGATTGTACAGGGATTTACTGAAATTTCATTTGGATGCTGTACACAGTTTTATTTTCAGCACCTGAAAGAGGATATGCTTGTTGTAAAGGTATCGCTGGTTGGTTCTGGAGATGAGGGGGTTTCCTACAAAGATAGAATGGGCCCATACCCACCAAGTTTTAGAAGAATGGGAGGCCATCTCATTGAGATATTCAATATGTTAAGAGAAACTAACAGTCTAGATATTTCCTTTAGAAATCATAGTTATACAGCATGAAAGGTCCTTCAGCCCAACTTGTCCATGCTGACCAAGTTGCCTACCTGATCCATTCCTATTTGCCTGCATTTGCCCCATATCCCTATAAACCATTTCTATCCATGTGCCTGTCTAAATGTCTTTTGAAATTTGTAATTGTAGCTATCTCTGTCATTTCCTCTGGCAGCTCAGTCCATATACACAACACCCTTAAATGTGAAAAAGTTGCCCCTTTAAATCTTCCCCCTCTCACCTTAAACCTGTGCCCTCTAGATCTAGACTTCCCTGCCCTGGGAAAAAGATTGTGACCATTAACCTTATGTATGCCCCTCATAATTTTATATGCTTCTTTAAGGTCACCCCTCAGCCTACTAGGCCACAGGGAAGAAAGCCTGAGCTTCAAGTGTCTCCTTGAAATTCAAGCCTTCCGGTCCCAGTAACATCCTTGTGAATATTTTCTAAACGTCTTGTACATTTTTAACATAATGTCCCAACTCTTGTATTCAAATCCCCGACCTATGAAGGCAAGAATGCCAAATGCCTTTGTCACCACCGTGTCTACACATTTGTGGTCCCAGCACTGATCCCTGCAGCACACCACTGGTCACAGGCCCACAGTCTGAAAAACAGAATCCTCTGACTCCTACCACAAAGCTAACTTTTGAATCCAATTGGCTAGCTCATCCTGGATCCCATATGATCTAACCTTCTGGACCAGCCTACTATGTGGGATCTTGTCAAAGGCCTTATTAAAGTCCAGGTAGATAACGTCTACTGCCCTCATCAATCATCTTGGTCATCTTTTAAAAGAAAGGCAAAATTTGTGAGACTTGATTTCCCATGCACAAAACCATGCTGACTATCTCTAATCAGTCCTTACCTTTCCAAATGCAGGTAGATCCTATCTCTTCGCATCCCCTCCATTAACTTTCCCCACCACAGATGTTAGGGTCACTGGCCTGTAGTTCTCTGGCTTGTCCTTGCAGCCCTTGTTAAATAAAGGCAAACCCTGCAGTCCTCCAGTACCTCACCTGTGGCTAATGATGATACAAATATTTCTGAGACTAAAGAGACTGCAGATGCTGAAATCTGGAGCAACACACAAAATGCTGGAGGAACTCAGCAGGTCAGGCAGCACCTATGGAGGAAAATAGACAGTCAATATTTTGGGTCGAGACCCTTCATCTGGACCAGTTCTCCAGTGAATTCCTCTGGCATTTTGTGTGTTGATACAAATATCACTGCCTGGACCCCAGCAATTTCCTTCCTGGCTTCCCACAATGTCCCAGGATATACTTGGTCAGGCCCCAGAGATTTATCCATATTTATACAACTTAAGACGCCAGCACTTCTTCTTTTGTAATGTGGATATATTTCAAGATGTCACTTTTCTCTTTCCTGAATTCCATGACCTTCTCCAAAGCAAGTACGGATGAGAAATATTCACTTAAGACCTCGTCCATCTCCTGTGGCTCTACACATAGGTGACCACATTGATCCTAATGGATACCTATTTGTTCCCTACTTACCTTTTGCTTGTAATATTCTTATAGAATCTCTTAGGATTCTCCTTCTCTGCCAAAACTATCTCATGTTCTCTTTTTGCCCTACTGATTTCGCTCCTAAGTGTTCACCAGCACCCATTTACCCCTCAAGGGGCTTGCTTGATCCCAGCTGCCTATACTTGACATATGCCTCCTTTATTTTCCTGACCAGAGATTCAATATCCCTCATCAGCTAGGGTTCCCTGCTCCTGCCAGCCTTACCCTTCACTCTAACAGAAAAATGCTGGACCTAACCTCTCCCTAGCTCACTTTTAAAAGCCTCCCACTTGCCTGACATCCCTTTTGCTGCAATCAACCTTTGCAAGTTCTTGTCTAATGCCATTAAAATTAGCTTTGCCCCAATTTAGGACTTTATTTTGTGAACCACTTCTATCTTTTCTCATAAGTACTTTAAATCTATTAGCATTATGGTCACTGGTCTCAAAGTGCTCCCCCACTGTCACTAAGCCTGTCTCATTTCCCAATAAGAGGTTGAGTGTTACCCCCTCTCTAACAGGGCCATCTACATATTGCATGGAAAAAATTTCCTGGACACACTTAACAAATTCCACTCTATCCAAGCCCTTTGCACGATGGCAGTTTCAATTAATATTAGGGAAGTTGAAGTCACCTACTATTACACCCCTATTATTCTTACAGCTAACTGCGATCTCCCTACATGTTTGCTCCTCTAATTCCCACTGACTGTTGGGGGCGGGGGGTGATCACTCCCTTCTTATTTCTGAATTCCACCCATATAGCCTCACTGGATGATCCCCCAGGAATACCCTCTCTAAGCACTGCTGCGATGTTCTTTCTAATCAAAAATGCAACTCCCTCTCCTCTCTTACCTCCACATCTGTCACACCTGTAGCATCTGTATCCCCGAATATTGAGCTGTCAGTCCTGCCTATCCCTCAATTATGTTTCTGTAATAACCATAATATCCCAGTCCCTTGTACCTATCCATGTCCTGAGTTCATCAGTAGTTTAGTCTATCAGACCTTCCTCACTCCCTATCCTGTCTCTGCTTGTCCTGCCTACCGAACCTGCCTAAAGTTCCATATTTGGCTCAAATTTCTCATCTGCTTTGGGCCCCACCCACTTGCCAGACTGGTTTAAACCCTCCTGAGTAGCTCCAGCAAATCTCCCTGCCAGGTTATTGGTCCCCCTCCAGTTAAGGTGCAACCTGTCCCCTCTTGTACAGGTCACCAATGCCCTGAAGGGATTCCATTGATCCCACTGGCTCCTCAGCCACACATTCATCTGCCACATCCTCCTATTCCTACTCACTGGCACGTGGCACAGGGAGTAATCCAGAGATTGCTATCCTTGAAGTCCTGCTTTTTAACCACCTGCCTAACTCCTGATATTTACTCTGCAGGACCTCATCCCATTTCCTAACTATGTCATTGATACCAATATGTGCAATGACCTCTGGCTGCTCACCCTCCCCCTTTAGAATGTTCTGCAATTGCCCTGAGCCATCCTTGACACCGGCACTCAAGAGGCAACACACTAGTCTGGAGATTCAATCTCCTTTCTGTTCCCCAAACTATAGAGTCTCCTATCACTGCAGCTCTCCTTGTCTGCATAATCTCCTAATATGCATCAGAGCCAGTAGGGAACATTGCCTCAGGATAAGGTAGTTGGCTCTTTAGGATTGAGGTGAAGAGAAATTTAGTTATGGAGTTGGTTGTAAATCTTTGGAATTCCCTGCTTCAGAGAGCTGTGGATACTCAATCATTGCGATCCATAGGTTTTGGGCATGGATGGAATGGGAGGATATGGGGATCAGTGGGGAGGTAGAATGGATTGAATGGAAGGGTATGCTTAACATGCCTTATCCCGATTCTGTTATAATGGGTGATGAACTTGCAGGGGAAGATTGCCCACTCCCACCTCCCCACTTACATGCTCTACCCTCACACTGCAGAGGGACCAAAGGAGAATTGTGGAGAGGGGAACCAAGGGGTAGTTGCGTTGGGCATTGCGGAGGTGAGGATGGTGGTGGGGGATGGGGCAGAACTTACAGAGGAAATTTCAGAGTAAATCCTAGCTGGAATTCCTGTCTTTCTGTATTGCAGATACTTCCACAGCCCTGCTGACAGTAATGAGTTAATGTATGATCCAGCCACGGTGATGAATGATGAGACCCTCAGTTACTGCCAGAAAGAAGCCTGGTGCAAGATGTCCTTCTACCTGATGTCCTTTTTCTACTACCTTTACTGGTAAAGGGTGTCTCCCTGAGGAGGAACTGGGATCAGGGGTCAGGGCTCACCTGCAGAACAACACCTCCAGGAGCTGAAGGTGGTGGGTGAGGTGGGGGAAGGGCTCAACAGGCTACACACTCAGAGTCATCAAGGACAGTAACAAGCCCTTTGAACCATCATGTCTGCACTGACCCATCTACACCAATCCCATTTTCCAGCACGTGATTCATAGCCTTCCATGCCTTGGTGATTCAAGTGTTCATATATATACTTATTAAATATTCTAAGAGTTTCTGCCTAAACCAACCCCTCAGGAGGTGCAGTCTAGATTCCAACCACCCTCTGGGTGAAAAACTCTTCCTCAGATGCCCTACATATACCCCAAACCTATGCCCTCTAGTTTTAGACCCCACAATTATTGGAAAAAGGTTTCCTGTTATCTACCCAGTCCCAGCGTTTCATTGTTTTGTACACTGCTAATAGGTCACCCTCAGCTTCCTCCACTCCAGGGAAAATCAACTTAACCTGTCTCCTCATGGTTGAAATGCTCCATCCTAGGGAACATCCATCCCCCTTGGTGAATCTTCTTAATGTAATCACATCCTTCCTGTAGAATGGTGACCAGAAGTGTACACAATACTGCAGCTGTGACTTGACCAATGTCTTATAAAGTGATACCATAACTTTTCTGCTCTTATACCTATGCCTGGCTAATGAAGGCAAACATCCTGTACATCTTCTTCACTACTTTATCTAGCTGTGCTACCACCTCCAGGTACCTTTGGAGTTGTGCACCCTTTGTTCGTCAATACTTCCTAAGGACCTACCATTCATGGTATATGTCCTACCCTTATTAACCCTGCACCCTGCAAAAAATGCATCACCTCACACTTATTAGGATTAAATTCCATCTGCCATGGCCCTGCCCAATTTACCAGCTAATTGTTATGGGGCTGGGCAGGATAAATGCTGGGAGGATGTTTCCTCCCATGGCAGAGTCCAGAACCAGACAGTATGGTCTCAGAGTGAGGGGGCATCCATTTAAGACAAAGATGAGGAAGAAGTTCTTCTCTGAAGGTGTTGTGAGTTTTTGGAACTCCTTGCCATAGAGAGCTGTGGGAACAGGGTCCTCATGTATATTTAAGGCTGAGACAGATAGATCTCTAATAGTGAGGGAATCAAGGGTTATGAGGAAAGGGCAGGAAAGTGACGAGGAATATTGGATTAGCTGTGATCTTACCGAATGGCAGAGCAGGCTCAAGAAGGGAATAATTTTCTCCCTTTCCCACCATTAGGTCTTATTAAGAGAAAAAATGGCACAAACAGACATGGGTGCAGCAAGCTTTGCGATGGCTCCAGGTTTCTGCTGCTATTTGTGGATGGTGAATGGAATGTAAGATATTCTCTTCCCACCAGGGATCCATCTAGGCAACACCTCTGTGGCCAGAGGCAAGTCATCACAGTACAGAAACACTTTGTTAGATAGGTGTCAGTGTGGCCCTGTAGCGATAGCCTCTGCACTTGTATTTGAAAGATTTAAGAGCAGTATGTGAGGTTTTCATGCTGGCTGACAACCGATGGGAAATTCAGAACTCAGTTTTGTACTGTGGGAATGGATGCCAAGACTCAACACTCTGTTCAGTGCGGCAGGGTTGGTGACTCTGACCAAGAAAGGCTCTGTTTAATATGAGGAGAACAAGCTTTAAAGAGACCTTAAATCTGTTGATAAAGTTGTGTTTGGAAAGAAGTGTAAGGGCGGGATTTTAATTTGTTTTTTTAAAGAGAAGTAGATTAATATATGAAATGAGAGATAAATTAACTATTTTTGTTAATTAGTGAAACAATAACGTCTATATACTGGTGGAATGTCAGTGGGATTATCTATGTTGTAGCTGAGCTTTATACATAGGGACATATGAATTAGGGAGAGGAGTAAGCCACTCGGCCCATTAAGCCTGCTCCTCCATTTAATAAAATAGTGTCTGATATGATGGTAACCTCAACCCCACCACATTTCTGCCTTCTTGTAATGTTTTCATCCTGTTGCTTATCAAGAATCTAAATATCTCTGCCTTAAAAATATTCAAAGACTCTTCCCACCACCTTTTAAGGAAGACAGTTCCAAAGATTAACAATCCTCAGGGAAAAAATTTCACCTCATCTGTCTCAAATGGGTGTCCCCTTATTGAAAGGTTTAAGAGTTCTAGTTTCTCCCATGGGAGGAAACATCCTCTCCATATCCACCCTGTCAAGACCCCTCAGAACTTTATAGATTTCAGTCAAGACACCCCCACTGTCCTGAATGCCAGCAGATACATGCCTAGCCTGTCCAACTTGGCCTCATAAGATAACCTTCCCATTCCAGGTATTAGTATAGTAAACTTTCTCTAAACTTTTTTCAATGCATTACATTCTCCCTTAACTAAGGAGATCAGTGCTGTAGATAGTAATCCAGATGTGGCCTCAACAATGCCCTATATTACTAAAGGATAATCTGCCTACGTTTGTATTCAATTCTTTGAGCATAAATGATAACACTCTGTTGGTTTTCCTAATTATTTTCTATACTGCATGCTAGCCTTAGGCAAATCATGCACTAGTGTAACGAAAGTATTTTAAAATTCGTTCCTTGTTCTTTCCTGATTCAGCAGCAAGAGGTATTTGCAAACAAAGGAGGCACTGTACATGTGTTAAAGGTTATAGAAACTACTTTATTAGAGTTATATAAAGAATAAAATACAGAAAGGAAAAAGAAAACTTAAAATACAGAAGGAAGCAAAATAATACTTATCAACCAATCAATTAACTGATCTATATAATGGCGGAGGGAACCTCAGGTGTCCGACAGCCTTTCACGCAGCCTTCTGTCTGTGTCTCAGCACCAGTCGTGACCCAGCCTAAGGGAAGGTCCCGATTTGCACAAAGAAGCTGCCCCCTTTTATACCCCTCAAAAAAACTTAACATAACTTTTACCCCAGTACTTTTCCATTCCTCAATGGTACCAGCCTGTACCTCCTTATCACTCGCGACCTCTGGCCTAAACACATAACTAAGAAACCGAGACAACAGGTCTGTAAAGAAGAAAACATTCTTCACCGGTATCTAATTGCAAGGATATGCATCAGTACTCCCGTAAGTTCTTAAAACATTCCCACATTCCAAGCTGACACCATTTTGTCGTACAACCACCATTTTGCATTACACACTACTGCATATGCTAAGGAGGAATCAGAAATGACTTTTGGCTAATTTAAGTCTTTCCTTACAACTAGGACACCCAGATCCCTCTGCAGCTTAGAGCTCTGCAATCTCTCAGTTTTTAGATATTATGGACAATTTCAGTTTTTTCCACATTATACATAATTTGCCAGATCTCTGCCCATTTACTTAACCTATCTATGTAGTCTTTGGAGAGTGGAAACCAAGGCCTTGGTGTGTTTGAAGGGAGAGTGGGAACCAGGGCACCGGTGTGATTGAACGGAGAGTGGGAACCAGGGCCCTGGTGTGATTGAAGGGAGAGTGGGAACCAGGGCACCGGTGTGATTGAAGGGAGAGTGGGAACCAGGGCACCCTGTGATTGAAGGGAGAGTGGGAACCAGGGCCCTGGTGTGATTGAAGGGAGAGTGGGAACCAGGGCACCGGTGTGATTGAAGGGAGAGTGGGAACCAGGGCACCGGTGTGATTGAAGGGAGAGTGGGAACCAGGGCACCGGTGTGTTTGAAGGGAGAATGGGAAACACAACCAGGAGCGAGATGCTGAATCATCAGGATTTGCAAACAATGGGACAGTAGACGATCGTAGCTTTACTGTATAGTGATGTGCTGCCAGTGTTCCTGAGACTCTCCCATGGTGGTCACAGTGGAGACCTTTAAGTTCCAATTTCCTCAAACTGAAAATGGTGTTACACAGATAATGACATGATTTGTAGCACACCTGATGGCTAGAAAACATGGAACATGGTAACATGAGAGTACACAGAAGTGCCTGGTTCAGTTTTATGCCTGACGTGATTTCCGCCAAAAATGATCCCCAGTATGATCCAATTTCTAGGCTATGTTCTGGTCAATACCATTGCTGTTTCTAGGAGAGCACTGGCTGCAAACTGAGTCCTGTGTTTCCTGTATCACTAACAGTGTCTATACGTCAAAACTCCTTCAGTGGCTCTCGAACATTTGGTGGTGCAATGCGCTACATGAAGGCAAGCCTTTATTTTTGGTCTTTTAAACAAACAGCCAGCCAGTAAGGGACTGCAACAATGTGAATCATAAATATTTACATTCAAGATTTAGAAAAGGTGGAATTAAGACCCAGTATGACCTAGATCCAAGTCAAGGTCGTATGTGACGGAGTGGAGACTGGAGGTGGGGCTGTTCCCAGGGGCCTACAGCTCTTGTCCTTTTTTTGGGTGGGGGAGGGGGGTGGTAGAGAGGTTTGGGAGGAGCTGTTGAAGAGAGGAGTTTCTGCAATGCAACACACAAAATGCTGGAGGAACTTGGTGGGTCAGGCAGCATCTATGGAGGGAAATGGACAGTCGACGTTTTGGGCCAAGACCCTTCATCAGGACTGGAAAGGAAAAGGAGAGATAAGGTGGAGGGAAGGGTTGGAGCAAGAGCTGGTAGGCTAAGTTAGAGAAATCTAACATTGATTTCTCTAACTTCAGGTCTCCACTCTCCTCTGTCCCCTTTTTTCCCTTATCCCACTCGCCCCCACCACCTTCCCCTCCCCCACCCTCTCCATCTGCCCATCACCCACATTCCTCCCTCTGGTTCCTCTCCTCACCTCCTTCCTTTTATTCCATGGTCCACTGTCCTCTCCTATCAGATCCATTTTCTTCTGCCCTTTGTCACTTCCACCTGTCACCCCCCAGCTTCTTACATCATTCCCCACTCCCCCTCTATCATACCCCTCATCTGGATTCACCTATCACCCACCAGCTTATGCTCCACCCCTTCCCCCCAACTTTTTATATTGGCTATCTCCCCTCTTTCTTTCCAGTCCCAATGAAGGGTCTCGACTGTCCATCTCCTTCCATAGGTGCTGCCTGACCTTCTGAGTTCCTCCAGTATCTTGTGTGTTGCTGCAGATTTCCAGCATCTGCGGTTTCTCTTGTGCCTCCAGTTTCTATAATGCACCTTGCAGGACATACTCTCCACAACCATGGTGCACCAGTGCTGGTTGGAAGAGGGTCGTTAGATAAGTACATGAGCAGGAAGGAAATAGGTTGTGCTGATTTGGTGGGAGGGTGGAGCAGATACTCAGACTTATAGCTACAGGGCTGAATGGGCTGCTTTCTTGCAGGAGATGCTATGTAATTCTATGTAAATGTGAATTGAGGTTCACCTGGTGGGTTTTCTCTCTTCTCCCACAGTATGATTGACACGCTGGTCAGCATCTAACCAGAAGGACATAATGGCAGCAACTGAATCAAACCCAGAGTGACTGGCACATCGGAGATACTGAATTCAAGCCTTGCCACATCCACACAAAACTTTGGAGCAACCATTTGGAATCAGCCCTTCGCTCCTGCACTGTCCACACCAAACCATGGGGCAGAGGGGCAGAATCAGCCCCTCATCCCCCAACCTTTCTTACACCATACCATGAGGCCAAGGGTCAGAAATGGCCCCTCAATCCCCTGCCTCTCACGCCAAACCATGTGGTCGAACATCAGAATCAGCCCCTCATCCCCAACCTCTCTTACACCAAACCATGGGCAGAGGGTCAGAATTGCCTGCTCACTGCCAATGGCCATCATTGGAAGGTGCATTCACTGTACTGTATGGGGATCAATTCATGCACTAAGTGCAGCTGCTTCATAAAGTTGGACAAACAAAGTGTTTGCAAATCTTTAAAGGCTGTAATGTCCATCTGATTCTTCTATACTATATCTATTGATTCACAGAAGCTGTACCTGTTAGACCCTTCACTGAGAGGGATATCCCCTGGGACCCCTTTCACTCAGGCGATATCTACTGGGGCCACTTTCACTGAGGGAGATATCCTTCCAAATCCCATTCAGTGAAGGGGATATCCACTCAGACCTCTAACCCTAACCCATCTCACCATGTCACAAGGAAAACCTGCATTAAACAGCTCAGCCTAAACTGCTTCAAGTTGAACACAGCACCATTCCCATGGTCAACACATAATTTGTTTTCAGACTAACTGGACTTACCATAACAGTACTTTGATAGCATTCCATGATATTCGGAACCTTGACATTCACATTCAAAAACTATTCAGTCCTGTGGGGAACCAAGCCTTTTCTTGTACTGTTTTCGATGGTAGTAATTTATCCAGGCTCATGCCTGTGGGTGAACACGGGGATCGTCCAAATGATGTTTAGATGCAATTTGGAGCATACATTGGGCCCACACCACACTAACATCTTTAACAGACAAATCCACAGCTGTTGGTTGTGTCTTAAGGAGCCTACAGAAGTATGATTGAAATAATCATGTGTTTAATATTTCTTGTACAGGAAACTTGTAATATACTCTGATAATAAACATTGCATACAGGAGATGAGTTTGTGACTGAATGCTTGGTGACCTCTGTGTTTAACTCGCGATTTAACTTAAAGTGTCGATCAGGCAGGATCAAACTGGCAGTTTGACTTCTATTACATGATCTTCACTGTCATCAATTGCAACCACTTTCAGATTCTTTAATCAGAAGATCTGAGGTGTGACTGTTCCCTGATTACAGTGTTCATCCTCAAACAGACTTCAGAAAATCAAACATGTGGCAGGACCTGGAAAATATTCAGGCTTGGATGGTATGTGGCAAGTAACTTTTGCACTGCAGTGATCTATCTTCACTTAACATTTATGGAATTAATATTCCAAGCCCCACCACCAACTTCTTGGGGCCAACAATGACCAGAAATTCAGCTGGACCAGGCACACAAATTCTGTGGCCACAGGAACTGGTCTGGTGATGGGGAATCTGCAGGGAATGGCTCACCTCCTGACCCTCAAGCATCATCGAGGTAAGGAGCAGGCTGGTACAGGAAACAGGGATTGAGACAAGAAATGTCATAAAATCACTGAATGAAAACAGTCATGCACAAAGAAGTCATTTGGGTCATTGTGTGTGAATTAGTTAAAAGAATGACCCAGACTATTCCCATTTTCCAGCGTTAGGTGTGCAGTCCTGCGGGTGTCTGCTTCTGAAGTGCATGCCCAAATACTATCAAGTGTGATGACATGATAAATATATCCTGAGAATTCCCTCAGGGAGGGAGATTATTGACTGGGAAAACCCACCGGGCAGACAATATATTCACTGAAATTTAAGTCACCAAATATCTAGAAGGGATATCTAGTAGGAGAGAAATGGCCACTGGGAATAAATACTGGAGCACTGGGAAACCGATTATCCACAAAGACAGGATGTCCACTGGGACAATAAAATATTGGGAATACCCACTGGGATGTGCAAAATCATTCAGAACAAGTTTTACTAATTTTGAAAAAATATTAAATGTATAAAATTAAACAAAAACTAAATACCAATTCATTTAAAAACAATTAAAAGCATATAACTAAATTCAACTAATTCAAAACATGTAAATTAGTTAACGCTTACCTTGGTCCCTCACAGCCATTCATATAGTCATAGAACAATACTACATGGATACAGGCCCTTCAGCCCAACCAGTCCATGCTGACCATGTTATCCACTCACTCAGCTAGTCCCAATTTTTTGCATTCAGCCCATATCCCTCCAAGCCCCACCCCTCCATGTACCTATCCAAGTGTTTCTTAAATGATACACTTGTACCTGCCGGTCTCTGTCATTCACACTCCCCTCAGTCAGCCTGTCTCTGTTAGTCACCTGGTCTCTGTCAGTCAATCTCTCCTCAGTCAGCCTGTCCCTGTCAGTCACCCTGCGCTCTGACCGTTGGTGCGCGCGCTCTGCCCCCGCCCGCGCGCCCCGTTGCCCGGCGACGGTCCGACGCTGGGCGCTGAAGGCCGCGGGCCGAGTGGAGGGATCAGCCGCTCGCCCGGAGCCCGAGAGCCGTCCGCCAGGGGCGGTAGGCCTGCCTGTCCCCGCACCCCGGCCGATAGAGGTGAGTGGGGCCGTTCAACCCGCCGGGACGGCCGGCGACACGCTCCGGGGATGTGGGATCCTTCCGACCCTCGCGGGCGGCGCACTTTCCCGCCCAATTTTGAGGCCCAGCCCCACCCCCGGCCTGTCCTTCCACCCGGTCTGGTTCCTCTGTTAGTCGATGTTAGGAGGGAACCACCTTCCGACATGACAGACCACAGCAAGGAGCTTCTGACAGGGATGTGAAGGGTGATATACAGCAGGCCCTTCGGCCCTCCAGGTCTGTGCTGGCCATGGTGCCAAATTAACCTAATCCCTACTGCCTGTACATGATCCCTATCTCTCCATCCCGGCATGTTCATGTGTCTAACAGCCTCTTATACACCACCACCCTATCTGCTTCCACCACGGTGCCCGGCAGCCTGTTCCAGGCACCCTCCACTCTGAGAGTCATAGAGCAATACAGCATGGATACAGGCCCTTCGGCCCAACCGGTCCATGCCGACCACGGTGTCTACCCAGCTACTCCCAATTTCCTGTGTTTGGCCCATATCCCTACAAGACCCACCCCTCCATACCCTTACAATAGTGGTGTACCTATCCAAGTGCTTCTTACCTGATGCTAGCATACCTGCCTCAACCACTCCCTCTGGCAGCTCGTTCCATGTACTCACCACCCTCTATGAAAAAGTTGCCCCTCGGGTCCCTTTTAAATCTTTCCCCTTTCACCCTAAACCTATGCTCCCTAGTTTTGGACTCCCCTACCCTGGGGAAAAGACTGTTACTGTCCACCTTATCTCCTGACTCTCATAATTTTAAATATTTCCATAAGGTCGCCCCTCATTCTCCTACGTTCCAAGGAACAAAGACATAGCCTGGCCATCCGCTCCCTGTAACTCAGGCCCTCGAGTCCTGGCAACATCCTCATAAATCTTTTCTGCACTCTTTCCAGTCTAACCACGTCTTTCCTATAACAGGGTGACTAACACTGTACACAGTACTACAAGTGCAGCCTCACCAATGACTTATACAACTGCAACATAATGTCTGAGCTCCTATGTAACTCTCTGTGTAAGAAACTTGCCCTGCACATCTCCTTTAAACTTTCCCCCTCTCACCTTAAGACTATGCCCTCTAGTATTAGAGTTTCCCACCCTGGGAAGAGGATTCTGACTAGCTACCCCATCTATACCTCTCATAATTTTATATACCTCTCTCAGGTCTCCCTCAGCCTCCGACACTCCACAGAAAACGAGTTTGTCCAACCTCTCCTTATAGCTAATACCCTCTAATACAGGCAGCACGGTGTTGAACCTCTTCTGTACCCTCTCCAAAGCACATCATTCCTGCATGTGGCAACCAGAACTGCACACAGTACTCCAAATATGGCCTGACCATAGTTTGAACTAGCTGCAACATGACTTCCTGACTCTTATACTCAATGCCCCAACTGATGAAGGCAAGCATGTCATATGTCTTCTGTAGTAATGCAAGTGTGTCTTTATTAAATGATAACCCTACCTAAATTCACTGTCCTACGATGATGAACACACAGAATTACAGGTCTGCCTTTGCTCCTGTGCACACTCCTCTGGGAATGAAAATGGTTTGGTAGGGCCCACTGCTGTTGTGCTGAAGGGGCAGGAGACGCCCTTCCTTTTGTTGGATTGTTGCCCCATGCTTGAGAGCAAGAGTCCAGCAGTTATTGAGAGGGATATTGGGGTGCTAAGAAGAAACCTAGCTGCATGCTCACATACACACAAAGGATGAGAAAGGGGACAGACATAGAGTAATTAAATCATACAGTGTGGAAACAGGCCACTGGGTCCACCATGTCCATGCTAACCAGTAGGTACTTATCTGTATTCATCCTATCTTCCAGCACTTCGTCCATAGCCTTCTATGCCTGGGCAATTCAAGTGCTTGTCTAGACACTTCTTAAATGCTGTCAGTGACCCAACTTCCACCATTCTTGTCAGGCAGTGCATTCCAGGTACTTATCACTCTCTGGGTGAAGAAGGTCCCCCTCAAATCCCATCTAAATCTCTTTCCCTTTATGCTAAGTCAATGCCCTCTAGTTTTATCCACCTCTGATAAGGGGAAAAGTTTCCTGCAGTCTACCCTATCTATACCCCTCATAATGTTATACACCTCAGTCATGTCCCCTCTTAGCCTCCTCCACTCCTGGGAAAACAGACCCAGCTTCTCCAGTCTCACCTCATAATTAAAATGTTCCGTCTCAGGCAGCATTGTGGTGAATCTCCTCTGCACCCTCTCCAGCACTATCATATCCTTCCTATAGTCTGGTGACTAGAACTGCACACAGTACTTCAGCTGAGGTCTGACTAATGTTTCATAAAGTCTGAGCATAACCCCCGTCCACCCCCCACTCTTGTATTCAATGCCCTGACTAATGAAGCTCAGAATCCCATATGCCTTCCTAACCATGTTATCTACCTGCACTGCCACCTTCATGGATCTTTGGACTTCACAAAAACATCCCTCTGTTGCTCAATACTTCCTAGGACCTTATCATTTATGGTGAATATCCTAGCCTCATTAGTAATTCCAAAATGCATCACCTCACATTTATCAGGATTATGCTCCATCTGCCATTTCTCAGCCCATTTCACCAATGCATTTATATCATCCTGTAGCCTGACTACACTCCACACTGCCATCTGTGAACTTAATGCTGAATTTACTAATTAACCACATCAATTGCATTAGTTATCTCTTCAAAGAAATTCAATTAAATTGGTCAGACAGGATCTCCCATCAACAAATCTGTGCTGATTATCCCTGGCTTTCCAAGTGTAGATTAATCCTGTCCCTCAGAATTTTGTGCAATAACTTCCCTACCATTGATGTCAGGCCAGCAGGCCTATAATTACCTGGTTTATCCCTTCTACTCTAACCCTCTTTGCCCTCCTATTTTATTTTAGACACCTCCCTGCACTCTCTATACTCTATGGGCCTCCCCTGTTTTCAGTGCTCACCATATGCTTCCTTTTTTTAATCAAACCTTTGTTATCCCTTGACATGCAGGGTTTTGTGAACTTCCTGTCCCTATCCTTCACACTTACAGGTACATGTTGGCCCTGAACTCTCATTGTTTAAAAATTGCCCACTTGTTGTCTGTAGATTTGCCTGCAAGTAGCTGTTTCTCGTCTATGTTTGCCAGGTCCTGTCTAGTGCTATTGAAATCAGCCTTCCCTCAGTTCAGATGCTTAACTTCCAAGCTTTCATTCTCCCTTTCTATAAGTGCTTTGAAGCTTACTGAGTTATCATCACTATCCCCAAAGTGCTCACCACTGACATTTAAGATTAAGATTAAGATATCTTTATTAGCCACATGTACATTGAAACACACAGTGAAATGCATCCTTTGTGTAGAGTGTTCTGGGGGCAGCCCGCAAGTGTCGCCAACCTTCTGGCACCAACATAGCATGCCCACAGCTTCCTAACCCATGCTCAGCTTCATTCCCTAGGATTAGGTGCAGCACTGTCCCATACCTAGTAGGACTACCTACGCACTGGTACAAAATGCTGTCCCAGATGCACTTTAAAAATTCGACCCTGTCGAATTTAAGGCAATCCCAATCAATATTGGGGAAGTTTAAATCACCTAGTACTAATCCTATTCCTCTATTGCCTCTCTGTGATTTGACCAGAAATACAAGATCTGCTCCGCTATCTCTTGCTAACGGCTGGAGGCCTGTAATATAATACCCATGAAATGATTGCCCCTTTCTTACTTCTTTCTGCTCATATCGCTTTATTTGAAGACCCTTCTAAGGCATCTTCCTTTTTTACTGCAACGATGGTCATCTTGGTATATAACGCAATGCCCCCTTCTCTTTTACATCCCCCCCGCCATCACTACTGAAACTTCTGTATGCTGCAGTGTTAGTTGCCAGTCCTGCCTTTCTTTCAACCGTGTCTCAGTGATTGCAACAATGTCATATTCCCTATGTTCTAAGTTCATCTGCCTTATCATCAGGCTTGTTGTATTAAAATCAATGCAAACTAAGCTTCCAAATCTCCCACGTCCATGTTTGATCCGCTTTTTCTTCTATACTTGACTGAACCTCACCCCCAATTCTGTGTCCCATCCCCCTGCCAATTTAGTTTAAATGTTCCCAAAAAGGAAGAGCAAGTCTTCTAGCAATGATAATGGACTGTTCTCACCAGGATGAGTTTTTAAAATTCATGGATTGCAGATCCCAAGATACACTTGAGAAGGAGGTATTGATGACTTGTTGGACCACAGAGCAGTTATGAGTGAACACAGTGGATTGAGACTAGAGTTACTTAACAGTTAGACCAGCAAAGTACGGCAGATTTCTTTCAGGAATGGATTTAGTGAATGGGTTTTTAACAACAATCCAGCAGCCTTCTTGTACTCTTTCACTGACACAAACTATTTCACTTCCAGAGTTTTACAATTCACATTCTGTCAACATCACATTGAGATTGGATTTCATCTTCTCTGGGTTAATCAGTAATATAACTGAACATCCAGGAGTGTTTAGTATTTAGGAAAGACTGTCAAAAAGGGGAAGGAAGTGGCAGCATTGTTAGTAAAAGAGGAAATCAATGCAAAAGGGAGGAATGGTATTAGCTCCAAGAACCCTGACGAGAAAATTGTAAGGGCAGAGGTAAGGAAAACCAAGGGGTAGGAAATACAAGAGAAACAAAGGACTGCAGACACTGGAATCTAGATGAAAAACACAATGATGCTGGAGGAACTCAGCAGGCCAGGCAGCATCCGTGGAGAAAAGCAGGCGGTCAAAGTCTCCTATATATTGGGCTTCCCCTTTTCCTATCTTCAGTCCTGAAGAAGGGTCCTGACCTGAAACGTTGACTGCCTGCTTTTCTCCACGGATGCTGCCTGACCTGCCGAGTTCCTCCAACATCACAGTGTTTTTCTTCAAGGGGTAGGAAATGTTGGTGGGGGTTGTACACAGACTCTCAAATAGTAGTGATGATGGAGGGGGATGGCATTAAACAGGAAATTAGGGACACAAGGGATAAGGGTGCATAATTCTGCATATAGATTGGGCAAACCAAATGTTCAATAATACTGTAATAAGCTTGTGCATTGAGTCACTTGGAGACTGAAGCCAGTTGATATAAAAAATCTTTATTCATCACAACAAGCAGGCATTCTCTCGGACACCCCCCCCCCCCCCCCCCCCCCCAGAGTCTCTCTGAACTCAATGAACATCACATTTTTATACTCTTAAGAACAAAGGTAACAGCAGGTGATTCAATACAATTTCAACAGCTACAATGACATTGTTTACTTCGGTATTTTGAGTCTGACAAATGCTTCCATTGAGTTACATGTTGACAGTGGGAGCACACTGTAACTGATAAGACACTGAATGTTCAAGCACCTTTGCTGGGACAAAGTGATTTACACGGATGGTCTAAAAGCTCCTGAGAACAGAGAACCCAGACACTCAAGATTAGTGTTGTGAGGGCTGACTCTCTGGGTGCACAAATATCCCAATTATTAATAAGCAGAAGAAATATGCCTATGACCATGCTTGATGTGCTGGTCTGGAAGCTTCCTTGATATCTATCACAGTGATGCATAATAACATAGCTGAAGAAGTCTGACTGTGATGTAGGCCATTGTCTTATGTTTGGCTCATGCACACGAGAACGTTTCCTGCTCATGTCAGTTTGTAAACCATGTTTCTGAGTAGCCTGTGCTCTGTAGCTCAGCACTGTTTGTTTACAAAGCTGTCCCTTTAATCTCAAACTGATTACTGTTTGCAATTTACATCTGAACTGAAGACTGGTTCTCATTTCAATGAATGCCTGCTATATTCACATAATTGCATCACTCCTGAATCCCTAACAAGGAATCCTTGGAGGGTGTTTATATAATCGAAATTTGGACCATTACACTGAGGAACCAACTGGAGAACAGACCATCTTATCTGGATATGTGTCATGAGAAAGGATTAATTAACAAGCTGCTGGAGGAACTCAATAGGTCAGACAGCATCCATGGAGAAAAGCAGCTTCTCTGCTCTGTTTCTCCACCTATGCATTGGGCTTCCCCTTTTCCTATCTTCAGTCCTAAAGCAGGGTCCTGACCTGAAACATTGACCGCCTGCTTTTCTCCACTGATGCTGCCTGACCTGCTGAGTTCCTCTAGCATCTTGTAGTTTTTTTCATCCAGATTCCACCATCTGCAATCCTTTGTTCCTCTTAATTAACAATCTTTTGTTGTGTGGGGTACCTTGAGGAGTGGCATAACGTGATAGAATTCTTCATTAAGATGGAGAGTGAAAGTTGATTCCAAGACAAGGGAACCATGAAGGTATGAGGTACAGTTTGCTTATGATGGATTGTGAATTGTTACTTCAAGGGTTGACAGCGGATAGGCAATGGTAACTACTTAAGGAATATATGGATGAATTACAATAATTGTTTGTTTCTATCTGACACAAACATAAAACAGGAAAGGTGGCTCGAATGTAGCTTATAAAAGATATTGGGGACAGTATTTGATCCAAGGAGGAGAAATATAAAAAGGCCAGAAAAAGCAGCAAACTTGAGGATTAGGATCAGTTTAAATTCAGCAAAGGAGGACAAAGGGATTGATTAAGAAGGGCAACTAGACTATGAGAGTAAACTTGCAGAAACTACAACTATAAAAACTGGAGAGATACGTAAATTACAGGCTGTTCCCAGGTTACGAATACCCGACTTATGGACACCTGTATGTATGAACAAACTCCCTTAATTTATTAAATTCATAAGTCCAACATAAGTACATACATTCATTCCTACAAATGGCATAACTAGGTAAATCCCTAGGGCCTGATAATTTATATCTCAGAGTACTTAAGGATGTGGCGCCAGGAATAGTGGAAACATTCACGGTCATTTTCCAAAGTTCTTTAGACTCTAGTATAGTTTCAATGGATGGGAATGTAGCTAATGCAGCCCCACCATTCGAAAAACGGAGGTAGAGAAACGGGAGAATTAAGTTCGTTCAGCCTGACATCATTAATGGGGACAATGCGGGAGGCCACTGTAAAAGGTGTAATAGCAGAGCACGTGGAGAGGAGTGACAGGGTCGGACAAAGTCACAGTGGATTGGTGAAAGGGAAATCATGCTTGACAAATTACAGGAGTGTTTTGAGGATGTAACAAGCAGAATAGATGAGGGGGAGCCAGTGCATGAGGTGCATTTGGGCTTCCAGAAAGTTTTCAATAAGCTCTCATGTAAGGGATTAGTGTTCAAAGTTAAAGCACATGGGATTGGGGTAAGATGCAGTTATTGATAGAGAACAGGTTGGCCAACAGGAGGCAAAGAGTAGGAATAAACAGGTCTCCTTCCAAATGGCAGGCAGTGACTAGTG
Organism: Pristis pectinata; assembly: GCF_009764475.1. Lineage (NCBI taxonomy): Eukaryota > Metazoa > Chordata > Chondrichthyes > Rhinopristiformes > Pristidae > Pristis > Pristis pectinata. Next base: position 100,319,649 of record NC_067414.1, on the reverse strand, counting down.
GGGTCCACAGGGATCAGTGCTGGGACCCCAGCCGTTCATGAGGTGTACATGAGGGAAGTGAATGTAATAGATAGATAGCTAGATAGATAGATATTTATTTACGAGTCACATGTACATTGAAACACACAGTGAAATGCATCTTTTTGCGTCACTGAGAATGTGCTGGGGGCAGCCTGCAAGTGTCGCCACTCTTCTGGCGCCAACATACCCCCAAACGTGCAAACGGCAAAGCTGGGAGGGAGGGTGAGCTGTGAAGAGGATGCAGAGGGGCCCCAGTGTGATGTGGACAGGTTGAGGGAGTGGGCAGATACCTGGCAAACACAGGATAATGTGGGTCAGTGTGAGGTGATCCAGTTTGGTGGCAATAACAGGTAGGCAGATTATCAAGTTCAAGTTTATTGTCATGGGTGTACGTTCCCAGGGTATAAATACCATGAAAATTAGCTTTTTGCAACAGCAGCAGCACAGTACATTACATAAACTTAAATTAACATAAATTATCCATAACATGACAAGATAAACAAAGATAAGCGTAACAACATTCGTACAAGTTGAGGGAAATATAGTCTGAGGTAGAATTAGGGTTTATTCGGGTCGGTTCAAGAACCTGATGGCAGTGGGGCAGAAGCTGTTGTTGAACCGTGAGGTGTGGGTCTTCAGGCTCCTGTACCTCTTGCCTGATGGCAGCATCGAGAAGAGGGCATGTCGCAGATGGTGGGGGTCCCTGATGATGGATGTCATCTTCCTGGGACATCGCCTCTTGTAGCTGTCCTCGATGGTGGGGAGAGCTGTATCCGTAATGGAACTGGCTGAGTCTGCTACTCTCTGTAGCCTCTTGTGTTCCTGTGCATTGGAGTTCCCATGGCTGGTCAGAATGCTTTCCACTGTACATCTATAGAAATTTTTCAGAGTCTTTCATGACATGCCAAATCTCTTTAAACCTGTAGAGACGCTGGTGCACCTTCTTTGTGGTTGCTGAATGGTGAGAGATTGGAAAGGGGGGAGGGTCAGAGAGACCTGGGTGTCCTTGTGCACCAGCCATTGAAGGTAAGTATACAGGTGCAGCAGGTGGTTAAGAAGGGAAGTGCTGTGCTGGCCTTCATAGTGAGAGAGCAGGGAAGTCTTGCTGCAATTGTACAGGGCCTTGGTGAGACCACACCTTGAGCATTGTCGGCAGTTGTGGTCTGCTTGGAGATTGGGGCAATTAGGCTGATATACACTGGTGTTTAGAAGAATGAGAGGGGATCTCATCGAGATCTGCAACATTCTAATGGGACTGGACAGATTAGATGCAGGAAGGATGATCCTGGTGATAGGGGAATCCAGGACCAGGGGGTCACAGACTAAGGATAAGGGGATAAGCCATGAAGAGCTGAAATGTGGAGAAATGTCTTCACCCATGGAGATTGGTGAACCTATGGAATTCTCTACTGCAGAAAGCAGATGTCACCAAAACATTAACTATATTCAAGGAGGAGTTAGATATTGTTCTTGGAGCTCGAAGGATCAAGGGATTTGGGGGGAAAGCAGAAACAGGGCACATAATTTGGATGAACAGTATGATCAAACTGAATGGTAGAGTAGGCTGGAAGGACCAAATGGCCCACTCCTGCTCCTGTGTTTTTATAGCAGTTTCCTGCCACACCCCAGTCCAGCCTTCTGCTGTGTGCACAATGGATCTGATGACATTAATGCTTTTAAAAACTGTCTATGAATGCTTCTTTCTGTTGTGATATTCAGTGTTGATTGCATTTGATTTATTTTGAAATTACAATCTGGTATCTGTAACTTTCAAAATAGTGAGCCCTTGCTAAAATAAGACTGACAGCGTATATGAGGTATTGACCTAAATACATTACATTTCCTCTCAGTCACTACTTCACTGCCTTGTTTCTTACAGCTGGATGGTTGGTCTTGCTGCTTTAGTTTGTGTGTCAGTTTGTGACAATAATATATTCTCTTGCCCAATGGGAACCTGTCACTCATACACAATGCTGCTGTGTGAGAAATTGTTTGTTCAAAGGAGAAATCTCCTAACCACCTTGTTGATAGTATATATTTTTAATATGTCTTTTATTCCACTGGATTGAATAACATTCATTTTCACTGCAATTCAGATTTATTATTGAAGGTTAAACCTTGTATCCTGATCGCAGAAAATTGTTTTTGTTTTCACCTCATCACATAGGAAAATGAAGAGTCTTTACAACCCCTCAAGTCTGTTCCAGAGCATAATGTGACAGAACTGCCACTTCCACATTATCAGGCCTTGCCTGAATGTTGTCCTCAATATACTGCATGCAGGCACAGACCGCTTCATTATCTGAGGAGCTGTGAATATATAAACACAGTACGATCATCAGTTCTGACATGATAGAAGGAAGGTCATTGATGAACAGCTGAAGATGGTTGGGCTGTTATAGTCTTCGACTGAGATCGTTTACCAACAACCATGACTACCACCTGATATAGCCCCAGTCAGCAGAGAGATTTCCTCTTAATTCCCATTGACTTAAGTTTTCATAAAATCACAGAATCAGAAAAGTACAGCACAGAAACAGGCCCTCACGGCCCACATCACCATGCCTATCTATGCTAATCCCATTTTCCCACATTAGGCCTGTATCCCTATACGTCCTTCCTGTCCCAGTACCTGTACAAATGCTTCTTAATTGTTGTAAAAGCATCTGCCTCCACCTACTTCCTCTGGCAACTCGTTCCAAATACTCACCACCCTCTGTGTGAAAAACTTACCCCTCAGATCTCTTTAAATGTTTCCCCTCTCACCTTAAATCTGTGTCCCCTAGTTCTTGACTCTCCTACCCTGGGAAAAAAATTCTGACTATCTATCCTATTGATACCCCTCATAATTTTGTAGACGTCTATAAAGTCACCCCTCAGCCTGCTACGTTCCAGTGAGAATAAACAGGCTATTTCTCCTTTTAACTACAGCCCTCCATTCCGCTCAACATACTGATGAATCTCTTCTGCACTCTCTCTCTTGCTACCACATCCTTCCTGTAGTGTGGCGACCAGAACTGTACACAATATTCTTAAGTAAGGACTAACCAATGTTTTTTACAACTGCAACATGACGCCCCAACTCTTGTACTCAATACCTCGGCCTATGAAGACAAGCATACCAAGTGCATTTTTCACTACCCTATCCATCTGTATCACACTTTCAGGGAACTGTAGACTTGTAACCCAAGGTCCTTCTACATCAGCGCTCCTAAGACCCTGCTATTTACTTTACATGTCCTAATGGAATTTGACCTCACAAAATACATTACCTTGTACTTGTCTGGATTAAATTTCATCTGCCACTGCTCTGCCCAACTTTCCAGCTGATCTGTATCCCACTGTATCTTTAAAAAAACGAATGCATCCATTATCTTGGTAGTCACTTCTTTTAGGATCCCAGGATGCAAACCCCCTAGGCCAGGGGACTTATCAGGCTTTAGCCCCCATTGGTTTGCCTAATGTTATTTCTCTAGTGGTGGTACTTAATTTCTCTCCATTGCTAGTTAAGATAAGATTGTTAGTCAAATGTACATCGAAACACACAGTGAAATGCATCTTTTGCATAGAGTGTTCTGGGGGCAGCCCGCAAGTGTCACCAACATAGCATGCCCACAACTTCCTAACCCATATGTCTTTGGAATGTGGGAGGAAAACGGAGCACCCGGAGGAAACCCACACAGACACGGGGAGAACATACAAACTCCTTACAGACAGCGGTGGGAATTGAACCCAGGTCGCTGACGCTGTAATAACGTTATGCTAACTGCTACACTACTGATACTGCTTAAAGATTGCTTCAGGTTGAGGCTTTCTAATAATTCTACAGAGATTATATTGCACAGAAGCAATACATGCAGAGTTTGTGCATAACTTGAACTTCCACTGATCTTTCTTCACCCAGAGTTTCTTCTCCTTCAAGAGTATCAATCCTTCCTTAACTGCTTCCAAGTTATGCACCTTAACCACATCCCATGGTCATGAGTTCCATATTCTCACTGCTTCCTAGTAAAGAGAAATCAGGATCCAATGAAAGTAACTGAGGACAAATTTCTGCCACATTATCTGATCAATATCATATAATCATCTGTGGAGTCGTGTTTTGCACATGTTTTGCCACATTTTCTATATTATAGAAGGGACTATGCTTCAAAGTACTTCAATTACCAGAAAGCACTTTAGGATTTCTTTTGCATTCTATACTTCCCATGTCATAGCCACAGAAATTTATGGCATGGAAGGGGACCATCATGTCCACGCCAAATAAGAGCTACTGATAATCCTGCTTCCCAACTCAGCCCATAGCCTTTAAGGTTAACACTTCAAATACTCACATAGAACTCTAATAATATGATGAAGCTTTGCCTCCACTACCTTTAAAACAGTGAGCATCAAACTGAACCACACTATATATATGGAAATATGTATATATATATATGAAATATGTATGTATATGTATATACATGTATACATATTCCTCAATTCCCCTTCAATTCTCCTTCAAAGTACTTTAATTCCATGCCATTGAGCCTCTCTGCTCAAGGAACTAGATACTTCGTCTTCATTCAGTCTAGGCCTCCAATTTGTTTACCACACCTCAGTTAAAGCTCCCCTCAGCTTCCATTGCTCCCCTACCAAAGCAATCTCTCCTTTTAACTAAAATTCTTCAGCCCTGCCAACATCCTCAAAAACCCACCTTCACCCTCCCTCCTACTGTAACATCCTTCCTGTAGGATGGTGACCACACTGTAAACAGTTTACTAGCTGTGGCCCAGCTAATACCTGACAGAGCATGACCTCTTTGCTCTTATGTTCCATGGCTCAGTGCTAACATATCCCATACGCTCTCTAAATCACCTTATCCACCAGTTCAGAGACTTAATAATGATTGATCACATTGCTTTAACCGATCCTCCCCTCACCATTCCTTTCTTCTTCCAAGTACCTTTCAAGCTTTTAAGTCATTACATCCTGATTTAAGTCATCATCAATTTTGCATTGTCCAGCCTTGGTGGCCACCCGCACTATGGGTGTTGGCCTTTCATCTTGGTTACCCAATTGAAGATAAAGAAGTGTGTCTGCTGTAGCTGTGCAGAAGAGTGGTGTGTGCCTGGCAGGTTTGAGGGTGTAAGAGAACTATTGAGTGATATTCTTTATACCTTGACCTTTAGAAAGTATTTGATGTTGCAGCCCTGTGCATTTGGAACTCAGTCATGAACCTATACTGTTGTGAAAGACCTGTTTCATATTTTTTGTGCTAGACAGATCATTACAACAGAAAGAGGGTAGTTCCAAGTCTGAGGCAGACATGGGAATGAGGGAGCATTCAACACATTCAGCCTACTTTGCCCTTCAGTTAGATCATGGTTGATCTGTATCTTAAGTTTGTCCATTTGATTCCAGCGTCTTTCATACCTTAATCCAACAAAAATAAATGGTTTCTACCGCCTCTTGAATGAGGATGTGCTTCTTGATATCAGTCTGAATGGCTGCCTCATTTTCTGTCCACAAGTTATACACTCAGAGGAAATATTTCCAGCCTACCTACCACATAGGTTCTTCTAATCATTTTAAACAGTTAAATCAGCTCACAGTCTTGTATTAAAAAGGAATTACAGGCCAAGCTGTACGTTAATTTCTCCTAATTAAACACTTTTAGCCCCAGTAATATTTGGTGGGTTCAAAATTTGTCCCTGCTATTTTGTTGTTTGCAGATCAAAATGGTGCCTGATGAGCATGTTCACACTCCCATTGTGAATCATGCCTGACACTGTTCTGATCTGCAAACAAGTCCTTAGTGTGCATGGAATAGCTTCCACTGGAAATAGGCAGAATGGGTAGATTAAAATCTCAGTGGCAATTTGACTTTAGCATCAACACTTTTGAATTCACCAATATAGTGCAGAGTGCGCGACCTGGCTAGACACTGAATATAATCTTTCTGCCAGGCGTTCTGATGCAACGCACTCTTTGTTGCACATGCCCAGCAACCGTCTTCTCTACATTGTGGCGTTGCAGTCCTCATCTGAGTCCTCTGTAGACGACCTTTCTGCAAACTTGTCCTCCGGTGAGCTGACATCTGTACTATTCTTATGATCTTCCTTTGTATTCAGCTATTTTATTTGTGATGCAGAAGGAGGGCCATTCAGTTCATCAGACCTATACCAGCTGCCAAATAGAATGATCCCATTGGTGGCCTTACCCCTCTCCTTATTTCCCTGTTGCCACATTACTTTATTCCCTCGCAGGGGCCACATTTACCTACACTAGGGGTAATTTACGGGAGCCGATTATTCCACAAGTGTGCATTTGGGATATGGGAGGGAACTGGAGCACCCAGCAGAAACTCATTCAGTCACAGAGAAAACACGCAGACTCCACACGGACAGCACTCAGATTTATTATTGAATCCAGGTCCCTGGAGCTGTGAGGCAGCATTACTAACTGCTGCACCGCCATGCCTGCATGCTGGCGGCGACTTGTGATCACTGTCTCAGCATGTGTGAATTCCAGCTTTATGCTAAACTTTCACAGGGTGTCAGTATCTGAGCTGTGGCTGCAAGGGTGAAATTGAGTAATGATGTGTCTTTAATCATCATTGTCCATTCCTCTCCTGCCTGACCAGGTTGTACTTTCTGGGTTTCATTGGACAGGACTGGTCTTTCCCTTTTACTTGAGTTGATAAGCTAACTAGTTGGAATTTTACTCACATCTGGCAGCTCTTGTGCTTATTCCCCTTCTGCCAACTCACCAATCAGCAGACTTATTGAGTTCACTTCTACAGCTTACAACGGTGTTGGGTTCAATGGCACTGTAAGCTGCAGAACAGCGTTGGGTACACTGTCAGACTAACCCAGGACCATGCCTCCGGAAGTGGAGTGAGACAGCCCAGCATCCATCTTATGTGGGAATCTTACACATACATGAAGGTATACAGTGTGCCATGAATCTGGAACAATAGCTGATGCTCCTAGTGATAACTTGCATAGGATCATAGAAATTTACTGCACAGAAGGAGGCCATTTGGCCCATTGTGTCCTTGCTGACCAGAAAAGGATTTTAGGTTAATCCCACTTCCTCTGCCAGAACTCAACTACTTGTGGAGTGAAGTAACTTTTCCCCAACTCCCTTCTAATCCTTCGACCAATTTACTTAAGTCTATAAGTGAATAGACCTTTCTGTTAAGGGAAATAGGTTCAGTTTACCCTGTCTAGACCTCCCATAATTTTATAAACATTAAATAACTCTCCCCTTAATTTTGTTTGTTCAAAAGAATGCAACCCCAACCTTGACTGTCTCCTGTCAAAGCTATAACTCTCCAGCCCTAGCAACATTCTTGTGAATCTCCTCTGCACACTGTCCAGTGTTAACACATTGTTTCTGTAGTGTGGTGACTGGAACTGTGTTCTAGCTCTGCTATAACTAGTGATAAGACTTGCTGGTCTTATAGTTTTAGTTTGTGATTTGGCTGATAAAAGCAAGTATCCTTTATGCCTTCTTAAATACCTTATCTACCTGTCCTGTGACCTTTGTGGACATATGTTCCAAGGTCCCCCTGTTTTAATACACTTCTTGCTACCCTATTAATTTATTGTGTATTTCCTTGCTTTTCCAAATGCATTATTCCACACTTTTCTATATTGAATTTTATTTGCCACTTTTGTGCTCCCCAGTCAGTCCACTGATATCCTCCTGCAGCCTCGAACAATTTCTTCATTATCAGCTCCACTGCCTGTTTTGGCATTATCAATAAATGTCATTAATGTGACCTTCGCATTGAAGTCCAATTCGTTTATATATTCCAGAAAAAACAAAGAGCTAATATGGAAATCCAGTCCTTTGATCACTAAAATTCCCAGCACCCATTACCCTGGCACTGAGCCAGTTTTTAATTTGCCACTTTCCCTTGGAACCTGTGAGCTTTGATCCTTGATCAATCTACCAAGTGGAACTTTGTCAAATGCCTTGCAAAAATGCATGCATACCATATCAAATGCACTACCTTCATTGACCCTCATTATTACCTCCTCCAAAAAATCATTCACCAGATACATCCTTCCCTTAATAAGTCCATGCAGACTCTGCATAATTAATCCATGTCTCTCTAAATGCTGATTTACATTCTCCCTCAGAATTTTTTCCAACAACTTACTTACTACTGACATTGGCTTGACTGGTCTGTAGTTAAGTTCTACCCCTTTCTCCTTTTTTAAATGATACCACATTAACAACCTCCAGTCCTCCAGCATTACACCTGTAGCTGAGGAACATTGAAAGAGCAACAAACAATCTGCCGGAACTCAGCAGGGCAAGCGGCATCTGTGGGAGGAAAGGATGGTCCTGATGCAGGGTTTCTACCCAAAATGTCGACAATTCCTTTGTCGATCCACAGACCACAGATGCTGCTCGACCTGCTGAATTCCTCCAGCAGATTGTTTGTTGCTCCAGGTTCCAGCATCTGCAGTCTCTTGTGTTTCCACTGAAAGATTAGAGTCAGAGTTGGAAGTTTATGCTTTTGATTCACAAGAGTGTTTACCCTGCTCTATTCCAAAGAAACAGAGTTCAAAATTTGTTTACTTCAAAATGTCTTTGTATCACTTTTGAGGTTGTGTATTATCCATATACATTTCACGTTGTTGGGTATGTAGGATAAGTGATGTGTGATTACTTAATAAAGCTATTCGGCATTTTAACCTTAACATCACATAAAAACCGATTGAACAGAGCTACAGTTGAATACCTTGCATGACCTTGGGCTGGATGGTACTGAGGAATCATCCTGTACTTTGTTAGCATTGGGCATGGTCTTGGGCTATGACAATACTGAGGAATATAGGTTTGCACTTATCGCACTGAGAACAGTCTTTGACAGTTGTAATATTGTACAACAGATAATTCTTTTCAGTATAACCTATCCTTACACCTCCTCTTGAAATAGCACAGTTGATATTTTGAAAGTCTAATGAATAAAAGCACTGGGCAGATCCACTTCAACCATTCTGAAGCCCTTTTAGGCATGTAGTCCATTAGATCTACCTGGGGTCTCTTTCCCTACACAAAGCACAATGTTTTCTGAACATCAGAAACAAGATTTTGTTAGATAATAACATGGAATTTTGCGGTGGCTGTTTGTTATGGGTAAAGGGCTTTGGGAATCTGTTCAGCTGCAGCAAAATGGTCTGTAAAAACCCAAAGGACTACCTCTATATCCCTTGTGCACTTGGCTTCTGTGGTACCCAGCTGGCATAATTCTCCCCTTTAATGTAGACAGAGGCATTTCCAGGAAATGCATATTGTATGAAAGAATTCTCAGCAGTTACCCTGAGATTAATTGTTTTTTAGATCTGACGTAGTAGGAATATTTGTAAATGTCAAAAGGTCGTTCAGTCGAATAACCCTCTCACTCCTTCAATTGGTCATCCCTGTCTGTATTTGCTCACTGAGTAACCTGTGGATCAGTCGTGACAGCTACAATCATATAGAATCGTGCAGCATAGAAGGAGAACAGTCAGTATTGAGAGTATTATCTGAGCCACAGCTGAGATATAAAAGATCATGAGGGGCACAGACAGGGTGAAAGCACATCGTCTTTTTCCCAGGGAGGGGGGCTAAAAACAAGAGGGCATAGGTTTAAGACCAGAGGTGAGAGATTTGAGGGACATCAGGGGCAGCTTCTTCATGCAAAGGGTGGTGCGTATTTGGAATGAGCTGCCAGAAATAGCGGTTGAGGTGGGCACATTAGCACATTTAAAAGCCATCTAGATATGTACATGGATAGGAGAGGTTTAGAGAACTATGGGTCAAACAGGGCAGGTGGGACCAGCTCACTGGGCAACAGAGTCAGAATGGATGAGTTGGGCCAAAGGGCCTTTTCCATGCTGTATGACTCTATGACATTGTAAATTAGGGTGAGCAAGTGTGAAAAATCAGATTTTCTCTTTGTAGGGTTGGGGTGTGAGGAGATGATTGGGGAAGTGGTTGGAGTTGGGGTAGTTGCATATATATTTAAAGTAACCAAATATGCACTTTGGGCTGGTCACCCTGGAGTCACCAATGTTTCTGAATAATTGGCATAGGCAGAAATGAGGAAGTGAGAGAGAGGCTTTAAGTTAACCAAAGAGAATTACTTTGAGTTGGGAACTTGCAAATTTTGTTCAATAAATCCATAAATAAGAACGTGAGATGGGATTGACCTGGTCCATTATGGCCAGGATGAACTTGATGGTCCAAATGGTCTCCCTCTGTGATTTTTAGAGTCTCTCCCTCACAAAGGAGAATAACTGAAGCCTAGGTGAATGGAAAATCCTGGAAATTTGAGCCTAAACCAGCAAAGATTGGAAGTAGATAGGATGCCAATCAAACTATTCATTAACAACATTTAAAAGACACTTGGACAGGTACATGGATAGGAAAGGTTTAGAGGGATATGTGTCAAATGTGGCATATGGGATTAGTTTAGATGGTCAGCATGGACCAGTTGGGCTGAAGGGCCTGTTAATGTGCTGTGTGACTCTATGACTCTACTCAACAGTGCATCCTCACGTACATGCACACCCATAATGATGTGCACACTCATGTACACACTCACATGCATACTCAGAAGCACCCATTACAAATAATAAAAAAAACAGAAAATTTTGGAAATACTTGGCAGGTCAGGCCGCATCTGTGAGTTAACGTTTCAGGTCAAAGACCCTTTGTCAGGACTGGGAAGGAGACAAAAGAAGTTTGCTAAACTGCAGGGAGGGTGGGGGAGGGGAGTGTCTGTGATAGGGTAAAACTGGGGTGGCCATGGGGATAAACTGTAAACAAGATTACCTGGTCAATGAGTGAATGGGAGCAGTTAGAGAATGAGAACATAGACAAAAGAACATGGACAAAAGAACGTGGGTGTTTGCCTTTATTATTTTCAAACTTTACCTGTTACCCATTTTCTTTGTGAGGTAGATTATATGTGTGTGAAAGCTCCATGCTGACAGAGGGATGGGTGTGGTGTGTGGGGCAGTCTCTGAGCATTGATTTATGGATTATTTTCCAGTTACTTCAACAGAGCCACAGACTGTGCAATGAACATGCAGCCTCCAGAGGATCTTTTGCACCGCATATACCCTAAACCTGGAAGCCCAGAAGCATTTCGAAAACCTACTGTAAGTTAACATTGAAAGTTAAGTGACTGGTGATATAAGACCAGGTCATGAAATAGTATGATCCATCTTTTCTGTAACCAATGAAGACAAAGGTTAATGGATAGCCAGTTTATAGAATGTGAGAGTTGGAAAAATGGCAGGGTAACTGTTCTCTTCCAAACTTCACCCTCATTGAATTCACAGGAGATGGGTATTTTAGCTGTCATTAATACAGAGAACAGTACAGCACAGGAACAGGCCCTTTGGCTCACGATGTCTGTGCCAACAATGATGCCAGTTTAAACTGCACATCTCCCTACATGTGGTCTCTATCCCTCAATTTCCTGCATGTTCATTTGTCTGTCAAAATGTCTGTTAAACGTTGCTATCATATCTGCTTCCACCACTTCCCTGGCAGCATGTTCCAGACACCTAACACTCTCTTTGTAAAAGAACCTGCCTTGCAAATCTCCTTCAAACCTCCCCCCTCTCCCCTTAGAACTATGCCCTCTAGTATTTTACATTTCCATCCTGGGATAAAGACTCTATCTACCCTGTCTATGCATCTCAATTTTTTATACTTCAATCGGGTCACCCCTCAGCCTCCGACCCCCCAGAGAAAACAACCCAAGTTTGTCCAACCTCTCCTCATAGCTACTACTCTCTAATCCAGCCAACATCCTGGTGAAACTCTTCTGCACCTTCTGCAAAGTCTCCACATCCTTCTTGTAATGGGGTGACCAGAACTGCATGCAATACTCCAAATGTGGCCTAGTCAAAGTTTTATACAGCTGCAACACGACTTCCCGACTTTTATACTCAAGACCTCTATCTATGAAGCCAAGCATGCTATATGCCTTCTTTATCTAGTTGTGTTGCCACAACGTAAGACATAACCTTCCCCGTACAAAGCCATGCTGGCTGTCCCTAATAATTCCATGCTTTTCCAGATGTGAGTAAATACTATCCCTTATAATCTTCTCCAATACTTTCCCTACCTCTGATGTAAGGCTCACCGGCCTATAAATTGCTGAATAATCATTATTGCTTTTCTCAAACAAAGCACAACATTGACTATTCTCCAGTCCTCTGGGACCTTGCCTTTGGTTAAGAGGATACAGAGATCTCTGTCAAGACCCCAGCAATCTCCTCTGTCGTTTCTCTCAAACCTGGGATACAACCCGTCAGGCCCTGGAGATTTATCCACCTTAATGTTCTTCAAGAGACCCAACACTAGCTCCCCCTTTTTGATATCAACATGCCCTGGAATATCAGCATACCTTCACTATTCTCCATGTCTTTTTCCAGGGTGAATACTGATATTTAGTACCTTGCCCACATCCTCTGGCTCCAGGCATAAACTCCCTCCTTTATCCTTGAGTGGTCCTATCCTCTCCCTTGTTACCCACCTTTTTAATGTATTTTGAATCCAATCTTTCAATGTACTTTTAATTTCCTCTCTCAGAGGGTAGTGAATCTATGGAATTCTCTGCCCCTGAGGGTGTTGGGAGGTCAGATCATAAGATATATTCAAGGTGATAGATAAATATCGAAAAGATCAAGGAATTGAGAGTTATGGGGAACTGGCATAGAAGAATTGAAGCCAGAATACATCAGCCATGATCAGACTGAATGGCAGAGCAGGCCAGAGAGACTTGGTGCCTACTCTGGCAGGCACGGTAGTGTAGCGGTTGGCGTACTGCTTTACAGCGCCAGCAACCAGGGTTCAATTCCGGCCACTGTCTGTAAGGGGTTTGTATGTTCTCCATGTGTCTGCATGGGTTTCCTCCGGGTGCTCCGGTTTCCTCCCACATTCCAAAGACGTATGGGTTAGGAAGTTGCGGGCATGCTATGTTGGCACCAGAAGCGTGGCGACACTTGCGGGCTGCCCCCAGAACACTCTATGCAAAAGATGCATTTCACTGTGTGTTTCGACATACATGTGACTAATAAAGATCTCTTATCTTTTCTTGTGTGCTGGTGTTCCTGTGTTCTTATTTCCCAGATTATACTCTGCCTATTTCTTGTCTCCACAGTTACCCTTTTTATATACATTGCAGTCTTTTTGTGCCTTCCTTATGGACCACTTTCCCACCTGGCCTTACGTCTTTAGCAAACTTGAAAATATTACACCTCTGTCCCTTTGGCTGAGTCACTTATATAAATTGCGAGTAGCTGAGAGCCTGAGACTAACCTCCTGTGGCAATTCAGTAGTAACAGCCTGCCAATCTGAAAACGATCCATTTATTCCTATGCTCTGCTTTCTGTCCCTCCACAGTCAATGCTAATGTTATGCTCAATTCCGTGAGACTTTTTTGTATAAAGGATCATAGAATCATAGAGCCTTACAGCATGGAAACAGGCCCTTTGTCCATGCACTATGCAGCACTGTGTCCATGCTGGCCATCAAGTACCTAGCTATTCTAGTCCCAACTTTCCAGCACACTGCCCATTGCCTTCTATGCCATGGTGTTTCAAGTGTTCATCTAAATACTTCTTAAATGTTGTGAGGGTACCTGCTACCACCACCTCCTCAGGCAGTGCGCTCTAGAACTGACCACCCTCTGGGCAAAATTTCCTCAAATTTCCTGCTCCTTACCTTACACCTATGTCCTCTGGTTATAAACACCTCTGCTAAGGGGAAATGTTTCTCACTATCTACCCTACCTGTGCCCCACCCTCTAGAGTTGTGTACACTGCTATCAGGTCCCATTCAGCCTCCTCCACTCCCAAGGAAAATACACCCAACCCTGTCCAGTCTCTCCTCATAGCTGAAACATTCCATCCCAGGCACATCTGGTGAATCTCCTCTGCACCCTCTCCAGCGCAATCATGTTGTTCCTGTAGTGTGGCGACCAGAACTGCACACAGTACTCCAGGTATGGCCTAACTGATGCTTTACATTCATGTAATCTTTGTTTCATGTGTAACCTTATCAAACCCCTTTGAAAATCCAGATTCGATTTCTCCATGATCTAGATGAAAAACACTATGATGCTGGAGAACTCAGCAGGCCAGGCAGCATCCGTGGAGAAAAGCAGGCGGTCAACGTTTCGGGTCAGGACCCTTCTTTAGGACTGAAGATAGGAAAAAAGGGGAAGCCCGATATATGGAGGGAAAAGCAGAGCAGTGACAGATGGACAAAGGAGGGGAGGCGGAATGGGCACAAGGTGGTGTGAGGAAGGTCAAAATGGGCTGTGGAACTGAGTCTGAGTGAGCACATGGTTGAGCAGCCTGATCTACCTGCTACTTATATATTCAAAAAACTATTAAGTTTGTCAAACACTCCTTCACTAAATCATGCTGATGTTGACTAAATCATAATATTTTTTGAGTGCCCCGTTACCGTGTTCTTAATTATGGATTCCAGCATTTTGCTGCTGACGTCAGGTTAATTGGTCCACTGTTCTCTTTTTATTTCTTTCCTTTTTATTGTGATGTTGCATTTGTTATCTTCCATCTATTGGAACTGTTCCAGGGTGTAGGAGCTTTGAAAGCTCATCCACCGTCTCTGCAGCCACCTCTTTAGAGTCCTGGATTGCAGGCTCTAATGTCCAGCAGATCCGTCTGTGTTGGTTGTACTTTCTCCAGTGTCTTCTCTGTAGTGATATAATTCACTGCTATCAATAGATTTTTTGAAACAATCTCAAATGCATTCTGTGAATGAAGCTATCTTTCATTAGAGTATTGTTGACAAATTAATTAAGCGGGTATATGAGGATGGAGGTAAATAGTCATAGAGTTATACAGCACGGAAACAGGCCCTTCAGCCCAATTTGTCCATGCTGACCAAGTTGCCTATCTGTGCTAGCCCCATTTGCCTGTGTTTGGCCCGTATCCCACTGAACCTTTCCTATCCATGTACCTGTCTAAGTGCCTTTTAAATGTTGTAATTGTACCTGCCTCTACTACTTCTTCTGGCAGCTTGTTCCACATACTCACAATCCTCTGTGAAAAAGTTGTCCCTTGTGTTCCCTTTAACTTTCTCCCCTCTCACCTTAAATCCATGCCCTCTAGTTTTAGACTTCCTTATCCTTGGAAAAAGACTGTGACCATACAGCCTATCTGTGCCCCTCATGACTTTATAAGTCACTCCTCAGTCTCCTACGCTCCAGGGAATAACATCCCTCCTTATAACTCAAGTTGTCCCAGTAACATCCTTGTGATTCTTGCCTAAACCCATGCAGCATAATGACATCCTTCCAGTAGCTGGATGACTCAAACTGCACACAGTAGTCCAAGTGTGGTCTCACCAATGTCTTGTACAGTTGTAACATGACATCCCAACTCTTGTATTCAATGCCCTGACCAATGAAGGCAAGCATGCCAAACGCTTTCTTCACCACCCTGTCTACCCGTGTCGCCACTTTCAAGGAATTATGTACCTGTACCCCTAGATCTCTCTGTTTTATAACACCTCCAGAGCCCTGCCATTTACTGTGGCAAATCCTGCCCTGGTTTAAGTTCCCAAAGTGCATCACTTCGCATTGTCCAAGTTAACTTCCATTCCTGGCCCATTTTCCCAGTTGTTCTCGATCTTGTTGTTACCTTAAATACCTTCTTCACTCTCCACCTATACCACTAATTTGGTGTCATATCAAAACTCACTAACCCCGCCACCTACATTCTCATCCAAATCGGTTACTATAGAAAGATGAACAGCAGGGGATCCAGCGCTGATCCCTGTGGCACACTGCTGGTTACAGGTCTCACTCTGAAAAACAACCCTCCACTACCACCCTCTGACTCCTTCCACCTAAACATTTTTGTATAAACTTTTTCCGACCAAATGGAGTAAAAATAGCTACAATATTTTAATAATTATACAATGTGTTTTTAATGGATAGATTGCTGAGGCAGTTAAAAATTCAGTGAAGATTTGTATTTTTAGACAAATTATTTTATGCAGTTGCATTTGTTTTTCAAGTCTGGTTCCTTAGCTCTGCAAAATATTCAATTTAAAGAAAATGCAGAGCCATTTGCAGGGCTAAGAATCGGAGTAATCTGACACCTTGGTGGAGAGTCTATTGTTTTAGCTTTTTGGCCCAGGACTGACCAGGTCACCTTCACAGCACACAGTATTCAGCTGAAAAATAGTTCCAGACTGAATAATTATGTTGCTTGACAGCAAATTGAAACCTGGATGTCTGTCGTTACAAACCAGAGGGTGAAAAGCAAGATTCCCCTGAACAGTTGCATGAGCTGGATCAGCGATCACTTACACATTTTGTGGTTTTCAATCACTCTGTTTTGGACTTGTAAGCCAGTTGAACATTTCCAGTTTATTTAACATTAATTTGCATTTTTATCTAATCTATCCTCTTAAGTAGTGAAAATGAAGTACTTTTGGTACATATATTTTCCAGCAGCAACAGTATAATTTCCATAATCCTCCAATCTTTCTGGTGACTTGTCTTTTTCCCTACATATTTATTTTTCAGAATCTGGGTATTACTGGTAAGGCCAACATATATTGCCCACTCCTAATTGGTCTAGAGAAGGTGATGTTGAGCTGCCATCTTGAACCGCAGCAGTCCTGATGCTCCCACAGTGTTGTTGGGGAGAGACTTCCAAGATTCAGACCCAATGATGAAAAAGGACCTGCAATATATTTCCAAGTTAAGAAGGTGTGTGACTTGGAGGGGAATGGGATTCCCTTGCACTTGAAACCCTTGTTTTCCTTCACAGTAGAGGTCATGGGTTTGAGAGGTGCTGTCGGAATAGCCTTGGTGAGTAACTGCAGTGTATTTTATAGATGGCACATACTGCAGCCACTGTGTGCCAGTGGTGGAGGGAATAAGTATTCAGAGTGGTGTGTAGGGTGTCAATGAAGTGGGCTGCTTTGCCCTTGTTGGTATTAAACTTCTTGAGAACTGTTGGAAACACAAGAGACTGCAAATGCTGGAATCTGGAGCAACAAATAATCTGCTGGAGGAACTCAGTGGGTCGAACAGCATTTGTGAGGGGAAAGGGACTGTCAATGTTTTGGGTCCTAATGCAGGGTTTTGACTGAAATGCCAGCAATTCTTTCCCCTCCACAGATGCTGCTCGACCCACAGATTTTTTGAGAGCTGTTGCTGCTGCACTCATCCAGGCAAGTGGAGAGTATTCTGTCACCCTTCTGATTTATGACTCATAGATGATGGAAAGGCCTTAGGTGTCAGGAGATGAGTCATTCACTGCAGGATGCCCAACCTCTGACCTGCTGTTGCAGCTACAATATTTATCCAGCCAATCCAGTTGAGTTTCTGGTCAGTGGTGAACCCCGCATGTTGATGGTGGATACGATGATTGGTAATGCCATTGGATGTCATAGATAGGTGTCTGGACTCACCCTTGTTAGAGATGGTCATTGCCTGGCACTTTTGTGGCACAAATGTTACTTGTCTATACCTGAATATTATTGAGGGTCTTGTTCCATGTAGTTGTCGATTGGTTCATTTGTTGAGGAGTTGCAAATGGAATTGGATATTGCTCACTCATCTGTGAACATCCCCACTTCTGACCTTATGGTGGAATGAAGGTCCTTGATGAAGCAGCTGAAGGTGGTTGGGCCGAGGATCTAACTGCAGCAGCAGTAAGGAGAGCAAACGGGATGTTAGCTTTCATTGTGAGAGGATTGAACAAAAGAATAAAGAGTAAATGGAAGTGCTGGGACCTTTGAGACCTGTCAAAGTTGAAAAGACTGGAACAGAGAACAGAATGAGGGATTGGTGGTTAGCTGTTCTGACCTGCTATTTTAAAAGAAATAGAAACAGAAAATTCTGGAAGTTTTTTGTGATTTACGGTTTTTCTTCAAAGTTAACTCTCTCTGACCACAACTGCTACCTAACCTATTGTTTATTTCTGGCATCTTCTGCATTTATTTCAGATTTCCAACTGTAGCACTTTGTTTCTTTTGGTTTTTAAAAGCTCAGTGGTCCAAGATGACCACTCTTCCGAAGACCAGGGCCATGATGAATGTGCTAGAACGATGAATGTTTAACATCGGAGCTTGGCCCTTAGGAGGTTAAGTGAATGAGGGGCTGGGTAGCTGTACAGGAGATGGTGATATACCATCAGGTTTCCACTGATGCCATATCACAGTGATATGTGTAAACTAAAACAACACTGCTAATTATAAACTGGATACTTCCACAAAACATATGGCATTGAATACAACTGCGATGAATTGTACTTTTTTCAATTAAAGGGTATAATATTTTCAAAAAATTATTAAAAAACTGAGGAATAAGAAACGAAATTCAGTAATTTCTGTCAAGCGGCATCGTTAAAGCACACTACCTGATGATTATCACCATGTTGTTACAGCTTGCTGCACACGTTTTGGCTGCCCTATTTCCCACATTACAACTGTGGTCACACTTCCAGTAGTACTTCTTTGTCTGTGGAATGCACTGGGATATCCTCAGATCATGACAATTGCTTGCATATTCTTTCTTCAATAAATACCAAGACCCAGTGCTGGTAATAACACGGGGCTTGGCAGTTTACAGAACAAAGTAAGGTAATAGCAGGGGTAAGCCATTTAGCTAGTTCTCTATTCAGTGAGATCATGACTGATCCATGACCTAACTCCAAATACCTGTGCTTAAGATCTTTGTAAACAAAAATCCATCAATGTCAGATTTAAAATTGACCCAGCTGCTGCTGCCATTTATGGAACTGAGTTCCAAACCTCTTTCAATCATTACTTGTTAATCTTGAAAACTTTGAGCAGGTCACCAATAATTTGCTACACTCAGTTAATAACATTTTGGTTTGTGTAATCTGTTTTAACCCAAAGAATTCAGGTATCATTTCCTCCAAAGACCAGTGTATTGTTTTTCAGATGTGGTCTCCATTACTGTGGTCCACTGGATGAAAGGCCAGCATTCCATCAGCCTTTTATTTCCTGTAATTCCATAGAACCATAGAACCATACAGCACAAAACAGGCCCTTCGGCCCACCATGTTGTGCCGTCCATCAAACCACCCTCACACTATCTAACCCTTTCCTCCCGCATGTCCCTCTATCTCACATTCCTCCATATGCCTATCCAACAAACTCTTGAACCTGTCCAATGTATCTGCCTCCACCGCCACCCCAGGCAGTGCATTCCATGCACCAACCACTCTCTGGGTGAAAAACCTCCCCCTGACATCTCCCCTGAACCTCCTACCCATAACCTTAAAGCCATGCCCTCTTGTCTTGAGCATTGGTGCCCTGGGAAGGAGGCACTGGCTGTCTACTCCATCTATTCCTCTCAATATTTTATATGTGATATTTCAATCATCCATGCACATGGACTCTTAAACACTTTAGAGCTTCACCGCTTCCAACGCTTTACTATTTATACAGTAATTTTGTGTACTCTTTTTGCATTGATAGAGGTAATACTTGTCTATTTTGAAATCCATTTGCTTCCACCTTACAGTACCACCTACAATACAGTACCACCTATTTTTGTGTCATTGGTGACCTTGAAGCTGTATCATGCAAGCCATTCATAAATATCATGAGTAGTAATGGCCCCAAATACACATCTTTGTGGGAGACATCCTGCCAGTTTGAACACGAGGTAATTATTCCTACTTGCTGTTTCCTGTTACTCAGGCAATAATTTACCTTCAATTCCTTGAGTAGTGAGTGGAAATTCTCACTGCAACCATGACAAAAGTGAGCTTCCATTCTGCAAGGTGCAGCATCCATGCTTAATGTCACAGCCTACAGAAATTCAACCCAATATTCCAATCCATCCCTCATGTTTGATTAAGGAAATTCACTTTTTGTATCATGTGGGATCAGAATTTAATATCTCAAGCCTTGATAATATTGTTTAGGATGGGTTTCATCTATTTCCACATTCTCCCTCAAACAATCCAAGTTGATAACTCAGAAATTTTCAGCCCTTCAGCACAGTTAGACCTGCTACCCTTGTACTCAATTATCCAAATTTTTGAATCTAAAATCATCTTGTCCCTGATTCAATGTCAATTGCAATAAGTTTTGTGATCTATGATATATTTTACCATCCTATCTGGATGCATTACAGCTTGGTATGGCAACTGCTCTGCCCAAGACCGCAAGAAATTGCAGAGAGTTGTGAACACAGACCAGTCTATCACGCAAACCAGCCTCCCCTCCACTGACTCTGTCTACACTTCCTGCTACCTTGAGAAAGTAGCCAACGTAATCAAGGACCCCTCCCACCCAGGTCATTCTCTCTTCTCCCCTCTCCCGTCAGGCAGAAGATACAAAAGTTTGAGGGCATGTACCGCTGGACTCAAGGACAGCTTCTATCCCGCTGTTATCAGACTCTTGAATGGACCTGTTAGACGCTAAAAGATGAACTCTTGATCTCCCAATCTACCTCATCGTAGCCCTTGCACTTTATTTGTCTACCTGCACCCTACTTTCTCTGTAGCTGCAATACTATACCAGTGCCTCTTCTTCCTCAGGAGGCTAAAGAAATTTGGTTTGTCCCCTTTGACTCTCACCAACTTTTACCGATGCACCATAGAAAGCATCCTATCTGGATGCATCACAGCTTGGTACGGCAACTGCTCTGCCTAGGACTGCAAGAAGCTGCAGAGAGTTGTGGACACAGCCCAGTGCATCACGGACACCAGCCTCCCCTCCTTGGACTCTTGTCTGTACCTCTTGTTGTCTTGGTGTAGCAACCAGCATAATCAAAGACCCCACCCACCCGGGTCATTCTCTATTCCCTCCTCTTCCATCGGGTAGAAGATACAGGAGCCTGAGGGTATATACCAGCAGACAAGGACAGCTTCTACCCACTGTGATAAGACTATTGAATGGTTCCCTTACACAATGAGATGGACTATGACCTCACGATCTACCTTGTTGTGACCTTGCACCTTATTGCACTGCACTTTCTCTGTAGCTGTGACATTTTACTCTGTACTGTTACTGTTTTTTACCTGTACTACATCAATGCACTCTGTACTGAGCCAATGTAACTGCACTGTGTAATGAATTGACCTGTACGATCGGTTTGTAAGACAAGCTTTTCACTGTACCTCGGTACAAGTGACAATAATAACCAATACCAATACCATTCTGTCTTTACTATCTACTACCTCAGTATAATTATGTATGGCATGATCTGTCTGGATGGCATGTAAACAAAAGCTTCAAATTGTATCTTGGAACAGGTGACAATAATAAACCAATACCAATATATTATCATTCTTGCCCTCACCTGCCCATCAATCCCCCCCCCCCCCTCACCTGGATCCACCCATCACCTGCCAACTGTTGGTCCACCCCTTCCCCTCCACCATTTTATACTGGCTATCTCCCCCTTTCTTTCCAGTCCACATGAAGGGTCTCGACCCAAAACGTTGACTGTCCATTTCCTTCCATAGATGCTGTCTGACCTGCTGAGTTCCTTCAGTGCTTTAAGTGATTCGCCAGATTCCAGCATCTGCAGTCTCTTGTGTCACCAATATATTATCATACAGATAGTAAATGGTTTCACGGAATACAGCTGGTCCAAGTGTTCTAATCTGCTCTTGGTCACCCAGGATGGTTGGAGAGGACCTTTCCATTGTTTCCACTGGACTTGATCATTCCAGTGGACACCTGCCTTCCTCCCTCACTCACACAAGTCCTGTTCATCTGCTTCCACTGAACTCCCTACGTTTGCTACAATTTAAAAATTCTCAGACTCATTTTCAAACTCCTCCAGGTTCTCATCTCATCTCACCTCTGTAATCTTTCCGAACTCTGTAACCCTCTGATCCTTTGGTCAACAACTTCTGACATCCTGAATTCAATTGCTCCATGACTGGTGGCTGTGCCTTCAGCTTCCTGGCTCCCGATGCCTGGAATTTTAGATGATAAGACATAGGAGCAGAATTAGGCCATTTGGCCCCTCGAGTCTGCTCCACCATTCGATCATGGCTGATTTATTTTTCCCTCTCAACCCTGTTCTCCTGCCTTCTCCCTGTAATCTTTGACACCCTTACTAATCAAGAACCTATCAACCTCTGGTTTAAATATACCTACTGACTTGGCCTCCCCAGCCATCGGTGGCAACGAATTCTATAGATTCACCGCCCTCTGGCTAAAGAAATTCCTCCTCATCTCTGTTCTAAGGGGACGTCCTTCTATTCTGTGGCTGTGCCCTCTGGTCCCAGAATCTCCCACTACTGGAAACATCCTCTCCACGTCCACTCTATCCAGTTCTTTAAATATTCGGTAGGTTTCAATGAGATTCCCCCCTCATCCTCCTAAACTCTATTGAGTACAGGCCCAGAGCCATTAAACGCTCCTCATATGTTAATCCTTCCATTCCCAGGATTATTCTTGTAAACCTTCTCTGGACCCTCTCCAATGCCAGCACATCCTTCCTTAGATATAGGGCCCAAAACTGCTCACAATACTCCAAATGTGGTCTGATCAATGCCTTATAAAACCTCAGCATTTCATCCTTGCTTTTATAATTCTAGTCCTCTCAAAATAAATGCTAACATTGCATTTTCCTTCCTTACTACCAACTCAACCTGCAAGTTAACCTCTAGGGAATCCCGCACTAGGACTCCCAAGTCTCTGCACCTCTGATTTCTGAATTCGCTCCCTGTTTAGAAAATAGTCGAGGCCTTTTATTCCTTCTGCCAAAGTGCATGACAGTATATTTCCCTACGCTGTATTCTATCTGCCACTTCTTTCCCCATTCTCCCAACCTGTCCAAGTCCTTCTGCAGACTCTCTGCTTCCTCAGCACTACCTGCCCTCCACCTATCTTTGTATCATCTGCAAACTTGGCCACAAAGCCATCAATTCTGTCATCCAGATCATTAACATATAACATGAATAGTAGCAGACCTAAAACTGACCCCTGCAGAACACCACAAGTCACTGGCAGCTAACTCGAAAAGGGCCCTTTACTCCCATTCTTTGCCTTCTGCCAGTCTAGTACCTTTCCTGTAATACCACAGGCTCCTATCTTGTTTATCAGCTTCCAAGTACCCTGAAACCTCATCCTTAATAATGGACTCTAACATCTTACCAACCACTGAAGTAAGGCTAACTGGCCTATAATTTCCAGTCTTTTGCCTCCCTCCCTTCTTAAAGATTGGAGTGGCATTTGTGATTTTCTAGTCCTCCGGAACGATTCTTGAATCTAGTGATTCTTGAAAGATTCTTGAATTTTCTCCCTAAACCATCTATCTAAGTCTTCTTCTCCTGTAAGGTGCTCCCCAAAGCTTTGAGAATAGCCTTGAAGCATTTTCTCCAGTCCTGGTAATTTAGAGTCATAGATTTATAGGACCAAAACAGGCCCATTAGTCCACCCTATCATGCTGTCAACTATCTATTTTTTAGTTAATCCTATTAACCAGCACTTGGTCTCTGGCCCTCTATACCCTGGCAATTCAAGTGTGTGCCCAGAAACTTCATAAATGCTGTGAGAGTACTTGCTACCACCCCCCCTCAGCCCTCTGGGTGAAAAAAATCATCCTGAGATCTCCTCTTACCTTTTACCTTAAGCCTATACGCCCTCAGGGGTGTGGGGTGCAGGTTCTTACTCTCTACACTATCTATGCCCCTCATAATTTTGTATATCTCTATTAGGTCCCCTCTCAGAATTCTCCGATCTAAGTAAAATAAATCCAGCCTAACCAGTCTTTCCTCATAACTAAAATGTTCCATTGAACCTCCTTGTGAATCTCCTCTGTACCCTCTCGAGTGTAATCACATTCTACCTGTAGTGTGGCATCCAGAACTGCACATGGTACTCCAGCTGTGTCATAACTAATGTTCTGTAAAATTGACCACAACCTTCCTGCTTTTATATCCCATGCCCTGGCTGTAAAGGCCAGTGTCCCGTTTGCCTTCCTCACCACCATATCAAACTGTGCTGCCACCTACCTTCCTTCGTGGCTATCTCTCGAGGTCGAGGATGATGGTCTTCGTTCCGTTGATCTGTTTATGTGCTCTCAAGTGGCTTATGAGTCCAATTATGAGTCCACCCTACAGGGATTCTTGGAACATGTACACCAAGTTTCCTCTGTTGGGCACTACCATTCATTGTGTATGTCCTACCATTACTGGTCCTCCCAAAATGCATTGCTTCATACTTATCAGGATTACATTCCACTTGCCATTGCTCTGCCCCTCTAACCAGCAGATCAATCTCATGCTGTAGCCTATGATTATCCTCCTCACTATCAATAGCAGCACTAATTTTTGTGTCATCTACAAACTTACTAACCATACCCCCTAATTCTTACCGAAATTGTTAATGTATATAACAAACAGTAAGAGTCCCAGTACTGATCCCTGTGGTATGCCACTGATCATAGGTTTTCAATCACAAAAACAACCCTCCAACCCTCCACCCTCACCCTCTGCCTCCTATTACCAAGTTATTTTTGGATTCATTTTACCAACTTGCCTTGGTCCCAAGGCCTCCAACTTTTTGGACTAGTCACCCATGTGGGACATTGTCAAAGGCCTTACTGAAGTCCATGTAGACTAGAAATGCCACTACCCCAATTAATAAATTTTGTTTTCTCTTCAAAAAACTCAATCAAATTCACCAGACAGGATCTCCCTCTAACAAAGCCATGCTGACTATCTGATTAATCCCAGCCTTTCCAAATGTAAGTTAATCGTGTCCTCAGAATTTTTTTCCAGTAACTTCCTGACCACTGACATTAGACTTACTGGCTTTTTTCCTGCTGCCCTTCACATTTGCTGATAAAGGTACGATATTTGCTGACTTGGTATATCGGAGCTTAGGGGGTACAGTTCCTGTTTCAGGAGTCTGATATTGGGCATTTAATGAGCTGGCTCACCCATTGGAGCTGATTGGACAACACTAAAGCCTTAATGTTGTCTGGGAGAGTATACTGACATTGGTTTGCCTATCCTGTTGATAGATTTGGAAGATTTTGAGGAGAAAGTGTTGGTGACATTTCTCCAGTCCTTTGGGGTGCCAGCTGAAGTTAGTCTCTGAAACATACAGGAAGATGGGAATTTTTGCTCTCCAGTAGACCGTGAGTTTGGTGCTAAGTTTTAGGTCTTGATCTTCGAACATTCCTCAGATGGCTAAAGACTATGCTGGTGCACTAGTCATTGCGGTGAAGTTTGCCATCAATGGCTTTGCTGAGAAATGGGTCCTGAGGTATGTAAACTGATTCACGCTTGTTAAGGGCAAGTTGGTAAAGGACCTTTGTCCAGGATGTTTAATGTAAGTTGAATTCTGTTGCACACTTCAGTGAACAAATCAACAGTAATTTGGAGTTCAAACTCCAAGTGTGCAGACGAGCAAGCGTTGTCTGCATACTGCAGCTAAATGATGAAGTTAGAGTGAGCTTGGTTCTGAAGTTGTGGTTGAACAGTTTCCCACCTATGGATGAACTCGATTCAAATGGGGAGCTCGTTGGAGGTGAGGTACAATATTAGACTTGAATTGCAGAGAGAATTAAATTGAAGATGATGGAACCAGTAGATTAGGCAGTGCTCTGCTGAAGGATTTAAATGACAGATGGAGAGAAGGAATCTTGAGCATTCTGTAAGTCATTCCCTGCAATGTGCCTGCTGACGAACCAGCCTGACATTTACTGGGAAGCATTTATAGTCACAAAGCTTTTTTTAATCCTTGCAATTTATAGAGACATAGAGTCATAGAGTTGTAAACACAGACACGGGCCTTTTGGTGCACCATGTCCACGCCAACCTTTTTGCCCATCTACACGAAACTTATTTGCCATATCCTTATATGCCCTGCCTACTTAAACGTGTATCTAAGTGTTTCTTAAAAATAGTGATTGTTGCTGACCCCACCAACTCCTCTGGCAGCGAGTACCAGCAACTCCCTGTGGAAAAAAACTTATACCTCAGATCCCCTTTAAAACTCCTTCCTCTCACCTTAAACCTATGCCCTCTTAAACTCCTACCCATACACATGTACATGTTGATGAATCAATCATTGTCTTGTATAAATACTGTGATCAGTTTCTAAACCACTTATGTTAAGTGGCTACCAGATGTGTGTGATATCGCAGCTGCTGTTTTAATAGGGAACAGGTTTTTGCTATCACAGCTACACCTTGTGATTTCAAAAGCAATCATTGCTTGTAGTATTCTGGCTCTTGCTTATTTTAGTGGTTCCTATATTAACTATATACTGTCTGACTATGCCTCACAAACCTCTTAATGTCTGTAGCCTTATGGGTTAAGACACTTCAAGTTCTCATCAAACAGATACTTCTTAAACGTGATGAAGTTTTTGCTTCTACCAGTCTATTGGGCAATGAATTCCAAACTCCTACCAATCAACTGGGTGAAAACATTCCTCTTTACCTCCTCATTAATTCTTCCACCTACTACTTTAAATTATGTCTTTTGGATGATGATGTCTCTGTTAAGGAACTTGTCCTTCCTATTCTAGGCTGCTTGTAATTTTTCATATCTCAGTTATTCTTGGACTCCTCTGTTCCAAAGGAAATGACTCTAGCAAAAAAATATTGCAGATGCTGGGAATCTGAAATAAAACCAGAAAACTCTGGATGTACTCACAAGGTCAGGCAGCATCTGTGGAGGGAGAAATAGAGTTAATGCTTCAAATTGATGATCTTCATTAATTGTGATGTTAGCTCCATTTCTCTCTATACCAATGCTACCTAGCTCCTCACAGCTAAAGTTCTCAGGTCCCAGCACTATCCTCATATATCACTGTGCCACTCCTGATTTATCATATCCCTTTATTGTAGTGGAGGGAACATTCATTCCTTTAATTTCTGGCCACAGCGGCTGCAATGGGTATCGACTACAGTTGCTCACTTAGCCCACTTTGAAAGCATTTTCCAAACCTGTGACCTTTACCACCACAGGCTTCAAGCGCTTGGGAACACCATCACCTGCTGGTTTGCTCCAAGTTGTATGCCATCCTGACTTGGAAATATATTGCCATTCTTCATTGCACTGGGTCTATATCCTGGAACTACCTGCACAACAGCACTGTGGAACACCTTCACCAGAAGGACTGCTCCAGTTCAAGAAGGTGTCCTTTCAGGATGGACAATAATTGCTGGAGGCCAGCAATGCCCAGCTGCCTAACAATTATTAAATGATAAAGTAATATTGTTTTAGACAGTTGTAGTGTGACCTCCCTGCTCTGTCACAGAATCACTGAAAGGTTACAGAATGGAAGGAAGCCATTTGGCCATGGCCTATCGATCCATGCCAGCTCTCTACAATAGCAATCCAGCACTTCCCTTTCAGGTGTTTGCTTGTTGCCTTGTGAACACCACATCTAATCTCCTTCCACGAACGATCTGCCAGAGGAGGTGATAGAGGCAGATACATTTACAACGTTTACAAGGCATTTGGAAAGGTACTTAGACAAGAAAGGCTCTGAGGGATCTGGGCCTAATCCAGGCAAATGGGTTTAGCATAGATGGGCATCACGGTGGGCCTGTGTGTGTGGTCCACAATTCTCCATGCCTTTATTTCTAAAGCCCAGGATCCTGTAAGCCCTTTTAACTACTTTCTCTACCTGCCCTGCTACCTTCAAGGATTTATACATATGCATGCCTTGATCATACTGTTCCTGTACCCCATTTCGAATTGTGCTCTCTAATTTATTTTGCCTCTCCTCATTATTCTTGCTAAAATGTTCCAGCATTAGCTGCCATGTGTCTATCCTTTCCAACAGCCTTTCTCTATCTTGGTGAAGTGTCTAACTATCCTCACGGTCCACCACACTTTCAGGTTTTGCATTCTAAGCCTTGGCTGATAAAATCAAGAATCTCGTATGTCTCCTTGACCACACTGTCTACCTGTCCTTTTCTCATTAGGGATCTAAACACATGCATTCAAAGGGACTTTTCTAGTACCTAGAAGAGTAAAATAGATTCACGAGATTCTGCAGATGCTGGAACCTGAAGCAACTCACACAAAATGCTGGAGGAGCTCAGCAGGTCAGGCAGCATCTTTATTTGCAATGCACTTCCCTGTAGCTGTGACACTTTAATCTGTACTCTGTTATTGTTTTTACCTTGTACTACCTCAATGCACTGTGTACTACCTCAATGCACTGTGTAAAGAATTGATCTGTACGAACGGTATGCAAGACAAGTTTTTCACTGTACCTCGGTACAAGTGACAATAATAAACCAATACCAACCTATGGAGGGAAATAAACAGTTGATGTTTTGGGTTGAGACCCTTCATCAGGACTGGAAAGGAAGAGGGCAGAAGCCAGAATAAAAAAGGTAGGGGGAGGGGGAGGAGCACAAACTGGCAGGTGGTAGGTGAGTCCAAGTGACAGGAGGAAGGTAGGTGGGTGGGGGAGGGGGGAATGAAAAGGAATGATGCAAGAAGCTGCGAGGTGACAGGTGGAAGAGGCAAAGGGCTGAAGAAGAGGAACCCGGTAGGAGTGGACAGTAGACCATGGACTAAAGGGAAGAAGGTGGGGAATAGGAGGGAGGCCATGAGGGCAGGGGAGGGGAAAGACAAAGGGTGAGGGGGACATAGGAATGAGGGAAAACAAAAGAGGGGGAGGGGGGAACAGAACGGATGAGTTCCTGGAAGTTAGAGAAATCAATATTGATGCTGTCAGGTTGGAGACAACCAGGGCAGAATATGAGGTGTTGTTCCTCCAACCTGCGTCTGGCCTCAATGTGGCAGTAGATGAGGCCATGGATAGACATGTCAGAATGGGAAGAGGAGTTAAAGTGGCTGGCCACTGGGAGATCCTGGTTGTTGCGAAGGATGGAGTGAAGGGGCTTGATGAAACGGTCATCCAATCTTCATCACCGGGAGCACTGGATACAATAAATGACACCCTCAGATTCACAGGTGAAGCGCTGCCTCACCTGGAAGGACTGTCTGGGATCCTGAATGGTGGTGAGGGAGGAGGTGTAGGGACAGGTGTAGCAGTTGGTGCAGTTGCAGTGATAAGTCCTCTGAGTGTCATCGGTGGGGAGGGATGAGTGGACAAGGGAGTTTCGGATTGGGTGCTGTGTAATGAACCGGAGGTGATTAGGGAACTAAAGGTAAAGGAACCACTGGGAACCAGTGATCACAATATGATTGAGTTCAGTTTCAAGTTTGAGAAGGAGAAGCTGATAACTGGTGTATCAATATTTCAGTGGAACAAAGGGAATTACAATGGTATGAGAGAGGAGTTGGCCCTAGATTGGAAGAGTAAGCTGGCTGGAGGGATGGCGGAGGAGAAATGGAAGGAATTTCTACAGGAAATAAGGAAAACGCAGGATAGATATATTCCAAGAAAAAAGAAGGTTTTGAATGGAAAAAAGGCACAAATGTGGATAATGAGAGGTGAAGGCTAAAATAAAAGCAAAAGGGGCGGCGTACAAAGAAGCAAAAATTAGTGGGAAAACAGAAGACTGGGAAGCTTTTAAAAACCTGCAGAGAGAAACTAAGAAGGTCATTAGGAAAGAAAAGATGAATTATGAAAGGAAGTTGGCGGATAACATTCGAAAGGTTACTAAGAGTTTTTTTAAATATATAAGGAGTAAAAGAGAGACACGGGTTGATATAGGGCCAATTGATAACGGTGCAGGAGATATTATAATGGATGATAGAGAGATGGCAGAGGAATTGAATGAATATTTTGCATCAGTCTTCACCGTGGAGGACATCAGCAATGTGCCGGTTAGACAGGAGTCTCACGAAATGGAACTGAGTTCAGTTAAGATTACTAGAGAGAAGGTGCTAGGAAAACTAAATGGGCTAAAGACTGATAAATCTCCCAGACCGGATGAGGTGCATCCCTGGGTTCTGAAGGAGGTGGCTTTAGAGATAGCGGAGGCATTGGCGATAATTTTCCAGGAATCGATAGATGGTGGCATGGTTCCGGAGGACTGGAGGGTCGCAAATGTAGTTCCGCTGTATAAGAAAGGAGGGAGGCAGCATAA
Organism: Pristis pectinata; assembly: GCF_009764475.1. Lineage (NCBI taxonomy): Eukaryota > Metazoa > Chordata > Chondrichthyes > Rhinopristiformes > Pristidae > Pristis > Pristis pectinata. The sequence goes on along the minus strand of NC_067414.1, from coordinate 100,289,606 downwards.
AGGAAATTACAGACCTATTAGTCTGACGTCAGTGGTGGGAAAGTTATTGGAATCTATCCTCAAGGATGGGGTTACGGAATACCTAGAGGTGCAAGGCAAGATAGGTCCTAGCCAACATGGTTTCGTGAAGGGAAGATCCTGCCTGACCAACCTATTGGAGTTTTTTGAAGAAATCACAGTTAGGGTGGATAAGGGAGAGGCGGTAGATGTTGTGTATTTAGACTTTCAAAAGGCCTTTGATAAGGTGCCTCATAAGAGACTGATTAATAAGATGAGAGGTCATGGAATTACAGGTAGGATAACAGAATGGGTGGAGCATTGGCTGGTTGGCAGGAAGCAAAGGGTGGGAATAAAAGGATCTCGTTCTGGTTGGCTACCGGTTACTAGTGGTGTTCCGCAGGGGTCGGTGTTGGGGTTGCTCCTCTTTACCTTGTACATTAACTATTTGGATGATGGAATAAATGGTTTCATGGCTAAGTTTGCGGATGACACCAAGATAGGTGGAGGAGTAGGGAGTATTGAGGAGATAGGAAGGTTGCAGAGAGACCTAGACAGTTTAGGAGAATGGGCAAGGAAATGGCAGATGAGATTCAATGTTGAGAAATGTGCAGTTGTACACTTTGGAAACAGAAATAAACGGGCAGATTATTATCTAGAAGGAGAGAAAATTCAAAGTACGGAAGTACAAGGGGACTTGGGGGTACTCGTGCAGGATACCTTAAAGGTTAACCTCCAGGTCGGATCGGTGGTAAAGAAAGCGAATGCTATGTTGGCATTCATTTTGAGAGGTATAGTGTATAAAAGTAAGGAAGTGTTGATGAGGCTCTACGGGGCACTAGTGAGGCCTCATTTGGAATACTGTGCGCAGTTGTGGGCCCCACATCTTAGGAAGGATGTGCTGACGTTGGAGAGGGTTCAGAGGAGATTTACGAGGATGATTCGAGGAATGAAAGGGCTTACGTATGATGAGCGTTTGTCGGCTCTTGGACTGTACTCACTGGAGTACAGAAGAATGAGAGGGGACCTCATAGTGACATTTAAAATATTGATAGGAAAGGACAGAGTAGATGTGGCTAGGCTGTTTCCCTTGGTGGGTGAGTCCAGGACCAGAGGGCACAATCTTAGAATTAGAGGGTACAGTTTCAAAACAGAGATGAGGAGAAATTTCTTTAGCCAGAGGGTGGTGAATTTGTGGAACTCTTTGCCACGTACAGCAGTGGAGGCCAGATCACTGGGGGCAATTTAAGGAAGAGATAGATAGATATCTAATTAGTATCAAGGTATCAAGGGATATGGGGATAAAGCCGGAAATTGGGATTAGAATAGGTTTTTTTTTCTCTTCCCCCCCCCCCCCCCGCCCCATTCCCCATTTCTCATTTCTTTTTTCCCTTTTCCTTGGAGCAGTCTCGATGGGCCGAATGGCCTGCCTCTGCTCCCTTGTCTTGTGATCTTGTGAGTTGCGGAGAGGGTGATCCCTGCAGAAAATGGAGAGGGAGGCGAAGGGGAAGACGTGCCTGGTGGTGGGATCCCGTCAGAGGTGGCAGAAGTTGCGGAGAATGATGTGTTGGATGCGGAAGCTTGTAGGGTGGTAGATGTCGGGGGAGGATGGGGTGAGGCCAGGAAATGGAGGAGATACGGGTGAGGGCTGCATTGATGGTGGTGGAAGGGAAACCCTGTTTACTGAAGAAGGAGGACATCTCGGATGTCCTGGAGTGGAAAGTCTCATCATGGGAACAGATGTGGTGGAGGCGGAGGAACTGGGAGAAGGGGACAGCATCCTTGCAAGTGACTGGGTGGGAAGAGGTGTAGCCAAGGTAACTGTGGGAGTCACTGGGTTTGTAAAAGATGTCAGTGGATAACCTGTCTCTGGAGATGGAGACAGAGAGATCAAGAGATCAAGGAAGGGGAGAGAGGTGTTGGGGATGGACCATGTAAATCTGAGGGCAGGGTGGAAGTTGGAGGCAAAGTTGATGAAATTGAGTTCAGCACGGGTGCAGGAAGCAGCCCCAGTGCAGTCGTCAATGTAGCGGAGAAAGAGTTGGCGGGCATTACCGGTGTAGGCTTGGAATATGGACTGTTCCACGTAGCTGATGAATAGGCAGGCATAGCTGGGGCCCATGCGAGTGCGAGTTTGGAGAAAGTGGGAGGAGCCGAAAGAGAAGTTGTTGAAGATGAGTACCAGTTTTGCCAGACAGAGGAGGGTGGGGTGGAGGGAGACTGGTTGGGTCTGTTGTCGAGAAAGAAGGCAGAGAGCCTCAAGGCCTTCTTGATACGGATGGAGGTGTACAGGGACTCAATGTCCATAGTGAAAATGAGGCAGTCAGGGCTGGGGAACTGGAAGTTGTTAAAGTGATGGAGACCATGTGAAGTGTCACGGATGGAGGTGGGAAAGGACAGGACCAAGGGGGACAAAATAGGGTCAAGATATGAGGGCATGAGTTCAGTGGGGCAGGAGCAGGCAGAAACAATGTGCCTACCAGGGCAGTTAATAAAATAGGTTACTGTTGGTACATGTTTTGTGACGAAATATTGCGGGCTCAGATTTTATTGTGCCTCTGGACATTTTGGGTCATTAATTCTGCACCAAAGACACTAAAGTAATTACAATTACAGTAATTGGCTCCATTGGGCAGGCCACATTGTCGCTGCACAACCAGACTTCTGAAGCAAATGCTATAGCCTGACCTCTGTCGTGGGAAGATATTAAATGGCAGACAAACAAAAAGCTTCAAGGGTGTGCTTAAAGCTTCCCTGAGAAAATGTAACACTTACTCTCGGGAATCCTTGGCCCATAACTGCTCAAATTGGAGAAAGGGCAATCGAGCTGGTATTGGGAGCCATGGGGCCATGCATCAGAACACGTAGAAGCCCTGCATAATCAGCAGAGGTGTGCGCACCTCACAAATTACCTTCCCACCCTATCCACGAGGCACCTCCTGCCCCATTGGTAGAAGAGTCTGTGGTTCCCACACTGGCCTCAGCAGCCATCTGACATCCTGTAAAACAGTAGTGGAAGCAAGTTATTCTTAACCCTTGCATTTATATAGTATCTTTTTATTCTTCTTCGATAATTTGTTGAAGATGATTAACCTGTTGCTACAATCAGTGGAATCTTTGGATCAGTATGAAGTTACATGTACACCAGTTAAATTTTGCCTTATTGTAGTTTGCTGGGCACACTGTTCTTTGGCACCTGCTCTGACTTTCAACTCTGTTGCTTCAGATGCCTTAGTGTGGCTGTATCACACAGCGGTGATAATTAGAGGAGTGATAATTACTGTAAACACTCAATTATCATTCCTTCTTATGACACAAAGCACATTCCAGGTCTCGTTGTGAGACTGCCAATCTATATTGCCGTGTAATTTATCCACTATTGCAAACTGTAAATAACTGATCTCACTGCCAGAGTGTCATGTATTGAAAATTCACTTTCAGGGTTTTCATCCAGCAACTCCCACACAGCAGCTTCCCGACAGTACTGCTTGCACACTCCGAAACACCCATCTACAGAAGGGACATTCAAGCAGGAGACAACAATGGATGAAGTGGAAGGAGAGAGGAAAAAGTTTCCAGTCAAAAAGGTAAGGTTGAGGTATGATTTACATAGAGTATACCGCACAGCTGCAGGTCATTCAGCTGCACAAGTTCATGCTGGGGTTCGTGCTGCACCTCTTCTAATCCTATCAGAATATCTTTTCTTTATCATGTGTTTATCTAGTTTCCTCTCAAGTACATTTAGGTTACTTGCCCCAATTGGTAGTGAGTTGCAGTTTCTCTGGATAAAGATATGCACGTAAGCATAAGAGTCTCCAATAAAATAAAGTTTATGTGCCTCTAATTTTGGTCTTAACCACAAGTGTGGTAATCATCTGCTCCATATTGTTGGCTCAAGATGGCTGGGTTTGCTTCAGCCTTGTTTTGGGCACACCAACTAACTGCCTGTCATCACTGGCAGAGTGTGTGAGTGTGTCAGTCATCTCTGGCACAGTGCGTGTGTGTGTGTGTCAGTCATCACTGGCACAGTGTGTGTGTGAGTGTGTCAGTCATCACTGGCACAGTGTGTGTGAGTGTGTCAGTCATCACTGGCACAGTGTGTGTGTGTCATCCATCACTGGCACAGCATGTGATCATTGGCACTGTGTGTAAGTGTGTGTTAGTCATCACTGGCACAGTGTGTGAGTGCCTGTTATCACCGGCAGAGTGCGTGAGTGTGTCAGTCATCACTGGCACAGTGTGTGATCACTGGCACAGTGTGTGAGTGTCAGCCGTCACTGGCACAGTGTGTGAGTGTGTCAGTCATCACTGGCACAGTGTGTGTGTGTGTGTGTGTCAGTCATCACTGGCACAGTGTGTGATCACTGGCACAGTGTGTATGTCAGCCATCACTGGTACAGTGTGTGATCACTGGCACAGTGTGTGAGTATGTCAGCCATCACTGGCACAGTGTGTGAGTGTGTCAGTCATCACTGGCACAGTGTGTGTGTGTGTGTGTCCGTCATCACTGGCACAGTGTGTGATCACTGGCACAGTGTGTGAGTGTCAGCCGTCACTGGCACAGTGTGTGAGTGTCAGCCGTCACTGGCACAGTGTGTGAGTGTGTCAGTCATCACTGGCACAGTGTGTGTGTGTGTGTGTGTGTGTGTGTCAGTCATCACTGGCACAGTGTGTGATCACTGGCACAGTGTGTATGTCAGCCATCACTGGTACAGTGTGTGATCACTGGCACAGTGTGTGATCACTGGCACAGTATGTGTGTGCCAGTCATCACTGGCACAGTGTGTGAGTGTCAGTCATCATTGAGGACATCATATCTGTTTTGATAATGAGACATTCCATACCAGTGTCTCATACATACCTTCCTTTTTCCTTAAACATGGCTTTCCTCTACCATGGTTAATGGGGGTCTCAATTTCATCCCCTGTACAACTACTCTCAACTCCTCACCTCCAAGCCAGAACAAGGATAGGGTTCCCTTTGTACTCACCATCCATCCTACACAGCCTCTATGTTCAATGGATCATCCTCCATAACCTCTGCCACTTTAACATGATTCCTGCACCAGACACATCTGCTCCTTCCCTTTCAGCAATCCAGTGTCAGCAGTTTTTTGCTCCAGCTCTCAATTTATTCAGTTCTGTTTATGTGTACATAGAACATAGGACAGTACAGCACTGGACAGACCATTTGGTGTTGTGCCGATCTTGATGCCAATTTATACTAAATGTCCTCCTCCTGTGTTTCATCCACATCCCTCCATTCCCTTCATGTTCACGGGTCTATCTAAAAGTCTCTTAAACTCCACTAAACTGCCTGCTTCCGTTATTAGCCCTGGTAACCCATTCCAGGCACCGACCACTCTCTGCGTGAAAAACTTGTCCCTCACGTCACCTTTAAACTTCTCCCCTTTAATCTTAAAAGCATGTTCTCTAGTATTTTACATTTCTACCCTGGGGAACAGACTGACTGCCTACCCTATCTATGCCTCTCGTAATTTTAAAAATCTCTGTCAGGTCTCTCCTCAGCCTCCGACACTCTAGGGAGAATAACCCAAATTTGTCCAACATTTTCTTATAGCTCATACTCTCTAATCCAGGCAGCATCCAGGTAAACCTCTTCTGCATCCTTTCCATAGTCTCCACATCCTTTGTATAATGACCAGAACTGCACACAATACTCCAGGTGCTGGGTCTGACTAAAGTTTTATATAGCTGGAGCATGACTTCCTACTCTTATGTACACGCTTATCAATAAAGTCAGGCATACCATACACCTTCTTTATCACCTTATCCACTTGTGTGGCCACTTTCAGTGAACTATGGACATTTGGACACCAAGATCCCTCTGTACCTCAGTGCTCTTAAGGGGCCTACCATTAGCTGTATACTTTCATTTGACCTCCCAAGTGCAACACCTCACATTTTGCTCGGATTAACCTCCATCTTGCCACATCTCTGCCCATATCTGTAACTGATCTATGTCCTGCTGTATTCTCTGATCATCCTTTACACTGTCCACAACTCCACCAATCTTGGGGTCATCTGCAAAGTTGCTAATCCACCCATCTATATTTCATCCAAGTCATTGACATATATCACACACAACAGAGGTCCTGGAACTGATCCTTGCTGAACAACCACTGGTCACAGACCTCCAGCCAGAATAACAGCCTTCCACCCTACTCTCTGTCTTCTATGGGTAAGCCAGTTCTGAATCCAAACTTTCAATTCATCCTGGATCTCCTGCATCTTTATCTTCTGAATCAACCTACCGTGAGGGACCATATCAAACACCTCACCAAAGTCCATGTAGATAATGTCCACTGCCTTACTCTCATGAAGCACGTTTGCACCTTCTCAAAAAACTCAATCAAGTTTGTAAAGCATGACCTGCCCTGCACAACACCATGCTGACTGTCCCTAAGCAGGCCATGCCTTTCCAAATGCACATAAATTCTATCCCTAAGTATTCTGTCCAATAGCTTTCCTACCACTGACATGAGGCTCACTGGCCTATAATTACCTGGATTATCCCTATTTTCCTTATTGAACAAAGGCACAACATTTGCTACTCTCTATCCTCCAAGACCTAGCAATATCCTACCCATACATTTGGTCATTGAACTCTTGTGCTGGCTTGACCATTTCTATACTATCTGGCAGCACAGTGGCGTAGCTAGTACAGCCACTACCTCACAGCGGAAGAGACCCAGGTTAAATCCTGACCTCTGATGCTGTCTGTGTGGAGCTTGTGTGTTCTCTCTGTGACTGTGTAGGTTTCCTCCAGGTGCTCCAGTTTTCTCCGACGACCCAAAGACGTGCAAGTTGGCAGGTTAATTGGCCACTGTAAGTTGTTCCTTGTGTGTAGGTGGGTGGTAGAATGTGGGGTGAATTGATGAGAATGTGGGGAAAGTAAATAACATAGGAGTAATCTAGGGTTAGTGTGAATGGGTGGTTGATGGTCGGCATGCATTAAGTGCATCGAAAGGCCTATTTCTGTGCTCTATCTCTCTATGACTCTATTAAGAATAAATTCTTCCTTTGAATTGTGTTACAAAAGCCAATATTTAAGTATATAAGTCTCATTATCTGTATCAATTATATGCTTGATACTATAAAAAGATGAAGCTGGCATATCTGATCAAAGTATCATTCTGGGAGATTTAGGTTCAGGATTGTGCATGGAGTTATTCCTTAGGGTAATGTTTTTATTCCTTTTTTGTCGCCTAGTCTCAGGTCATTAGAGGAAGGACAGGAAGGGCAACCATCTAAGCTCCGGAAACAAGAACTGGGCCCTGTTTCTGAAACAGAATTGAGCCTGCAGCCTGACTCTCAGCCTCAGCCTGAAGCGCAGGAACGTCAGGAGCAGCAACCTGAAGACAATGGTAGGCGGCTCCCTTCTGTCCAGAGTTGAACTGGTGCATAAGTGTGTTGAATGATAATTGGCATCTCTTTATTGTAATATGCTCCTTTCAGGTAATTGCTAAAAAGAGGACAAATAATCCTGTGCCAATGTTTCTGCTTTTCGTCTTTTCCTGATGTAGAGAGGAACCACTGATCCGTTTTCATTCTCCTGTCAGAATCACTCTAAACTGATTTCCTGTGCAGGCTCACTGCCCATTTCTGTTGAATTGACTTTGTTCTAGCACGTCCCAAATTCCTGGGAGTGCCCTACCATCAACAAACCTGGAGCAGAACTCTCAGCAGCCTATGGAGATGGTCACAGACTCTGTCGTAAGTGACGGACAAGGGCCAATGCCAGGAAAGGGACAGCCACCCCCCTCTGTGTAAGATCATGTCGCAGTCAACAAAGATGCTTCTAACAGGATATGCTGATAGGGTGGAATGAAGAGGTATGGACTAGTTGGGCTGAATGGCCTCTTTCAGTGCTGCTGTAAATTCTATGTAATTTGAAGCTGCCTCCAACTGCACTGGAGGGGGAACAAACCTCTTCTGCAGGGGCTCAAAAAAACCCTCCAGGATCAGGTCTATTCCTCAGGTAAATGTTGCTCTTAATAGAACCTGAATGGAGGTCAAGGCCACTCCTCCTAGCCGTGAAAGTTGTGCCTAATGCAAGTTTTACAGGGTACATGGGCAGTTCCAAATAGCTGAGCCTTTACCCTGAGACAATGACCCACCAACCTGACGAGATCCTACACAAGAAACTGCAGAGAGTTGTGGACACAGCTCAGCACATCACGGAAACCAGCCTCCCTTCCATGGGCTCTGCCTACACTTCTCGCTGCCTTGGTAAAGCAGCCAACATAATCAAAGCCCCCTCCACTCCGGACATTCTCTCTTCTCCCCTCTCCCATTGGGCAGAAGATACAAAAGCCTGAAAGCATGTACCACCAGGCTCAAGGACAGCTTCTATCCCGCTGTTATAAGACTTATTGTACCTTATTGTCTGCCTGTACTGCACTTTCTCTGTAACTGTATCACTTTATTCAGCAATCTGTTATTGTTTTACCTTGTACTACCTCACTGCACTGTTGTAATGAAGTGATCTGTATGAACAGGATGCAAGCCAAGTTTTTCACGATAACTTGGTACATGTGATAATAATAAACCAATTTACCACTGAAATGAATGGCACAGAAGGACGTCTCTCAGCCGACCATGTCCATGCTGGTCAAAAATGGGCTCTGGATGAATACCACGTCCCAGTTCATGATCTTTAGCCATGCAAGTTATGGCTCTTCAGGTCGTCTTCCAGTATGTTTTACGTGTGATGAGAGTTCCTGCCTCCTACATTCTTTCATACAGCGAGTTCCAAACCTTCACTACACATTGGATGAAAAGTCCATTCCTCAGTTCCCCTCTTATCCCTTCTACCAATTACTTTAAAATCTATGCCCTCTAGACTTTGTCTTCATTGCAAAATGAATTAGGTCTATCTTGCTGTTACTGCCTAGGCCCATCATAGTTTTCCACACGTCAACTAAAACTCCTTTCATTCTCCTCTGTTCCAAATAATAATGCCAGCCTGGAGAGACTCTCCATAATTCTCCAACTCCGGCAACATTTTTATAAATATAAGGTCGGCGAGTATATGTCAATCTGTCCTCATAGGGTAACCCTCTCATCCCCAGAATCAATCTCATAAATCTTCTCCACACTGAACCTGGCAGGTACATTCCTCCTCAGCTACAGAGACAACGTAAACCTCAGGTCCCGTTAGCTAGATGCTCAAGTGTCATCAACGTTCTGTAGTTTTTGGGTGAAACAAACCATGGCTTGTTCTTTATGTATCTTACTTTCCATTTTACTTCAGCAAATCTCTAACACTCCACACTAGAAACTCTGGAAGTTTATAGCTCCCACAACACAAGCCATAAAAACAGAAGATGCTGGATAAGCTCAGAACTAATGAAGAGTCACAGACCCGAAACGTGGACTGTTTCCCTTTACACGGATGCTGCCTGACCTGCTGATATTTTCCAGCATTTTTTGTTTATAGAGTCATTCAGCATGGAAACAGGTCCTGTGGCCCATATCCCTCTAAACCTTTCCTACCCATGCACCTGTCCAATTCTCTTTTAAATGTTGTTACTGTACCTGCCTCAACCACTTCCTCTGGCAGCTAGTTCCATACACGCACCACCCTCTGTGTAAAATAGTTGCCCATGAAGTTCCTATTAAATCTCTCCCCTCTCACCTTAAACCTATGCCCTCTAGTTCTTGATTGCCCAGCCCTGTGAAAAAGACTGAGTGCATTCACCCTATCTCTGCCCCTCATGATTTTATACACCTCTTTAAGATCACCCCTCAGCCTCCTACAGTCCAAGGAATAAAGTCCTAGTTTTTATTTCAGAGTTCCAGCATCCGCAGGTTTCTTTGATTTTCAATTTTTATGTATTTTGATTACCATAATTAATTAATACAAAGAATAGAAAGGGTTTGATGTGATTTGATTAAATAATCATTAGTGTTATCTATTTTGCACATAATTTCAATGTTCTTCAACAAATACGGTTAAGCAGAGAATCCTTTCTGTGGTATCATTAGGACTTTGCATCCCTGGAATTATGTCTGAAATGTAGTTCTCTTATACAATGTGGCTCAGCCAATGTGGTGAAGGATATCCTGTAATCAACAGATGGGATTCATTATCTTTGCTTTCTGGCAGTGCCGGGGTGCACACAAAGTGGATCAGAAATGCTGCCTGCATTTATCTGGTTGCTTTACTCCGTGTGCAGAATAGTTACTTGGATCCATTAAAAAATTGTTTCTTTGAGTAATCTTGCATATCAGTAAGATAATAGTGCATTCCTTACTCTGAGTACACTCTCCCACCCAGTTCTCATTTCTGCTATTCCCCTTAGAATCCATAAAAATTGTCAACTTCAGCCCAACGACTGAGCACCCAAAGGTATATGGCTATAAAAGTCCAAATACTTACAACCCTTTAATTAAGGGAATTTTTTCTTAACTCAGTTCTGTATGGCCAACCCCTTACCCTGGACCATGATCCCTCATTGTAGCTTCTCGAGACTGAGGCAAGAGGCTTTCAGTTTCCTCTATGACAATTGCCCTCAAGTTAAGGACTGGTAATCTGATATAAAAACAGAAAATGCTGGGGTTGCTCAGCAGGTCAGGCTAGTAATCTAATGCTGTGGTTAAAGATGGTTGTCCGTTTACATTCTGCATATTGATGGCTTTGAACTTTACAGAGCCAAGGGTAAGATAAGACTTCTCTGTGCTATTGCTAAACCTGGTTATGGTAATACATCACTGTGACAATGCTGGGACCTGTTTCCCCACTTATGTTTCTGGAGATCTTTCCCACAAGGAGTGAGAAGAATTATATGTTGCAAATGACCTGAAAGTGTTTGAGAAAGATTTTTCTAATCCACAGAGTCTAAAAAGTAACAAGTAATGTAACTTCTTAAAATGTTTGCCTCACAAAGAGTTGGCTGACATTTACTTGTGAATGTTTGATTTTTTTTGGGAATTCAATCAGATATGTAAAAATGTTCCTTAGATGCTGTGCCTTTGTCTAAAGATAAAATGCTAAGACGTCAGAGCAGATGGTTTCCTGAAATCAGTCAAACATTCACCACATGCCAGCTATTTCATGGCCATTTAAGTCTTTTCTACTAGGCAGCAAGCCTGGTGTTCACTGTGAGACAAACAACATTTCTATAGACAAATCTCTTTCTTGTCTTGTTGCCCATTGTGTCTGTGCAGTAAAAGTGCTTCCTCGGTAGGGGATCCAGCATTCAGACCAGGCAGTGATGAAGGAACAACAATATCTTTCCAAATCAGGATGTTGTGTGACTTGGAGGGGAGCCTGCAAGTCATGGTATTCCAATACACCTGCTGCCCTTGCCTTTCTTGGTGGCGGAGGTCGTGGGTTTGAGAGGTGAGCTAACTATTGGGAGGTAGCTATTATTACTGTGATGCCAGGAACTGTTTGTGTTTCAGGTGGGGATGGAATCAACAAAATGCTGTCCAGCCATGAGATGTTTGCTGCTGAACAGAAACAGCCCCCTCCATTGTTCAGAGAGTGGAATAACTATGAAATGTCCACACTCCCATAGTCATTTCAGAGAGTCCAGGTGTAAACTTGTGATTCTGTGAAATGCTATCAGCTCATACAGAGATACCTAGACCTAGCCGGAAAGCTGTTTCAATATCACTTTCAGTGCTTCTGTTATTGTCAGAGAAGCCAAACTTGATTCGGTACTTTGTGGAAAATCTTGTCAGTAATTTAGAAGTTTGACATGTTTTCAGTGGGTATTTAATATCCTTGGCTGAGACTTGGGGGTGGTGGGGGAGGGAGGTGTGGGGGTGGGGGTGGGGGTGGGGGAAGGAGGCCACAAAGTCTTGCCAACAGGAACAACAAATCTGAGAAATAGAAGCTCTTACATAAATAGGTGATGCATTTTGGGAGTACTATTGAGGCTAGGATATACACCATGAATGGTAAGGTCCTAGAAAGCATTGAGGAACAGAGGAATCTTGGTGTGCAAGTCCAAAGATCCTTGAAAGTGGCAGTGCAGGTAGATAACATGGTTAAGAAGGCATATGGGATACTGGCCTTCATTAGTTGGGATGTTGAATACAAGAGCAGTGGGGGTATGCTCCAAATTTATAAAGCATTGGTCAGACCACAGCTGGTGAAGATGGTGATAGCACTGGAGAGGGTGCAGAGGAGATTCACCAGAATGTTGCCTGGGACGGAGCATTTTAGTTCTGCAGAGAGGCTGGAGAGGAGGTGAAGAGGGGAAGTGACTGAGGTTTATAAAATTATGAGGGGTATAGATAGAATAGACTACAGTAAACTTATCAGAATAAAACAAGAGGACATAAATCTAGGGTATGGGGTAGGAGATTTAGAGGGGATCTGAGGGAGAATTTACCTGGAATGCACAGTCTGAGAGGGTGGGAGCAGAGTCACTGACAGCATTTAAGAAGTGTTTAAACAAGCACTTGAATCATCCAGGCATAGATGGCTACAAGCCAAGTGCTGGGCGATGGGTACCCACTGGTTGGTGTGGACATGGTGGGCCAAATGGCCTGTTTCCATGCTGTATGACTTTATAATATCCTGGGGACAATACGTTGGTGGGTCCAATCCTCTGGTCCATTTAAACTTCCTGTTTATAGTCAAAAGTTGAGTTTCAAAACCTGAAATTTAGTCAAAATCAATCCCCAAAACCAATCTCAGGATTAGTATCCTGAGGATTAATATCCACCTTTCAATCCTTTGAGATTTCTGCATTCAATGTTCTTGATTATCCCTGATTTTAATTGCTCCATCATTGGTAGCTGTGTCTTCAGCTGTCAATGCACCTGGCTCCAGAATTCAATTCCTAAATATCTCCATCCCTCCTACTCTCAATGTATCTCTAAGACCCTTTTAAAACCCAATCCTCTATGAAACTTCTGGTAATCTGTCTCAATATCTTCTTCTGTAACTTCATAACGTATCTTGTTTGGTAACATTCCTGTGAAGTGCTTGGAAGTACTTACTACACTAAAGATGCTGTAGAAATGCAGGTTATTGTTTCTTTGAGGTACACAGATTGCTGAGTATTATTTCTGATGTTTGGCTTCATTTGTGGAGTAAACCATAAGCTAACTTTTCCCTTTCATTGACAAGGGACAATGATACAGTGCTGATGAGCTGGCTGACACTAGTTAACTCAGTGTGGGAACTGACTCTGTGACTCAAGTACAACATGTGACTGAGGACCATACCTTGCAATCTATCTGTCCTCTACTCTCTGCCTAGTTCCAGACTGCTTCAGAGCCTGTATTATATTTCAGAATCAGAGAAGCATACAGAATGAAAACAGACCCTTCGTTCCACTGAGTTCACACTGACCATCAAGCATCCATTTAAGGTCATCCTACACTATTCTCCACATATCTCCATGAACTCCCCCAGATTCTAACACTCGCCTCTGCTAGGGGCAATTTACAGTGGCCAATTAACCTACCGTCCTGCACTTAAGATGAGATATCTTTATTAGTCACATGTACATCGAAACACACATTGAAATGCATCTTTTTGCATTACTGAGAATGTCCTGGGGGCAGCTGGCAAGTGTCACCACTCTTCTGGTGCCAACATAGCGTGCCCACAGCTCCTAACGTGTATGTCTTTTTGGAATGTAGGAAGAAACCCACGCAGACACGGGGTGAATGTACAAACTCCTTACAGACAGCGGCCGGAATTGAACCCAGGTCGTTGGCGCTGTAATAGCGTTACACTAACCCCTACACTACCGTGTCTGCACTTCTTCGGATGTGGGAGGAAACCGGAGCACCGAGGGGAAACTTATATGGTCACAGAGAGAATGTATAAACTCCACATAGACAGCGCTAGAGGTCAGAATTAAGCCTGGGTTGCTAGAGCTGTGAAGCAGCAGTTCGAAGTTGCGCTGCTTTTCTTTTTTTTCTTTTTTCACATTTAACGTCATTTCGTCATTGAGCCTGTGCTGCTCCTGGGATGTTCTCCATATAGTGGGAATTATTGTGCCCCACCCACAACAAGCGGCACCCACAACGGGAGGGGTGGAGGTTGTGACGGGCCTCTATGTGTCCAAGGTCCCAGTAAACGTTATTCTGCCACTGATAAGCTAGGCGTCCCTTCAAGAGATCTGTGAGGTATTGCTTTAAAATAATCATTGCTCTGTATGTCTGTCATCTCCTCAAGGAAGAGGTTGCAAGAGTTAGAAAGAAATTATTTTTTTTCCAGAGACTTGCTTACACAAAGAGAAAGGATTGAAAAGCTTTGAATGCGAGTGCTGTTGCTTGCCTTCTCCTTCTTGTCAATGCATTGAATGGTGATAGATCTTAAGAGGCCGAGAGTGAGCAGATGGTTGCATCAGAACTGCAAGATGGGAGCAATGCTTACAATGAACTCAGCCTGGAGGAGGGGAGGGGGAGGTTGACAAGAGGAGAGGGGGGTGAGAGAGGAGGTGGGGAAGGGGAGGGGAAGAGAGGAGGGGGCATGGCCAGACATATCGGAAGAGGGAAGAAGTGTGGTTGGTGAAGTGGTGAGGAGGGAAGGAGCAGGGAGGACGGCAGGAGATCCTGAAGTGTGCATACATTCATTTATTGGCAGAATTACTGATGGCTGTTCTGTGAACATCAATGTGCAGGAAGCTCAGTGATTGAAGTTTCAAGCCTCACCACCAGGCCTTACCTTCTATGGCTTCCCACCTCTGTAGTTATTATTTGTAAATATATAATTTACAGTTGGCATTACGCAGGCTGGAAGAACGCACAGGATTTTAACAGCAAGATACAAGGTGGCTTGTTGCGGTGGCAGCTGGGGCCTTATTGATGTGTACATTTTTTTCTGTGTTGTGGGATGTTTTTGCTGATGGTCTTACAGCTCATAACTAATAAACTGGGAAGAGGAGTATAATATTTGAGGCATTCAGTTTCAAACCCACTATTAAAAAAGTAGTGTTGCCTATTGGCCAAAAGTGAACTGATATTTCTTCCACTGTAGTGTTGCAAGTAGGGTTGGTGATATATGTGCAGAAAATGGAGAGGTTGATTTTTCCTGTGTGCCTGTGTGTGTGCTGACGGTCTTTCTAATCCAATCGACCACATATGAATATAAAAATATCTCCCAGAATGTTGGTCTCATTAGGCTTTCCTCCAGGATTCCACTCCAGGTTTGTGGGTTCTGAGGTGGCTGATGAGGGCGGTGTGGGAACCGTAGATGCTTCCATGGCAGGAGGTGGCTGAAGGAGCGAGTGGGTGGGTAGTTTGTGAGGTGGTCTGCTCCTTCTGCTCTTATGCAGGGCTCCTCTGTGCTCCCAGTGCATGCCGTCTGTGTTCTCAGTAATATCCTGAATTCTCCTTTACTTTGAGCGGTCATGGGCCAGAGGTTCCCGGGAGTCAATGGAGAGTTTGCACTTCTTCAAATCTGCAACAACTCTTCCCTGGGAGGAGATTACCAGGCAGGTAGGGAAAAAGATTCAAATATGTGCTCAAAACTTCCTTAGAGAAATATTTTTATGGGAGGCAAGCTACACACACAAACACATGGAAGGGGATAGAGGATGACAAAAGATATTTGCCTGGTTTATCAATTCCAATTAATAAAGTAGTTAACTAACGAACCTGAAGAAGTTTTTGAAAAGATGCTTTGGCGTATTCTGTTTAACGTTACGAACATAAGTTGAAGATCTTATTGTTTCTCATGTCTTTTGGTAGACATCTATGCTGTCACTTGTAAACATTGTGTGAAAGTGCTTAATAATTACATTATAGAATACCTATCACCAATCACCGGGACCCCGGTTCCCGTGATCCCTCCCCACTCGCTGGGACCCTGGCTCCCGCGCTCCCTCCCCACTCATCCGGTTCTGGTTCTTGCGCTTTAAACTTGCTAAGTTCGCTGGAAAATTTCTGCTGTGGGACATCTAAAAAAAGTGAATGAAAAGTGTGTTGGAATATTAGTATAAGAATTACATCCAATAGTCCAGGAAGTCTGCTAGTCCTGTGTGTGCTGGATTAACAAAGTGATATTCACAGGGTATATATAAGAGAGACAGCTCTCAAAGAGATATAATATTAGCAGAGATAGGGTTTTGTTGCATTTTAGCATTATTTAAAGTACCTTATAAAAAAGGAAGAATACTGCAAGTAACCTTGTGCCAAATATAGCCCAAAATATTGTGATTCAGTAATACTAGATTGGAATTATCTCTGGTATAATTGGAGGACAGATTGTGTCAGTAACCAAGTGATAGGTAATGTGTGTAAATCCATTTTAATCTCAGGCCCAGTCAAAAAACAAAATCATTGGCCAGGAAAAGCCAGGGATTGGGGACAGGACAAGAAAGTGAAGTCAATGTAGACTTCAGCCAAGATCTTACCAATGGTGAAGCAGGCTTGAGGATTTCTACTGCCTACTCCAGCTCCTATTTTTTTTGTTCCTCAGACTGCCATGACATTGCTTCCTCTGTGAGCTTCTGTCCTGACTTTTGTTGATGAACTAAATACTTTCTAAACCAACTTTTCTCACCCTACTCCAGTGGCTCAGTCAAAATCTGGTGTACCCATGAAGCCTGGTATATTGAATGAGTGGCGGAATAACTCCTCTTTAGTGAATGTGTGGGACGTAGACCCTAATTTTCTTTGTACAGAATGAGAAGGACATGGTCAGGGTCAGGTGTAGGGGTGGTAGTGATAATGTGTTAACCCAGTGGCTGGGAAATTTGAGTGATTCCTTCCTTTCAATATCATTGGGTGAGATTCAGAGTCATGGGCCACGTTGCTGATGCTGGATTGGGGTGTTATGTGTAGCAACTTGCAGGGGGATTGAGAAAATGGAACATAGGATAAAAATACTTAAGGAGGCCAAATCCTTAATCAACGGTAGCCAAGCTGCTGCAAGAACCTCTAGTTGTTAGAATGTGCTTGTGCTTTGTAAGCCTAATTTCTTTCTGAATGTGGAGTAATTAGTGCCTTTGGCTGGCTTGAGTTGGTCTTTTTTCTGAACAAATATCACGTCATCTTAATCATACTGTCACATAAATCACCTGATTTAGAATAGGTAATTGAAGCAACATTTTCCTTTTAAAGGTCATCCAAAAACGTACTTGTCATTTTCTGGCCATTTGTTGTCTGTGTTTTATGTATTTTACTGCACTTACTCCACTAAATTATGTGATTAACTGTTTCTCAGCCGATCTCCTGGTGAGATGTCATTTCAATGTTACAGGAGAGTGATCCAAGCAAACAGTTTGTTGCCAACAGTTAATGACTGCAATATTATTTTCTGGCTTGCCCCTGTTCCTTTCTATCTTTGGGGACAATGTTTGTTTATGGATGGACACCACTGAGACCCTTGACAGGACAATTAGTAAGTTTGCAGATGGTACAGAAGTTGGTGATATTGTGGACAGTGAGGAAGGTTGTCTAAGGCTACAGCAGGATGTGGATCAGATGGAAAGTTGGAAGTTGGGTGGAATGTTGGCAGATGGAATTTAATCCCAACATGTGCGAGGTGATGCATTTTGGGAACTCAGATAGGGATAGGACATGTACTGTAAATGGCAGGGCGTAAAGGAATGTTGATGAACAGAGAGACCTTGGAGTTCTTGTCCATATTCCCTGAAATTGACAACACAGATAGAAGGGGTGGCAAAGAAGGCATACGGCATGCTTGCCTTCATAGGTCAGGGCAAAGAGTATAAAAGTTGGGATGTCTATGTTGCAACTTTACAAAACACTGGGTAGACCGCTCTTGGAGTATTGTGTGCAGTTTTGGTCACCACACTACAGGAAAGATATGCTTGTGCTGGAGTGATTGCAAAGGAAATCCATGATGTTGCCTAGATTGAAGTTATGAAGAGATATTGGATAGGCTGTGCTTGTTTTCCCTGGAGTGAAGGAGGTTAAAGGGTGATCTGATAGAGGTATATAAAATTATGAGAGGCATAGATAGGGTAGATAGTCAAAACCTTCTCCCCATGTTTGGGGCATCAAAAATAAGAGGGCCTAGGTTTAACATGAAGGAGTTTTAAAGAGGACTTGAGGGGAAAGCTTATTTACACAGAAAGTGGTTGCTATCTGGAACTTGACACCAGAGGAGGTGGTGGAATGAGATACAATCAGTACCTTCAGAAGACAGGCACTGAAAGATGCAAGGCTTAGAAGGATATGGACCAGGTGCAGGCAAGTGGGATTCATGTAGATGTGCAGAAAGGTTGGCGTGAACAAGGTGAGTCGAAGTGTCCGTTTCCTTGCTGCAAATTGTGTATTTGCCTCCAAATTGTATATTATCCTGATGTGGAAATATTTTACTGTGCCGTCATTGTCACTGATCTAAAGTCATGGACTGCCCTATCAAAGAGCAGTTCGGAAGAACTTTTACCACACGCATACAGACACTCAAGGCGGCCGCTCACCACCATCTTCGCAAGAGGGGTTGGCATTAAATTCAGACCTTGCCAGTGATTCCCTTCTGCCAGGTATTAATCTTCTAGAAAGATTGGCTCAGTTGATGCGAGCTGCTCCTGATGTTGTCCCACACTTGCTCAGTTTTTACTGGAGGCTGGATGTGGAACAAGGGCATCTTCTACAGAACTGTCCCAGTGCTACAACAGAATGGAAAATTGCCCAGCTATGTTCTCCTCACAAAGAGCAGGACAAAACCAATGTGCCTAATTACCATTCCATTAGTCAGCTCTCAATCATCTGCAAGTTTCTTAATCAATGCTATCAAGTGCCACTTACTCACCAGTAACCCACTCAGCTGAACCACTGGGCTTCAGGTCTTACAACAGCTTTGACCTAAACATGGATAGGAGCATTAAATTCCAGATTGCAGGTGAAGATGGCTGGCCTTGACATCAAGGAGTGCTGAGCTCAGTGGGGCTCATGGGGAAAACTCACCATTGTCTGGAGTCATTCTTCGCACAGGGGCAGATGTTTGTGGTTGTTGGAATTCAACCATCCCAGTCCCAGGAGTTCTTCACGCTGCACCCTGGCCCAACTATCTTTAGCTGCTTCATCAATGACCTTCTTGAAATTCACTACCCAACAGTACCCTCACCAGAAGGACTGCTGCAGTTCAAGAAGGTGGCTCACCACGACCTTCTCAAGAAAAATTAGAGATAGGCAATTAACACCCATATCTCATAAACAAAAAAATAGTCTTGTTCATACCAATGGCACCGATTGTAATAGCATTGAAAGTGCTCCATCCTGGGAATAGAGCTTACCCCACACGCGTGTACACACACACACACACACACCACACACACACACACACACACACACACACACACACACACACACACACACACACACACACACACACACACACACACACACACACACACACACACACACACACACCATTCCCACCCCCCACGATTAGAGCTCCTTCCCCAAAAATTCTGTGTAGGGCTTTCATAATTTTATTCACGTCTATTAAATATTCCCTGAGTCAATTTTGTTCCAAAGGAAACGATCCCACCTGTGGAATGTGTGAGCATGATTGTGCTTCTAAGAACTGAGTGTACCAGAGTCTGACCTTGATACTTTAACAGACACTGCTGTTTATAGAGATGGGCTGTTTTCAGTGAAGAATATCCTGTTGTTGGCTCTGTCTAGCCTGAGTGATAATACCTGCCGCAATAGTAAAGATCCACGGGCATGACAGAAGCCCATCTAGTCTCTTCTCATAACTCAAATTTTCCAGCCCTGGCAACATCCTCCTATATTTCTTTTGCGCCCTCTCTGGCATTGTCACATTCTTCTTGCATGTAAATATTCTAGCTGTGGCCTATCAGTGATTTATACAGTTGTATTCCCTGTTTAGACAGTAAAGCCAAGTATACTGTGTACCGATTACTTGTCCTGCTACTTTCAGGGGTCTGTGAACATGCACTCTCAGGGCCCTTCTTGTCCTCTACACTTTAATTTCCTGCCATTTCATTGCCTTATTTTCTCCTTCCAAATAAATGACCTTCATATTATGGAATGGTTACAGCATGGAAAGAGGCCACTCCAGCTGTGAGAGAGTGATCCAGCTCGTTCCACTCTCTTAGCCTCTCTACACCAGCCCTGCAAATTAGAGTCATATAGTCATGGAGCTATACATTATGGAAAACAGGTCCAACTTCGGCCCAACTCAACCATGCTGACCAAATGCTAATCCCATTTGCCTGCATTTGGCCCATATGCCTCTAAACCTTTCCTATCCAAGTGCAAGTGTCTTATACCTGTCCAAGTGACTTAAAAGTCATAATTGTACCAGCCTCTTCCACTTCCTCTGGCAGCTCATTCCATCTATGCACCACCCTCTGTGTGAAAATGTTGCCTC
Organism: Pristis pectinata; assembly: GCF_009764475.1. NCBI lineage: Eukaryota > Metazoa > Chordata > Chondrichthyes > Rhinopristiformes > Pristidae > Pristis > Pristis pectinata. The sequence goes on along the minus strand of NC_067414.1, from coordinate 100,269,299 downwards.
TCAGGTCCCTTTTAAATCTTCCTCCTCTCAATTTAAACCTATGCCCTCTAGTTTTGGATTCCCCTACCCTAGGGAAAAGACTGGCTATGCAACTTATCTATGCCCCTCATGATTTTATAAACTTCTATAAGGTCGCCCCTCAGCCTCCTACCTTTCAGGAAAAAAAGTACTAGCCTATCCAATCTCTCCTTATAACTCAAACCTTCCAGTCCTGGTAACATCCTCATAAATCTTTTTTGTATCTTTTCCAGTTTAACAACATCCTTCCCATAGCAGGGTGACGCAGTACTCCAAATGTAGCCTTTCCTTTCAGTTACTTAACCAGCTCCCTTTTGAACACTACAGTTGAATCTATCTCAAGCAAGGGAGAGAGATTAATTGCATTGATTGTTCAATAGCCGAGCAGTCCAGACCCTCATCTCCCACTGTGTAAAGACTTTTTTCCTCATGTCACTTTTGCTTCTTCTACCAGACGCCTTCATCCTATGGACATTATTGTTTGACACATTTTGATTCACCTGACCAGTCCTCCTTTGGCAACCTTATAACATTTTTCCTCAACATTAACCACTCTGCCAGTTTTGGTATCTCTACAAACTTTTTTTTATAAAGTCCAAATCATTACTATACCTATGAAAAGGAGGAACCCCCTTCCGCGGATCTCCCAGTGACACCCCTAGGCCATCAGAGGCCCACAGAGGCAACTTTTATTCTGTCTCTTTGCTCTGGATCCTGCAGGCTTTCTGATCAGTCTGCCACTTGGGACTTTGTAAGATGCCTTACTAAATGCAGGAATGCTAAATCAACTGCACTGCCCTCATCAACCCTGTTACCTCAAAAAATGCAATTGTTAGTCAGAAGGTCCTGTTTCTGTGCTATATAATTCTATGACCCTTAAAAAACCCATACTGAATTCCTTTGTTGCTAAATGATTTAAACTTGCCCTTTGGATATTTTTGCAAAATTCTTCCACAATGGATGTTAAGATGACTGGCCTATAACTTCTCAGCTGCTTCATGTTGATGTATAAATGTTGAGGTATAACCCTCACCTGGATCCACCTATCACCCACCAGCTCTTGCTCTATCCCTTCCCCCCATCCTTTCATATCGGCTATCTCTCCTCTGTCTTTTCAGTCCTGATGAAGGGTCTCGTCCCTAAATGTCGACTGTCCATTTCCCTCCATAGGTGCTGCCTGACCCGCTGACTTTCTCCAGCTCCTTTGTCCGTTGCTCCAGATTTCCAGCATCTGCAGTCTCTTGTGTCTCAACTTCTCAGTCTATCCCTTCTTCCATTTTAAACAATGGTTCCAGTCCTCCTAGCTCCACACCTGTAGCCAGAAAGAAATGATGGTCAGAACCTGAACAACTAAGGACATGGTTTCATTCATACCTTTTAGCCCATTTGCTTTAAAGATGCTAAAATCACTCAAATCCAGGCCTAGCACAACCTTGAAAGCTTGATATTCCCATGAGAGAGAGAGAGAGAGAGAGAGAGAGAGAGAGAGAGAGAGAGAGGAGATATTTTATTGGGATGGTGAGTAGATTTTGATCTAAAATGTGCTATCTGAAATGATGGTGGAAGCAGATTTAATAACAACCTTTAAAAAGAGAATTGGATATGTACTCGAAGGGGATAAATTTGCAGAGTTATGAGGCAAGGGAGAGGGATTAATTGGATGGATCATTCAATAACCTTGCACAGGCATGATGAGTAAATATCAACCTTCTGTACTGCATGTTCCACATTAACCATAGTTATAATCATGATCACTGCACCCTGGTATATTTCTCTTTCACTCCTTCACTTTGTATGGATGTTCATGCAGCACAGAATATGTTGCCTCTGTAAGTGCAATGTCATATTAACGATTGATGATGAAATGATTTCCAGAGTGGTGACGTTTTGACCATGATCCTGATTTTGATGCCATCTTGTTTTGACCAGAGCCAGAGGAGGATCTTGAGGATGGGGCCATACACCACATCCTGAGACTGCGAAATTCACTTGGCTGGGACACAGTATTACCAGATGATGGACCAAGTCTCAAAATCCGTACTGCTCAGTGCCTTACGATAAAGCAACGACAGGTACAACCCATGGGATTTTGGCTTATCTTTCTGTTTTCAAATACTGCTTTTAGAAGACAATTGAAATCACATTTGGATGTCACAAGAAAAAAAAGTTGACTCAGAATTAGTTGGCTGGTTTGAAATGAGCCATGATGGTCAGTCAGACATGCGACCCGATGGTCAGTCAGCTGTGATATCAGATGGTCAGTGGGACACGGTGATGAGAGGAACCTCTGATCTGATGGTCAGCTGAGTGCAAGATCTGATGGTCAGTTGGATACAAAATCCAATGGTAAATTGGACTTGAGATCTAATAATGTTCTGGGCGTGTATTTAGCTGTGGCATTGTCAGTACTTATTGTATCAGTACCATTGCCTTGAGTTGGTTGCACTTGCTTGCTTTCTTATGGTGCTTTGGGAGGTGTCCTGACCTTTAATCCAACAGCAACACTTTTAAAACTGATAGAACTCTGGATGTGATTACCTAATGCCAACATGTCGATTTGCTGCTTTATCCAACTACCTACCTTACTGGATTCAATGCTCAGGCAGTCTTGGGTGAGAAGAAAGTACTCAGCAGACCAGGCAGTTTGATGTGCCATTAAAAGGATTGTATCACCATGGCAACTAGTACTTCCAGAAATAAACCACTGTGGTTAAACACTAATGTTTAGGGGCAGGGAAGTGTGTTGGCAGGAATGGATAGCTGTTGTGGGAGAGAGCTGTGCTGCTGATGGTGACACAGGAGCTGGAGTTTCCTGAAATGGCAAGCACTATTGCTATTCACTCCAGTCTTCCCATTTTCAAGTTCTGCTCACATTTCCTAGGAATTTTATTGGCATCCATGGGAAGGTAAAAACTGACACACGGTAGTGGAACCCAGAGTAAAGAAATGTGGTCCAAGCAAATTGCCAAATTTATACCTTCGTCTTTTCACTTATGCCTGAAAATTAACATTTAAAGTACAAAGTTTTGAATCTGTCATTAGTTCTCCTGGGCACAGACAGATTGATGTGGAAAGGATATAACAGGGTCTAGTCCATGTTCCAGATACAGGAAAGTTGTTTAAACAAATGGTCCATTAATCAGGCATTAGGGCATCCTTCTGAAAAGAGGATGGGGAAGGGACAGGTGATTTTAGGTAGAGTAAAATCAGGTAGCTTAATCCCTATATTGTTGAACCTCTCTCATCACAGGAATGTAGGTTTACATTGAGGACCGTATCTGACTTATTGCCAGATCTTGTGCCTGACTCCCCATCAGTTCTCTTGTTTGACTGACCACAAGAGCAGATAATCCTGAGCTGAAAATGGAGCACAGAGGATTCAGACTTGACGGGCACGTGAACCTTGCTTGCACAGAATCTCCGCCATGATGCAACATTTAAGCCTCGTTTTATAAAGATCTTCGTGTAGACTATTCACCTCCGTCTTCAGATTACAGATTTCCACTGGTTCTAGTGGAAATGTTTTGTTTTTAATTGATGTATTTCAATTTTCAGCAAAAATGCACAACTGTTTTTCCAGGTATGGATTCCTGGAATGGGTGCTTTTCAGCTGCATTTGTTATAGAGCAATACAGTACGGTCAGAGGCCCTTCAGCCCAACCAGTCCATGCTGACCATGTTGCCCATCCAGCCAGTCCCAATTTCCTGAATTCGGCCTCTATCCCTCCAAGCCCCGCCCCTCCATGTACCCATCCCAGAGCTTCTTAACTGATATCATTGTACCTGCCTCAACCACTCCCTCTGGCAGCTCGTTCCATACACTCCCCACCCTCTGTGTGAAAATGTTGCCCCTCATATCCCTTTTAAATCTTTCCCCTCTCACCCTAAACATTATAATCGTCCTACTCTTTTAAATCTAAATTCGATGACTCTAAGATGGCCTTGCACCTTACTGTCTGCCTGCACTGCACTTTCTCTGTAGCTGTAAAACTTCATTCTGCATTCTGTTATTGCTTTCCCTTGTACTACCTCGATGCACTGATGAAATGATCACTGTACCTTGGTACATGTGACAATAATATACCAATTTACCTATGCCTCCCAATTTACCTAGGTTTGGACTCCCCCACCCAGGGGAAAAGACTGTTACCATCGACCTTATCTATGCCCCTCATTTTAAACATTTCTATAAGGTCACCCCTTATTCTCCTACATTCCAAGGAATGAAGACCTAGCCTGTCATATGCAACCTCTCCCTGTAACTCAGGCCCTCTAGTCCAGGCAACATTCTCATAAATCTTCTCTGCACTCTTTCCAGTTTAACCACATCTTTTCTGTAACAGGGTGACCAAAACTGTACACAGTACTCCAAGTGTAGCCTCATTAATGACTTATACAACTGCAACATAATGTCCCAACTCCTATACTTAATGCCCTGACTGATGAAGGCCAGCGTGCTAAACGCCTTTTTCACTACCCTGTCTACCTGTGACGCCGCTTTCAACGAACTATACACTTGTACTCCTTGGTCCCTCTGTTCCATTACACTCCCCAGTGCCCTATCATTCACAGTACAAGTCCTATGCTGGTTTGACTTTCCAAAATATACTACCTCACACTTATCTGTATTAAAATCCATTTGCCACTCCTTGGCCCTCTTCCCTAACTGATCAACATCCCCCTGTAATCGAAGGTAACCTCCTTCACTAACAACACCACCTCCTAATTTCGTGTCATCTGCAAACTTACTGATCAAGCCTTGTACATTCACATCCAAATCATTTACATAAATAACGAATAACAAGGGTCCTGACACCGACCCCTTTGACAGACCACTAGTCACCAGCCTTGATTCTGAGAAACAACCTTCAATCACCACCCTCTGCTTCCTACCCCCGAGTCAACTTTGAATCCACCTAACTAGCTCTCCCTGGATTCCAAGGGACCCAACCTTCCAGACCAGCCTACCATGCGGGATCTTGTCGAGGGCCTTGCTAAAGTCCAAATGGACAACATCCACTGCCCTACCCTCATCTACCTTTTTGGTTTCCTCTTCAAAAACTCTAAAAGATTCATCAAGTACGCCTTTCCATGCTCAAAGCCATGCTGACTGCTCCTAATCAGACGCTATCTATCCAAATGTTGGTAGATCCTGTCCCTCAGATTTCCCTCCAGTAACTTCCCCACGACTGATGTCGGGCTAACCAGCCTGTAGTTCCCTGGCTTGTCCTTGCTACCCTTCTTAACACTCTCTGTATGTGTCGAAAGTCACAGGCAAGCTCCTCACAAAAATCACTGAATGGAAAACTGTGCTGCTGGGTGCACAGCTTCAAAGAATCTGTTCTCTGCGCACAGTACTCCTCAGAGTCCATGGATAATAGGGATGGCTTACTGCTGATAGATACATCCCCAATTTGAATGTGAATGTAGGAGGTATCATTAGAACGCAGGTGACTAAACTAGTTGATAGTAAGGAGAATAGGTTTAGCTATAGGAAGATAGTGATATGTTGGTGAGATGGGCAGAATAATGCCGAATTGAATTAATTCTGATAGGTGTGAGGTGATGCATTTAAACAGGACATTTACAATGAATGGTAGAGCCTGAGGGAATATTGAGGAACAGAAGGACCTTGGTGTACAAGTCCAAGAATCTCTGAAGGCAGCCATACAGATAGATAAAGGTAGTTAGAAGATGTACAGAACACTTGTCTTCATTAGCCACGACAAGAATATAAGAGTAGAGAAGCAATGGTCCACAGATGTTATAAAACAGGAGTACTGTGAGGGTGCAGAGGAGATTCACCAAGATGTTGCCTGGGATGGAGTGCCTCAGTTATGAGGAGAGACTGAATAGCCTGGGTTTGTTTAACTTGAAGAAGAAGAGACTCAGGAAGGATCCGAGTGAGATGTACAAAATTATGAGGGGTATGGAAGGGTAGATAGTAGGAAACTCTCCATATAAAACCAGAGAACACACGTTTAAGTTAATGGGTCAGAGCTTTAGAGAGGATCTGAGGATGCGTCTTTTGACCCAGTGGCAGTTAGCATCTGGAACATACTGCCTGAGTGCATGGTGCAGAGAGACAGAGCACTTGAATCACCATGAGACAGAAGGGTTCAGACCAAGTGCTGGTAAATGGGATTAGTGGAGATGGATACTTGATGGTTGGCATGGCCATGGTGGGCTGAAGGGCCCGTTTTTGTGCTGTATGATCCAAGAAACAATAAAACCTCTTGTGATTTTAATTTTATTAAATTAGTCAATGAAGGTAAAAATAGGGAGAGATATAAAGTGGTCATTTGATTCACGACTGTATGTTTTACACTGTTTGCAGCATTAACATCTACCCCGTTCTCTCTTTGGAATTTAGATTCAGGATGTCTGTTGAGCAGAATTTACAGATATGTTCAATGTACCTCTGAAGGAAAACATCTACAGGGCTATGGGGAAAAGGGCAGTGTGTGGGACCACCAGGCTCAGGGGCAGCTTCTATCCCACTGTGATAAGACAACATTTGAAAGATATTTGGACAGCTACATTGATATGAAAGGTTTAGATAGATACAGACCAAACACAGGCAAATGGGAATAGCTCAGGTCGACAATTTGGTCAGCATGAACACGTTGGGCTGAAGAGCCTGTTTCTGTACTGTAGCACTCTACGACTCTACTTCCTGCATACCTGGTCACCAGGGACAGGTAACACAGGATGAGCATTCCATAGGGCCAAGCCCTCCTGCTGTGGATTACCCTCGAATTACCTTAGTACTCTAAACTAAGGGAAGCAACTAATTACACCGAGGGCTTTATTCTACTCTAAGCACAACCTGCTACAGTCCTAAGTCCCCACCTGTACTTTTACTTAGAGAATTAGAGCAATAAAGAGAGGAAGAAATAACCATCTGTTGATACTCACCAATCACCCTCTTCACCAAAGCCCACACTCTGAGTCCACTGCGCTCCAGGACCACTGACTTTTTTTTAAAGAAAAGCATGCTGTGCTTTCTCTGCCTGGCCTCTCATCACTCAGACAGCAAGAGACCAGTCAGCTGAGATCGATTGGCCTCAATTGAAAAGGTTACACTTACTAAAGGGGCCCTCTTATGGTACCTTGTTTACCTGGAACTGCGAGCTCCAGCTAAAATCTTCTGGCCCACAGGAATTAACTGAAAAAGTTACCAGCTTTGACTACTAAAATGTAGGATATACCTGAACTGAAAAAAAAGGCCTACCACCCACCAGACCCTTCACTCTGAGTCCGCCGCACTCTGAAACCACTGATTTTTAAAAAGATCACTTGTCAATCTCAGTGGGAGCAAGCTTGACCTTAGCTTCATTCTGGGTGGATTTTGTGTTGTCACTGTATGCCCACCCCGCTTCCCATTTGTTGGTGTATCGAGTAGTTACTCTTAAAGAGAAAAGATTTGATGTTTCAGGCTGTGACCTTCTATCGAAACTGCCTTTGTCACTGGATGAGAGGTGAAAAGTTATGTGGCGGATTGACTCAAGTGCTGTGCCCGTATGCAGAGTGATCTAATCGGTGGAACTGTGACCTGTGGCCTGAGTTCCTTCATTCGCACAGAGTGCTGCATAACACAATGACTTTTATTTTTCAGATGGATGTCGCCACACCGAAGGAGGACAATGGCGATTTTGTGTACTGTCTCTCAAGGACTCGGAATGACCTGAGAGCTCGTTACGATCCTTACAATCTACAAGTTGTTCCGGCAAAAACAGCCCAATCCTATAATCCATACTGGACAATCAGTTCATCCCATGTTTCCAAGGTAACAGAAATGGTTGGTCTTTCAGAAGTCACATAGCTCATTTAATACATTAGTGTTCTTTACTGTTTGTACACTCTCACCTTTCTGAATGTAACACTGCTGCAGGTTACAGGTTCAGGGCAATGTTCAAGGTCCAACCATATTTGAAGACCTAAAAGTTCAGAATTATAGATGAAGACAGGGTCTTCATTTCCACTTGCAAATTGTCAGATGATGAAGCAGTCCTTGTCTGCATGCAGCAGAATCTAAACAATATTCAGATATGCACTGATAATTGGCAAGTAACACTTGAACTACCAGAGAGAATATCTCACCATAGTGTCATAGAAACACAGAATCGTACAGCACAGAAACGGGCCTTCACGGCCCACCTTGTACATGCTGACCGTGATGCCTATGTACGCTACTCCCATTTGGCCCATGTCCCTCTACTCCTTTCCCATCTATCTGTTCAAATGCCTTTTAAAGACTGCAATTGCATCTGCCTCTACCGCCTTCTCTGGAAGCTCATTCCGATAATCACCACCCTCTGTGTGAAAAACTTACCCCTTTCCTTCGACTTTCTCTCCTCACACCTTAAACCTGACTCCCTAACCCGAGAAAAAGACTATCTATCCTATCTATGCCCCTCCAAATTTTATAAACTTGTATAAGGTCACGCCTCAGCCTCCTACATTCCAATGAGAATAAATCAAGTCTATCCGATCTCTCCTTATAACTAAAGCCCTACATTTCAGGCAACATCAGAATCAGAATCAGGTTTATTACATCCTGGTGAACCTCTTTATTGCTACCACATCCTTCCTATAGCGTGGCAACCAGAACCGTACACAATGCTCTGTGTGGTCTGACCAATGTTTTCTACAACAGCAACATGAGGTCCCAACTCTTATACTCAATGCCTTGGCCTATGAAGGCAAGCATATCAAATGCCTTCTTAATTACTCTAGCCACCTGCGTTGCCACTTTCAGGGAGCTATGCAGTTGAACCCCAAGGTCTCTCTGTAAATCAAAGCTCCTAAAATGCCCGCCATTTACTCTGTATGTCCTGCTGGAATTTGACTTCACAAAGTACATTATCTCACACTTGTCTGGATTAAGTTCCTTTTTCTCCCACTCCCCCCAACTTTCCAGCTGATCTGTGTCCCACTGTATCCTTAGACAACCTTCTTTGTTATCTATGACTCCACCAATTTTCATGCTGTCTGCAAACTTACTCATCAGAACCCCTACATTCTCATCCAAATCTTTTATATATATTACATACAAAGGTCCCAGCACCGATCCCTGCTAAGTATCATTTGTTACAGACTTCCAGTCAGAAAAACATCCATTCACCGTTACCCTTTGCTGCCTATCACCAAGCCAGTGTTGGATCCAGTTTGCCAACACGCCTCAGTCCCCCTCTATCCAATGTCATTCTGATCTGGACATATCTCAGTGGGAATAACTCTTCCTACCTAACAACACACAAGAGCAGCATCAGGAAGGACTGCAGTGATTCAGTGAAGAGGACTACCAGCGTGGATTTTTTTAAAGGTGTATCATGTTTGACGAACTAAGTCACAATGATGCAGCTGGTAGAGCTGCTGGCTCTCAGCTCCAGCGACCTGGGTTCAGTCTCTGCACATGACCCCAGGTAGAGTTGGACAGTAAATGCTGGCTGTTCCAGCAATTCCCACAGCACATAAATGAACAAAAAAATAGTTCTGCTTAGAGAAGAATTATGAGGTACCGGAGAGTTAAAATGGCCAAACACCAGTTGTGTGCTATATGAAAGGAAGGAGTGGGTCTGCTTGTAAAACACTGACATAGGCATTATCAGCTGAATCAGACCCTCCTGTGCTGTTTGATTCTAGATACTGAAACTGCCATCAATGCAGAGCTGACTCACGGGCAACTGAAAGAAAATGATAGATCAATGTTGGACAGTGCTCCTGTCATGACGTTCCTCCTGAAGCATTAGCTTTTTTTTCATAAATTAGCTATGGCACAGGAGACCATTCAGCCAGGCAAGCCTATGATAGTACCCGTTAGAGCAATGCCTTCAGCCCACTTTCTTGCTCCTTCCCCAGGTCCCTGCAAATTATTCTCTCGTGAACATCCAAAGCCCTGCTTCTTTGTTGTTGCCTACGCCCTACACCAGTATGTTCCTGATTGTAACTGTTCTCTGAATAAAAAAAAAATTTCCTCACATCCCCTTTGTATCTTTTGTCCAAAATTTTATATCTGTGTCTTCTGGTCCTTGAATCATCTGATAACCTTTCCTCAATTTACCTATCCAATCCAGTTGTGATATTTTACTCCTTTGTAAATCTCCCTTCAACTTTCTTTGCAACAAGGAGAACAGCTGCAGATCAACTGAAGACATCTTTCCTCTCCTGCTGTCTTGTTACCAAACAATTGCAGTTGAAATCTCTTGTACCTGGAACCAATCTAGGATTTGAAAAATCCATGCAGATGGCATCTACCGCATTCCCTTCATTAACCTTCTCTGTCACTTTTCTATGTGTCATATTACAAATGTCATATTTCCCTTGCAACATAGAAGGCCATTTCAGCCCACCAAATCTCTGCTGGTTCATTGAGCGATCCCATTCCCACACTTGTAACCTCTTCTTCCCAGATTCCCATCAGCTCCCCCAGATTCTACCACTCCCTACACACTAGGGACAATTTACAGTGGCCTATTAACCCACCAACCCGCACATCTTTGGGATGTGGGAGGAAACTGGAGCACTCAGAGGAATCCCACATGGTCACAAGGAGAACATGTAAACTCCACACAGTCAACAGCCGGAGTCAGGATTGAACCCGGCTCTGACACAGCAGCTCTATCAGCTACACCATTCTGTTGTTATCTCATCAGAAAATTCGGTTATTTCATCAAACATAATATTACTTTAAAGAATCCATGCTGGCAGTCCTTTATAAACTCAATTTTCAACCTGAGCCTTTCAAGGTTTTTCCTGATCATTCCTTCTAAAATCTTTCCTGTAACTGAGGTTAAATTGACTTGCATGCAGTTACCAGCATGTTAGGAGATTATGGCGAGCATTTCTGCGATCTCCACACTCACCTCCCTCAGGATCCATCACATTTGGACCTGGTGACTTGTTATATTAATAACTTCAACCAAATGTATCCAGGTTTGCTGTTGAAGCACAGCTGCTGGGTAAATGAGCTTAGAGGAGAATGTGAAAACTCTGCAAAACCTACCATTAATAAATCTTCTGAAGCCACTTCTTCTCAATTCCCAGGAAACATGCCATCAGTTCAGTCTCCCTAGTTTCTCCAGTGCTTTCTCTTTATGATTATAATTGTTTGAAGTTCCTAACAATCATTAGACCCTCCATTTAAGCTACATTTATTATGTTTTCCACAGTGGAAACAGATGCAAGATATTAAAACTTAAGCCATTTCTTCATCCCCCTAATGCATTTCTTGTCATTTTCAGTGTGAGACCCACATTTACTTTTGTTCCTCTTGCACTCTTTATATGATGGTATCGTTCATTGCTTATTCCTGTGTGTCATTCTCTAGTGCATTTGTGTATTATCCCAACAATTTAGGGCCCATTTGCTTTCAGTGTGACTTGAACTCTATTGTTGTAAGTCTGCCATGTACTAATGAAAATATAGAGTTTGAATAGTTTCACACATAGTCTGAAGAGGTCAATGCAAGGTCTTCTGCTTACCTTCAGAAAGGCTTTCCTAATAATAACTGTGTTCTTTATTATTGAGCAGAAATTTCTACACTGAATATTCAAGATGACACATCTATTAATGCTCAGGGCTTTTCTTCTGTTACAGGAGCGTGTTATTAACAACCCCCTTGTGTGTGGTAAAGGTTACTGTTCCAAGTTCCCCACAAACCTTTTAATTCTGTCAGACAGTTGCTTCTGTTTTGAATTCAGTTATTAAAAATCTGCCTAGTTGACTACAGTTGATTTGGGAAAAGGTTACATGAAAGACTGCAGTTATTGCTAATTGCACTGGGTGTTGGTTGTGCAACCTATTGACACTGTAAAGTCTTATTCAACCTGTTCACCTGACAACAGTTATAATGTAGCACCATTAATCCCTTTTGGCTGCGCATTGATGCAGGGTTTTGACCCGAAACGTTGACAATTCCCTTCTGCCCTCAGATGCTGCTCGACCTGCTGAGTTCCTCCAGCAGATTGTTTGTTGCTCCAGATTCCAGTATCTGCAGTCTCTTGTGTCTCCCGTGAACAATCTGTGCTGACTTCACTGAGAGAAGCCATCTCATCCCATTATATCTACCCATTGTAGAATTCCACTGGTCGGAAATGCAATATTCTGTGTTTCTCGGACCTCCCTTCTCTTGTTCTTGCTAAACCCCAAATTCCCACTCCAATCTCCCCCCCCCCCCCACTGTACAGAAATCAAACTTTATTTACTCTCTCCAGCACCAGGACTTTGAGACTCTTGATCCCTTATTACCCTAACTCTTTCTGTTCTCCCCAGTACTTGGACTCTGCCAATTCACTGAGACACTTCAGTTGGTGATAAAGAAGTGGTTAGATTTTTCAAGTGGATGTGCTGAACTTAAATGTGTTTTAAGTTTTTGTCAAGATTGTGTTCAAGAGGAAGATGATTGAAAGATCTGGTAGCATTTTTGTTATGTAATTGGACTGGTAACTCAGTGACCTTGATGAATAAACCAGAGGCAAGCCTCCCCTCCACGGACTCTGTCTACACTTCTCACTGACTTGGTAAAGCAGTCAACAATCAAAGACCGCTCCCACCCCGGACATTCTCTCTTCTCCCCTCACCCACCGGGCAGAAGATACAGAAGCCTGAAAGCATGTACCACCAGGCTCAAGGACAGCTTCTATCCCGCTGTTATAAGAATATTGAATGGTTCCCTAGTACAATAAGATGAACCCTTGACCTCACAGTCTACCTCATTATAGCCTTGCACCTTATTGTCTGCCTGCATTGCACTTTCTCTGTAACTGTAACACTTTATTCTGCATTCTGCTGTTGTTTTCCCTTGCACTACCTCAATGCACTGTTGTAATGAAATGATCTGTATGAATGGCATGCAAAACAAAGTTTTTCACTGTACCTCGGTACGTGTGACAATAATAAACCAATTTACCAATTTACCAGTATCAATAACCTTGACAATGAAACTCCTGGGCTGTCATAAAAAGCAATTTTGTCAAGAGAAAGAAATCCTGAGCCTGTCTAAACTCAGAGAGGTGTGAGTGCTCCTTAGAGACACAAGAGACTGCAGATGTGACAAACAATCTGCTGAAGGAAACCAGTGGGCCAAGTAGCATCTGTAGAGGGAAAGGAATCATCAAGGTTTCGGGTCGAAACCCTGCATCAGGACTGAGAGTGGAGAAGGGGAGATGGCTGGTATAAAGAGGGAAGGGGGATTGGTGAGACAGAGGCCAGAGGTGTTTGGTAAACCAGGGGGTGGAGGGGTGTTGAGCGATGACAGGCAGATCGAGCCAGGTGGGAAGGGGGAGGGGTGGACTTGGGAGACATGATAGATGGGGGCAGACAGTAAAAAGAGGAAGGAGCCCGGAGGGGATGAGGGTGAAGGTGGAGAGAGTGGCTGGAGGATGATGAGCAGGAACACAAAGTCTACCAGTGCTGGAATCTGATAAATGAGGAAGGTGATAATGGGAACCATTAGGGGTGAGGTGAAAGGCAGGTGGAACCAGATGGAAGAGGAGGTTCAAGAGCTGGTGGGTGAAATGTCTGCGTACTAGGTGGGTGGAACCAGGAGGGGAGGGGGAATAGGTGGTGGGGTCTTGGGGGCAGAGGTGTGTGAGGAAGGGGACAAAAATAGGGGGACCTGAGGAGGATCAGAAGAGAGTGGGGTGGGGGGGATTCAGGGATGATTACCTGGAATGATTGGTGATTACTCCCTTAACTGTCCTCTGACATGGCATAGTAAATTACTGAGTTCAAGGGCAATCGGCCAACAAGTGTCGTCCTTTAAATGAATAACAAGCCATTTCTCACGGCTCTGAAGGCTCCATCCTTGTTGTTCCATCCTTTGTACCTCCAGTTAACCTTACAACATGATTATACAACACCGTTTACATTACTTCTCTTTAAGTTACCAGTTTATTTCTAACTTTTCCCATTGGTTTGATTTTCAGGTCAGCTCCCTGACTGAAAAAGATGGGATAGAAACCATTTCGGTATCGGATTGGTTGATGGAACGATATCTTTTCTACAAGATTCATCAACTGCCT